>NC_069361.1:59935000-60535000 GCF_021730395.1 Mercenaria mercenaria | reverse complement strand
TGCTGGTATGTTTTACTCGAATATAAGTAATGTAGTCACAAGACTTCGATGAGTGTCAGTAACGCTGACCTGTGTTGCGTTTAGAGTTAGTAACATCATCGGTTAGAGTGAGAAACATGATATTAAATAAATATTGCGTGTTTATGATAAAGCAGTTGCAGAAATATATTTCTAAGATTAAAACTGGCATTGCCTTTAATCGATCATTGACTGTCTGTAAGTATTGCTTATGTAGTATATTGTTTTATTCTGGAAAATAGCAAAATGCTTCTATTTTCTTAATAACAGACGCCTGCTTTAAAAATCTAAAAGTTTTAATCAATCTATGCGATTACTTTTGGAATCTGAATTCATGTTCATGTCAAGACATAAATAAATATAATCAAAGTAATTAATATATATGAAAATTATATAAGCCGTGTCATATTGAGCGATACCGTAGCCAGAAGTCGTTGAAATGTGTCACATGATATCGTTTAGACATGACTTGCGTTGGAACGTAGTTCTCACGGAGTGATTTTGCAGTGTACATTTCATTCATTTTGAACACCAAAAAGATTTTAAGATTTTAAGTTTGGCTTTGCTGATTATGAAATACACAGGTGTCATCAATTAATATCAGATTAAGAAAACAGACAGTAAAAAGTGCATGTGGTGCATGTGGCACTTGAGGGGGGTAACGTGACGCGTAAGAAAAGGGACATGGCATTGCGCCACACTGAAAAGGCCTGGAAAAAACACTACCTTCTACAAAGATTGTTCAGTTATTTTGATTTGTTGTAAACATGACCACCAGGGGAAGAACTGTAAAGACAAATTTGAATATTTTATGTACCATTTCTAATACATGGAACAATCTTTTATGTTGCAGAAATACTTACCTGAATGAGTTGGAATGCCATACAAAAGGTCCTAAAAAGGTCAAGGTCATTTTGGAGCTGCTCCAAGCCGTAACTTTGACATGCTCATTGCAAGCATATTTTTGTTTGGCAGAAACGTTTGCCATAATAAGAACCCAAGGCCCCTATCTCGAAGGTCAATGTATATAGAAATCAGATTTTCCAGGCATAACTTTGACATGCATGAAGCAATAGGTCCGAGAGCTCACAGACTTTTATTGCAACAATTGAGGCCAAAGGAAGTTTATAATTATTTGGAAACAATATTTCATATCCTCTATGAAAACCCATTTCTTAAGTGTCAAAGCCGTGCCTATCTATATTTTGTTCATGTATGTTTGTGATAGGGGAGGTAAAAATCACTTGTAAAAATATTAGGGGGTAAGGTAAAGTTTACGTCTACCAGGTTTTTCACTGTTTAATTACAGTAACTATCTGATTGTCATTAAATGTATATTATGTCAAACAATGACAGCAATAAGAAATTCACAAAAAAGGAATGAAGGACAAACTTGATATTCAAGGTCAAAGGACAAATTTATGTAAAAATCACAAAAACTGGCATATTTGAAATTTATTTTTATTCTTAAAAATAGTTTGTTATCATAAGTCACTTTAAATGTGTACACATCAGTCAAATTCAGAAATACAAATCTTATTGAAAAAAAGTTAAGGTCAGTCTTGATAAATAAAGGTCAAAATTCATTTTCATGCAAAATGTGAAAACTTTTACCTTTACTTTTTCTAATGTGTTTAATATGTCTTCACATTATTAGCCGCTGAAGTTAATTCATTTTAATGTTTGTACGTCAGGCAAAGTCAGCAGTACAGATGTAACCCCAAAACTGCCAAGGGTAAAGCTAATATCAAAGGTCCAAGGTCAAATTTGTGTGAAAAATCGCATGAATAGCTTCCTGTTTGAAATAAAACATATTTTTTAATCATTATTAATAATTGCTCGTGATTTATTTTAAAATATGTCCCACAATGTCAGTATTAAAGATACCGTCTGAAATCAGACAAGTTCAAATGTGATACTAAGGGTCAAAGGTCATTTTCAAGTAAAAGAATGAAAAAATAGCTCTTTAACTTTTCTCTTTGTTAATAATATCTTGTCGATATAAGTCAATGATATCAGTTCATTTTAATGTATAAATATTAGGCGATGTCTGGTATACACATATAATTTCAAATCATTTAAGGTCAAACATAGTAGCAAAGTTCAAAAGTAAAAAAGTGAGTAAATATTGCAATAATATCACCTATATGTAATAATTTTTATTTTATTAAAGTTTTTGTTTTGTCATCTTAGTAACTGATCGTTGTTCATTTTACTGTATACATGTATATGTCAGACGATGTCATGGAAGAGAAAATAAGTCAAGTTCAAACCTGGTACTGAAGGTCAGGGGTCATTTTTGTATAAAAATCACAAAATGTAGAATACTTACTTATTATTTCGTTCTAAAATAGCTTGTTACAATTCACTGTTAGCAATTTACTTTAATGTATACATGTGAAGCAAGGTCAGCAATGTAGGTCTTATCCCAATAAGTCAAAGGTAAACCTATTATCAAAGGTCAAATTTGTGCACAAAAAAAAAATTGCAAAACAGCAATTTGCAATGATTTTCTTTATTGTTTTAGGGTTTTTTCGTCACTTCTAGTAAAACTTATCATTATTCATTTTAAAGTATACATAACAGACAATATTACTGTTGAAATATAAATGAAAAATTAGTCAAGGGCAACCCTGACATTAAAGGTCAATGGTCATTTTCATGTAAACATTCAAAATACAGCATATTTAATTCTTTCTTCGTTAAAAAATATATTGTAATTTTTTTCATTGAAATTAATTCTTTCTTATGTAAATTTGTAAGGCAATGCCAGCAATGCAGATCTAATTTTAAAAACAGTGATTGGTAAAGCTTATATTAAATGTAAAAGGTCAAATTTGTGCGGAAGACCGCAAAAATAGCATTTTTGCAATAGTTTTCATTGTTTAAAATTATTTTGTCATTAGACGTATCTTATAGTTATTCCTTGAAGTTTCAAATATATATATATATATATATATATATATATATATGGGTCAATTTCAACGATGAAGATATTATCAGACACGAGTCTAGATCAGCCCTGATGTTAAAGGTTAAAATTCGTTTTCGGGAAAAAAAATTCAAAAGATAGCACTGTTATTTTATTCCTTTGTTCAAAAATATCTTGTCGTTATAACTCGGTGTTAATTCATTTTAATGTTAACCTGTACTTGCTGCCTTACTGCGTTCCATCTTCTTATGGCCGTTTTATATCTTAAAATTAGATGCGGCAATGAACTGCACCGTATTCTGCAGGTAGCTGGCATCTCCCCATAGCTTGGTTTCAAATGGGATGTCTGTGGGCCAAACTTTCTGGCGTGCTTCTTCCAGATAGGAATAGCTATGCAGGATGTGGAAGGGTGTTTGTTCCTCTGACCCGCACTGATATTTAGCTGTCTCTGCAACACCAGGCTTCTTCATATGTTTTCTCAGGCCACAAAGTCCAGTGCGCAGATGGAAGATAGTTGTTTGGCTGTGCCTGTTTAGCTTGTGTAGACTGTCATGACTGTGCAGGTAGCCTTCATTTATGTTCTTCCACGCAACTTCTGACGCAAAGCTGTTCTTCAGCAAAGTCTGAGCTTCTCTGTATGAAGTTGGAGGTTGGGGCTGTATATGCTTGGTTGCTTCCTTTGTAAGTGTGTTCGCAGCTTCATTTCCAGCTATGCCCACATGTGCAGGAATCCACTGAATTGCTACATTGTTGTTCTCAGACCGGAGACTGATGTTTTCCAGCAGCTGTCTGATTATGTTGTCTGATGGACCTGCTGAGAGAGCCTGAAGAGCTGACTTGGTGTCTGTTAGGAAAACAATATTTTGTCCCTTTTCTCCTCGTTCATACAGTTGGAGTGTGGCCGGTGCGAGAGCTTGCATCTCGGCTCTGTAGTTGGAGCATCTCTTGCCGACTGGATGAGAGAGTGTGAGAGTGGAGCTGTCTGGAACTTTGATGCAGGCACCACTCCCAGCATTCTGAACTGCCTTTTCCATTGATCCATCGGTATATGCCTAGATCCATGAGTGTGTTGGATAGCGGTCATTGATCATTTCTAGCGTAAGAGATTGTTTGGTGAGACTGATGTTGTTTTCCCTTTTCTTCAACTCCTGGTACCTCCAATCTGATCTCTGGAGCACATTGTCTAGGAACTCATTCATCGGACACAAACGGCTCTGCCTCTGTGTCCAGTGCCGCTGCTTTCCCTTTTTTGCAGTTCTTTGACGATGAAGTCGAGACTCTGTTGTTTCAGTCTGTTCTTGGTTCTGCTCTCGAGTTTTGAGTTGAGTTTGTGCTTTGTACTCTCGTCTTGTCTCTTATGGCTCAAGGTTGGCTATCTTTTCCATTTCTTTTATTGAAGTTGTTTTCATTGCTCCGAGCATTATCCTCAGGCCTGAATTTCGAACATTGTCCAGTTTATCTTTTTTTTTCACCGAGAGTCTGGTCAGGAAGGACCAGTGCGACCTATACATTGGTTTAAGGAAATGCTGTTTTTCATTAAAATATATTTTACAATGCATTTCTATATCTGTGCGCATGCTTGAATATGGCGGTCATAAAAATTTAAACTTGACTGAAAAATACAAAAAGAAATAAAAATGTAATGCTTTATATTGTGAAAATTGGACTAATTTGT
This sequence comes from Mercenaria mercenaria, assembly GCF_021730395.1. Lineage (NCBI taxonomy): Eukaryota > Metazoa > Mollusca > Bivalvia > Venerida > Veneridae > Mercenaria > Mercenaria mercenaria. The sequence continues at coordinate 60,530,375 of NC_069361.1, read as the reverse complement.
GGACGGATTTTATATTTAATGGTTTATGACGTCAACGGTATGTCTTTTAATTAAATCTGATGACCAGAAAACGTAAAAAGGAAAATATTGTAGTGGCTGCGGTTCACTGACCCGTGACAGATGATCAGTGACCTACGACACCCGCCAAAACGAGCCAATGTACGTTGGGATAGCTGGGAACAGGGCATTCTGGTATACCGCACTCTGCAGGGAGGACGCCATCTTCAGAGACGTAAATACATTCAGTATTCTATCGAACTACGTAGTTCAACCACCGGGAAATCATTTCCAATAAGTAAGTAAACGATATGTCAGCTATTGTTAATAACAAACTTCTATTATATGCTGATGATTCAGGTATTCTTGTCTCTGGAAAAGACATCTCACATATTGAAACTGTTTTATCCAGTGAACTTAAAATTGTAAGTGAATGGCTTGTTGATAACAAGCTTTCTCTACATCTTGGAAAAACAGAGTCAATTCTTTTTGGATCTAAACCCAAGTTAAGGCCTCAATCAAATTTGAACATTACATGTAATGGTACAAGTATTAAAGCTACTAATTCAGTGAAGTACCTTGGTGCAATCTTGGACCTGTGATAAAATTGCAAGATCTGTGGTTTCCTAAGCAAATGCCCGTCTGAAATTTTTGTATCGTAAGAGTAAATTTCTGACTCTTCACACCAAGAAAATGTTGGTAATGGCTCTTATTCAGTGCCACTTTGATTATGTTTGTTCTTTCTGGTATTTCAGTTTGACTAAATACTGGAAAAACAGGCTTCAAACTACGCAAAACAAGATTATTCGGTTTGTCCTTGGTCTTGATAGTATGTCTCATGTTGGTCCTGAGCAGTTTAGGTCCTTGAATTGGTTACCCGTGGTTAAAAGGGTTGAACAGTTAACTCTCTGTCATGTGCATAAAATAAAGATGGGTAAAGCCCCTGAGTACATGAATGATAAATTTGTACCCCTTAGCTCCATACATGATCGATGCACAAGGTCTAGAGTAACTGCTTTCCCTAGTCAGGATTCCAGTGTTGGTTATTTGTATACTGATACTGGGCGGTTCTCATTGCCAAAGGTTGGAAGCTTTGGCAAAAAGACTTTTGCCTTCAATGGTATTGCTTTGTGGAATCACATTCCACAGGATCTTAGATATATTACTTGTCCTTCTAAATTCAGACATGCCATCAAAATCCAATTAATGACCAGTTAGTTTTCAAACTTTCTTATTCCATTTTATCTTGTCACTTTTATGTTGTGCATGATATATTTCTGTTTTTTTTTTAGAATACTGACCACTAGGTGTCTAATACTCAAATACTGTGATAGTAATGTGTGACATTAAATACTGTGATAATACTTAAAACTAAATTAACTGTGATACATCTGATTTAAAGATTTAATATGTAACTTATTCTTAAAACAAATACATGACTTTCTGTGTCATGCCGCCAATAACAGGGACCACAATGGAAATAAGGGGAACTTTTGTTTCTTTTTTTGTGTTATCCCTGGTATTGGTGTGCATTTCATGGTTTAGAATATATGTATGATTGTATTAGTCTGCTTCCCACCATATTGTTGTTATATATCATGCATCTGTTTTATTGCCATGTTTTATAATTGATATATGTACACTTTTACTAAATAAAATCAATCAATCAATCAGTCAATCAATCAAACCATTACTTATTGTTATTTATTAGTGAGAAACACTATAATGGTGGCAGCGGTTTAAAAATTATCGCTGCAAACGCTACCAAATTACGACAAGAGTGGGAGGGGTAACGATTGAAACTAATCGTTACCTACCAGAAACGGAATAAGACCGTAACCTAGGTCTAAAAAATCAACGTACAGCCTTACTTGGTATCTACCTACAGCCCTCTTCATAGAATATACGGCCAATCCGAGAAAATAATATATTCCACTGAAACAAGTGGGAATATTCGATCTGGATCAGAAATTTTGGAAAAAATAAACTTCGATTTATGAATAAGAAGAATATATTCATTCTTAATTAATTCTTATATGTTGCAGATCTACTTTATTAACGTTGACAGTTTTGTCAGTACACAGACAGTTTCACAGTGGTATTGCTTGGTTTGACGAAGGTGTGTAGTGGGTCTGGTCTGTTTAAAATCAACTAACAGTCTACACTTGTGGTAAGTTGTTTTATATTCTTCAAAACAGTGGCGGAATCTAAGTCAGATACATCATCAACACCTATTGCCATTAATTTTGCACCTGTGGATGTACTTGTCACTATTCCAGGCATTAAGCTGAAACTAGCTAATGCTATAGTGGCAGTAAGGGAGAGTAGTGGGAATATCACCCCGGAGATTTTCTCAACTATTGCCCGCAGAACTTTTCCAGAGGAAGTCTTGAACAATATTGACTTCATTCTAAATCGAACCTTGCATGAACCTGAAAGTGATGATTCTCAGGAATCATCAGGTGATCATTTAGACTCTTCTGGTGAACATCCTGATGCACCAGAAAATCAAGATAGTCTTCTGAATGCTATAAAAGCAGAAGAGAAAAAAGGTACATGGGGTCTGATTTTATGCAGTTACTGTCATCGGCTAGAAGAATGATCACACGTCAAAATGATGCGGTGAGAGAAGACTTGGTAAGTAAATTACCTAGTGTCCCAAAAACATCAACACCGACAATTAGCAATGTCCAGACTACATCTCCGGGGCAGTCAAGTTCTACCATTAATCAAAAAATGACTGCACCATATACTCCATTACCATCTGCAGTAAAAGGTTTACAAAAACCTAAATTACACTTTCATGAAACACTTCATCAGCGTTCAGGTAAAATTTCGAATAATAGTCAGACAGAGATACGACAATCAGTATCAAATAGTAATCAAAGTGGAATTCGACAGAAAGACCCATTAGGTACCCTTCCAAAACATCTGAGCTATGATGGAAAGGGAAGTTGGAAAGCATTTTTATGCAATTCCAGCGATATGCAAGAACTTACGCATGGTCAGAAGAAGAATGCCTGAACTGTTTGTGTTTAAGTCTAAAAGGTAAGGCTTTAGAATAGCTTTCGGTAGTTTCTGATGGTAAAGAAATGAACTATCAAGAAACCTTAAAGAAACTAACAGACAGATTTGACGAGCATGACATACCAGCTACTGTTCAAGCAAAATTCATGCAATCGTCTCAAACTATTGGTGAGACGTTAGAGGACTGGGCTGATAGGGTTCTTACTTTGACTGTGAGAGCTTTCAAAGGTTTACCTGAAACATTTGCAAATGAACAGGCAGTAAACAAATTCTGCCAAGGCATGGAGGATAAAGATGCTGGAGAATATGTTTGTAATCAAGCTCCAGGAACAGTACATCAAGCTATTCAAATGGTAAGAAGGTACCAACAAATTCATGTAGCTATGCATGGTAAGTCGAAACCTGATAGGCAAAAAAGGAGAGTAGATTACGACTCAGAAACTGTAAGTGCTTTTAATCAAATACAGCCTTCAAGGAGTGAATATGTTCAACAACAGGGCCTGCAGAAAGCTCTCCAAGATCTAGAGGTACGGTTAAAGAAAACAATTATAGATAAATTAGAACAACCAGGTAAGAGAATGAGGCCAACAAGACCACGATTTGAACATAAATCACGGGCTTGTTATACATGTGGAAAAGAAGGACATTTTAGAAGAAATTGTCCTAATAAACAAAAGTATAATTTAAACTTCAAAGGGTCGGAGAAGAAGGCCGCACCCCAACCCCCAAGTCAGTAGGCCAAAACCTGCACACAGAGAATAGCAAATCAGAAAACCATGATTTGACTAAATCGAGTAAGAGACATGGAGTAAAGGACACTGATATGGAACAGGTAATCGTCTGTCAAATGAGGTCTGTCTCACAGTTTTCCATCAATGTACAGGTATGTAACAAAAACATAACAGCAGTGGTAGATACAGCAGCACAGGTAACAATAATTTCAGATGTTATCTATAAATCATTACCAAACCCACCGCCAATTAAGCGGGAAGTGAAAATGAAAGCTGCTGGAAAAGACATGGCAATGTCTGGCTATGTAGTAGGTCCTGTAAAATTGCAGATAGGATCCAAATCTTACACAGAAGACATAAATGTAGCTCCCATAGAACAAGACATGCTGTTAGGTTTCGATATACTGCACAAAGATAAGGCTGTATTAGACATGGGTAAAGGTACCTTATCATTTTATGGGATGACTTTGAAGTTAAATGAGGCAAGCCTAGATACAAATGAGATGCCAAGCATTGCTAGGGTAACAGTATGCAAAAGACAAGTGTTACCACCACACTCTGTAGCTAAAATTCAGTGTCGTATGGACTTAAACTTACCAGACTATGTTATCGAACCAGAAGAAAACATAAAAGCCAAGTTTTTATCTCCGAAAGTGGTAAGAAGCTCAGGAACTAAACCCATCATGTGTCTTTTAAATACAAGTGATAGATATAGAGTGCTGAAAAAAGGTGAAAACATAGGCAATGCTTATGTCATACAAGATTTTTTCAGATCCAATGACTCTGGTATCACTTCACAGGTAGAAAGAGTGTCACAGGTGGAACTTGATCCAGTTACATCTGAAACAGACCCGTTGAAACATCTACCCAATCACTTGCAACAAGTTTTCACTGAATCTAGTGAAAATTTAGAAGAAGATCAGAAGGTAAGCTATGCAAAGATTCTAATAGAATACCAAGATGTATTTGCTAAGAATGACTTTGATCTAGGCAACTTTACAGCTATAGAACATACTATAGATACAGGTGATGCAAAACCTATCAAACAGAGAATGCGGAAAACCCCTGCATGTTTTTCTGGTGAGGAAGAAGCTCACTTAGAAAAAATGTTACAAGCAGGAGTTATACAAGAGTCAACATCAGATTGGGCATCTGCACCAGTGCTTAACCGGAAAAGGTATATCATTATCATTATTATTATATTACATATAGGATGATAAAAGATACAGTAATAATATTGAAAATAATAATGATAATAAAACACAAGTATAGTGCTGACAAACAATAATTTTCGATTTGGAAATTGATTTTCATGTATTCATGTATCAACATTATTTGAATATAAAATTATTCTGTTCCATCTATACTCAATTTTCATTTTCAGTATGTTGTCAAATGGGACTTTTTTATGCTTTGCTTTGTAACTTTGGAATTCACATTCTGTTTTCAATTTAGAAAATTGTTATTTACAGTATTCTGCAAGCTTTAGATGAGTGAAAGTCACATTTTTCAGAAATATCACAATTCTCCAGACAGAATTTGAAAAAATAAAAACTTGCATGTTTCTTTAAGTAAGTTTCTCATTATTTCATTATTGTGAAAATAAGTTCCTGATTATTTTATTATTGTGTTTGAACAACAAATATTTTTTTTACGTAGAAATGCAAAAAAAAAAAAACAAAAACAAAGAAAACAAACTAGTATAACTTTAAAAGTTATCAATTATTCTTTAATTTAAAATAAATTACATTGTTTCCCCTTCTCACTAATAGATACACTTGTAAGGTAGACTGACTCTCCAATAAACAATGTACCTTGTTTATTGGAGCCATACTGTGATGGCCATTAGCCCTCAACTGTGCTGGTGAAGACAAAAATCCCTTGGCCCACTGCCAAAATCTAGGCCTTTAAATGTTAAACTTTACGCCTATTTCGACAATTATAAAGTTGATAACCACATTTCTTTGAAAATATTACTAAACAAAGACATTTTTTCTTTATGGACTTCAACTTGTATATCTATCAATCTTTCCCCTGTCATCCTTTTTTTGTTGTTTTGTTTTGGGTTTAACGCCGTTTTTCAACAGTATTTCAGTCATGTAACGGCGGTCAGTTAACCTAACAAGTTTTCCTGGATTCTGTACCAGTACAAACCTGTTTTCCGCAAGTACAGCCAACTTTCCCACATGAATTATCAGAGGTGGAGGACGAATGATTTCAGACGCAATATCTTTTATCAAATCGTCACGGAAAATACGCCCCGCCCGGGGATCGAACTCGCGACCCCGCGATGTGTAGACAAACGCTCTCCCTACTGAGCTAAGCGGGCGGGCTCCAAATCATAATGTCTAAATCGGTGTTTTAGAGGAGATTTTTAAGTTTGAAATACACCATATACATGAAAAAAAGGCGATGTTTGGCACAGGATGAAAATATTTGGGCGATGTTTGGGAGCAGGTTATTGTAAACTTTATCACAGATAGCGCAATGACCGTTTTCGACGCTGTCAAGCAAATTGTTTGTAACGATAATATTCAGCAGGAGTAGAACGTGTATATCTAAGAATATACATTCAGTTTTTAGTGATACATCTTTCTGAATATATGTATTGCTGCCTGTAGTTTCTGTTATCATTAAGGAAATCCCTCGGATAGGGAACAGCCTGTCATACAGCCAGGCATGTAAGATCCTTATATTCTTGCAAAGCCAACAAATACCAGGTTAATCTATATTCATTGAAATTATTCTTGTTATTTTTTTAATATATTTTCAGTGCTTAAACATAGACGCCGACCTATTCACAGCAGATTTATCACCATTAAAGAGTTCAATTTGTATCTAACTTTTCAGAATTTTAATGTCATGTCCTACATGTATCTCATTTGGGACGAAGTTGTGTTCGAAAACTAATCGACAACGTCTTAAAAGAGTAGATAGCATATATTTCCCATTAGAAACGTTTTGTTTGATGCTAATGAAACCATTTCTTGCACAAGTGAAACTGACCATGTTCTCTGAGTGTGTCAATAACGCCCGGCATTGTTTTATACTTCGTCGAAATCTCTACTTTCATTAATATTTTCTTCTTCGCAGTTGATTCTCTGTCGCATCACCTTTAATTGTACGGATTTCTTTTGGACTGTGTTCAAAATCTGTTGTTTTTGTAAGAAATTGTAATAAATATTTGTTGTCTTGGGCATGTTCTTGTGATATTACAACAATTTTATCCCTTCTTTTTAGTTTGACATGTATTTTGCCGTCCTCAGAAACCTTCATGTCATGTGATACTGGTTTCACATTATCGAATAGTTTAATCTGATTCCACAGTTATCCTGTGAGTACAGTAATCTAGTTTCATTTCCTTATATTTTAGAAGGCCACTAAATGTGACTCTCACATAAATGATATATGCCAATGCTGAACATTTTCCTGCATCTGCTTATATATTTAAAACTGTAACATTTCTTTAAAAAAAAAATTTATCTTGTTAAATCTTAACCTGCTTCGGAAGTCTGAAACTTAATGTTTGTATAACAATAAATGGTCTTACTAATTGGCTGACACAACTCGTCTTGTATTGAATTATGGACAAAGACATATGCATGAAACAAATGATATAACATCCTGAAGCAATCGGATAAAAACAATAGACACAATTGCTTGACATGTGTCCAAATTGGTCACTGCACACTATCTGCTAGATATGTATAAAGGAACACGCGTCTCCAAATGAAAACCAGAATATCGTGTACTAAACCGTTAAATACATACAGCAAAATCTATTAGATACAAGTAGGCTTCTTTTAAAAAAGAAACCTAGGAGAGGTCCAGTGTTGCTCCTTTTAAAGTTATATCAGAGACATAGATAACAGTTGTTATCAATGTCTCTGGTTATATGATAGGTTGTGCTATAGACGAAAAACAGTTTCCCTGTTGCAGGTCACTGTGACCTATTAGGGGTCATAGTCACTGTGACCATGACCTAATGACCTCAAAATCAATAAGTCATCTTTAGGTTATGAAAAACCACCACCTATCCGAGGACTGTAGGCCCAAGCATTTCCTAGTTACTGAATTTCATTTTAAAATGTTCAAAAGCTACCACTGCAATAATTGTACACTGAACTTGGCCCTGGTGAAAGCTGCCAAATTAGCATCTTACCATTTTTACGAGAACCTCACCTGACAGGCTTGTTTGTCAACTGCCCCGTTCGTTTGGGCCCAAGAGAGTAGCTTCCGTGAAACTTTTAGAAAAGCTTAGAAGAAAATCCCAATCGAACGGACGTCTGCCGGAAGTGAAAAATTATATCATTCTTTTTTAAATGTATTTTTTCAGAAATTTTTATTGTTAATGTGCTATTTGAAAAAGAAATTCTAAACATTTTATTTGTTCTAGTTTATTACTCAGTTTGTAAGGTTTATATGTCGAATTGCCGCCTTGTTTTGATCACGTGATTAACATCTCCGACTATCGAAGCTCGAAAGAACTCTTCTTACTCCGGCAGGTCTTCCGAACGGAGCAAACGAACCCGACAGTTAAACAATAAATTCATTTAATTGAACGAAATACATTTTAACGCGATTCAATTCATATGCATATCTTTGAATACTGCGAACAAAGAATAGTGTTACGCCTTAAATTTTGTTATTGTTTTCTTTATACCTTTTACGCATAGAAAGATGTAGTTGGTATGTCTGAAAGGATGGTTATTCTTTCTGCCTGTACTGTATAGTAATCATAGCCATTGGATATAGGCTCCTTGCCTACAAGCGTTTCTTCCTTTTTTTCTCCGCCTCATGGCTAAGGCTGCGGGGATACTAAGATCTATAAAAAGAATAAAAATCTTGTCAGCTCCCAATAACATTTATTTTTCTACGAAGCCAGAGTTTTTTTTTGTACAAACATCCATATAAATCACATACATAACATCAAGCATACATTCAATCAATGATCAATAAATTTAAGAAAATGATAAATAATTTACCGAGCCTAGAGACTAACTCTTTAATGAACCAGAAAATCATACTCTAAGTTTATCAACTAACAGTTTTAATATACACAAACAAATATCCTACCATTCTGGTTTCTTACATTAAATCGACACTCAGCCAACATACTGCCTACTCTAGATTTGTTTCTTAAACACATTGAAATGCCTAAAAGTTACTTTTTCGGTTTTATTCAGTTATTTGATTTCCTGAATACATCTAAATTTGTTTTCCTATGAAGAGTACTCACGACCTAGAATATTATTAAAATAGACCGAAAGACGCAAATTAAGCGACAAGTTCTTAATGAAAGTACACTAAGTGATTAAGAATTTAGAGTACTCCTCAATAAGTTTCTTTTCTCTCTATGTGAATAATAACTAGTTCAGATTTCATTATAAAGCATAATTTCTGTAATAAATCAACAGTAAAAAGAATCTACTAAATCTTACTCATAAACAAAAATACTTTGAAGTTTTCTGAGATGCATAATATATGTATAAAACTAAACTATAGAAGTACAAATCTTACACATGAACGACAAAAATACTAAGTAGCTATCTGAATAGCTGGATAGATATAAAACAAACAATTCCAAAACACATGTGCCTAGCATTAAGATAAGATCTCTGTTAAAATTTAAAAGTTACCAATCCAGATTTTACAAAGTTGAAAAAAAAATACAGAGTACAAAATTTGACTTACCTATAAAAAGAATAAAAATCTTGTCAGCTCCCAATAACATTTATTTTTCTACGAAGCCAGAGTTTTGGCTTTCTCGGGGTAGCTGATGTGCTTATAAAGGATTTGGAAACGGTTGATTCCTTCATAATTATCCAATTAAAAATCTTATTACAAATTCAACTGACCAATGAAAAATATGTACATAAAATCGGTTCGTCTCGGACCCTAAAACAGGATATGGCAAGTAAGCAAATTAACTGCCTTAAAACTGCCCATAATACAGAAAAATGGTGTCTAAGAAAATCTTTGATGACACAATCTAATCCCTATTTACTGATTAAAAGCCATGTAACCAGTGTGCTAATTGTAAAATGTGTTTGACATCTCAGTTAGATATTTCTGTTCAAAGGTCCTTATGCGTAATCGCAGGTAATGTATTATTAAAGGGATATAGCGTTAGACATCTGCAGGCAATAGATTTCCACCTTGCAAATACCGTTATTCAATTATATATCTATCTTTTATTTGTTTAGATCTACCTTAACATGTTTTATGTCTGTACATGTTGAATTGCTTAGACTCCAAACTAAATACATTAAAAGAATTTCATATAATATAACAACAATTTACATCTGAATATGTATAGTTATTGAAATCAAAATTATTAAAGAATTTCATAGAATATACCAAAAATTTACCGCAGAACAAGAGTAAATATATATCTATATATATTTTTTGTTTGTTAATAACTGAACCGTTTCCAACATTTGTGTAACAATAGTATTACACTATATTTCTTTATTTTAAACGAACAATTATTTTCGTCTAAGAGGATTTCAAAACTTACTTGTGCGCAAGCGCATTGGGCCATTTTAGACTGGCTCGCCGTAATTTGCGCTAGAAAGTGAAATCTAACGCCGTAAAATTAGTTAAAACGATCATTGCGTTATTTGTGATGAAGTTTACAATAACCTGCTCCAGAACATCGCCACAATTTTTTTTATCATGCGCCAAACATCGCCCGGTTTTTTCGTGTATATTGTGTATTTCAAACTCAAAAATCTGGGCCGTGTTATCTCTCATATAAAATGTCGTCCATAATCTACGTCAACATCATTTACTATGAATGCACATTGATTTAATTTCATGCGAATTTACATTATAGTTGTTTTTCCATCTAAAATCAAGTTTTCAGTTCAAACAGTATTGAGTATGGCATTATCTGGAACATTTTCCTGTGCCCACAAGTTTGTTAATTTGAGATAGTAAAGAAAAAGCAGTGCTGTAAATGAATGAATGAACGAACAGGTTCATTTTTCTAGGTATGATTCTTCTCCCTGATGTCAGACACTGATCGTAGGTGCAGATGAAAATATCTTGCTCGGCAGTAACTGTTTAGATGGTAACGATGCTCTGTAGAGTTAACGCAAAACAATTACCCAAGTGCCGGGTACTGCTATCCATACCTAAAAATGTTTAATTCCTTTTTTGTATGCCGTACTCTTCATGTAACATAAAGGGGAAAAACGAATGTGTTTCTTTTAGGTACAAATTTACTAAACCAGCATAATATTTTCATTCATGAGTCATCTTACATGTCGGGTGCAAGACGAGTTTTTCCAGCATAGACGAAAACATTGGAAAAATTGGAAAAATTCTGTACAGATTTTATTTTTAAGCCATTCAGTTAAAACATACTCAGTCAAGTCAATTATCGGTGTAAACATACTCAGTCAATTATCGATTACATCTAATAAACCCGGTAAAAAGTGAGTTTTTAAGTATACCTTCAAAACGCATACACGTTAAAAGGCACTAATATTGGACTCACTCGCGATTTTCCTAGAGAAATTAGTGATGCCAAAAAATTTCTCTGGCAAAGATTTATAACTGAACGCTCGAAACATGGTCATAAAAATGTGCAAATAGTTTACCCGGCGGCACTAAATGTTCCCGGACTGGTATGAAATTTTGAGAGGTTCGCAGCACGCAGAGGTTTCTAACAGGGTTGCAAATACTGTCAAGAAAAACAATGAAAACATACGCCAATCTTATGCTCAACAGCTTAACCAGTCAAATCTCCTAGAAAGCCCTCGTGAAATGGAAACAGGGCGCTCGATTCCCAGTGATTCGAACGATCTTTCTCTAGAATAGGGGGCTACTACCAGCATGGCCATCCTTCATCCGGGCTCGAGCCCTACACATCCGCACTCCATGCGCAACACACCACGATTCCCACTTGGTAGTGGATCACTGCCACGCATGACAGACGATCAACCTGTCAGACAAGCACCCATGGGAACGACAACCTCTACATCAGCCCGCGACAAGGGTCCCGTACCAAATAAGACCGGGCCCTCCGAGACCGTGCCCTCGAATCCACTTTTGAACAATTTGGATCCAGTATTAGCCACAGAGGCTATATATATCCCACCGCAACAATCACGTTTCACGTTTTGTTCCGTTTCGCAAAGTACCAACACCTGTGTGGTTATTGGTACTTTGCGAAACGGAACGAAACGAGATAGAAAAAGCTAATTTGGTTATATACGTTTTCAATATGCTGACAAGTAAGAATTAAAAAATAAATAGGAGAATCAAATTTCATAACAAGCAGTTACATGCAAGGAAATATGCGCAAAGTATTCCCTTCACGAACATACAAATTCTCCTGTAATCTTCACACATAAAAAGATAACTTGCAGATCCAAGCTCGACAGTTATACAAACATACACACATAAATGATTATCCGATATTCCTGAAATATTTCATGCAAATAAATTAAAATTCTCTCGATTCGTTCCGTTCCGCAAAGTACCAATACCTTACCAATAAACATACTAAATGATTTTAACGACTACTGACAAACGTGGAAATTAACAGTCAATATGAACAAAACTAAAATGATAGTATTTGGAACAAACAAACCAGACAGATTTAAGTTTTCCCTAAATGGAGAAACTGTCGAGGTTGTAAAAGAATAAAAATACCTGGGGGTCCTATTTTCATCGTCTGGAAGCTTTCTTAATGCTAGAAAACTGATCTCTAGTCAAGCAAATAAAGCCATGCACATTCTATATACAAAATATTGAATATTGACTTGCGAACTGACATCCTATTAAAACTGTTTGACCAAATGATATTACCAATTCTTACATATAACTGTGAGGTTTGGGGATACGAAAACTTAGATATAATCGAAAAGGTACATACCGATTTTCTTCGAAAAATAACAAAAAGTAAAATAAGTACTCCACATGCTGTATGGTGAACTTGGTAGATACCTATTAGAACTCATTATTAAAAGTACAGTAATTAAATTCTGGAGTAAACTAATTTCCGGAAACCAAAATAAGATATCCAAAATATGTTATGACAATATGTTAAATTCCAACACTAATTTTAAATGGCTTAATTTTGTCAGAGATATTCTAAACTCAACGGGAAACGCATACAAGGGATACAACAAAACACAATCAACCCTAAATATATTGATAAAACTGTCAAGCGTACCCTTCTTGACCAATTTCTAAAAAATGGGATAGCCAACTTACAAACGCGCCAAAAGGCATCAATTATAGAATCTTTAAAAATGAAGTTAAACTTGAACCTTACTTAACCATATTGCCTAGCCACTTGCGTCTTTCGCTATTTCACTTCAGAACTGGTAACCATAAACTACCTGTTGAAACAGGACGATGGCACAACTCCTACGTCCCACATGAAGACAGGAAATGCACTTTGTGTCCGTTGAATGAAATCGGCGAAGAACATTATCTGTTCAAATGTCCCCTCTTTAATCTAGCAAGAGTCCGTTTTATACCCAAAAATATTATAAAAGTCCCAATGTCCCGAAGTTTATGGAACTATTCTCTTTGGAATCGGCACATCTGCTTACAAATATTACCTATATGACGCAACTAATAATGAGACATTTTAGAAGATAAAATGACTTTAAGTGTACCTAGATTCTAAATTGTGTTTCGTTCTTGCAAAGTCACCTAGTAAAATGATAGACATAATAATATAAATATATAACGAGTTACCTTTACATTAAGTGCCTGTTTACATCCCGCACGCAGACGTGACACATTAATTCAATGTCCACTTATTTACACTCTGAACCCCTTTCCGTATAAATCATCTTTCCTAAGACCGTCGCATGGCAACACACGAAATTGGCCAATCAAAAATATCCATTCAGTTCAAAAATACAATAATATTATAAATCCAGGCGTGGCCACTCCCACGAAAACCAGAAAGTCGTGCTTTCCGTGCTAGATCGAAAGTTATTAAATTATTTTCCGAACTATAGAGATTTTGTTAAAGACCCTTTGGTGATTTTAATTCCGCTATCTATTAAAGTCCCATTATGTTTCAATGAATTTAGAATAACAAGAGACTATATTTTCTATAAGATTAACTGTACATCATTATAAATAGTTACAATACAAACATAGTCATTATGGCTTGGAACTTTCATTACTAGTACTCAATAAATAGCTAGCGTCTACGATGAAAAAAAAGAAGAAATAAAACTAAATGAATATACTTGACAATGTTACCTTACAACGAAATTTGATTAACTTCGTTGCTTTAGTTATTTTTTCTCTATGTAGATGAACTAAAAGAACACCACTGTCCCCATATATTGAATATTATTTGTCTGTTGTAATACACTCCTACAATCTGAAGAATTTATTTAATCATGTTGTTACTATTATGTAACCTGATTGCAAATAAAAGCAATTGTTGGTGTTAAGTAAATCTTCAAAACTAAGAAAAAATAATACCGTTGAATGATTTTGGTATACTGTTACCAATGCGTAAATCCGTTTTTCACACCACATATTCCGGAAGCACACTGGTTTTCCCGTTTGTTTATTAGCGAGCGTTACGAGAGCTAAAATTAAACTTTATTTGTACCTAGATCTTATTTATTTATTTTGTTGGGTTTAACGCCGCACCGACACAATTATAGGTCATATGGCGACTTTCCAGCTTTGATGGTGAAGGAAGACCCCAGGTGCCCCTCCGTGCATTATTTCATCACAAGCGGGCACTTGGGTGTTCTACACCGACCTTCCGTAAGCCAGCTGGATGGCTTCCTCACATGAAGAATTCAACGCCCCGAGTGAGGCTCGAACCCACATCGGTGAGATCTGGTGCTATTTGGTTTGCATAATCTTGATTACTACATTTTTTTTCTCTTGCTACCGTAATAGGGATATGAATATGTTGGAATGCACAGTCATGGTTCTTCTGAGTTTGTTTGCCTGTTGTTTTTGTTGATTAAAGTCTCATTATTTCTCTGAAATAGCATTATTTTCCTTAGAGAGAAGACCACGAAACATTGTCAAATTGTACAGCTCCCTAAATGGTACAGAAACAGTATATATTTGGTCTATCTTCGAAAATAATCGCCGTAAAACGCCGTGTAGTATTTTGTATGGATGACAAAATACTGCCAGTGTTTACATATTATAATCGGCGGGTCTCGTAATAACTCGGAAAGACGCATAATTGAATGGCTAGAAAGACATTTTGCCCCTAAGACATTTCAACCCCAAAAGACAATTCGACCCCATAGCATTTCAACCCCAAATCCTTGGACATTTCTTAATTTATATGAAAAGTGGTGTATTTATTTATCACTTTTAGAGATAATTATTAAAGATACCATGTACAACATGCAATAGAATGAAGAAATCGGGATTGTGTTGATCTCTTCTTTTTTTTTTAAATGTGATATAGGTTTGGAATTTTTTTAATATTAGGATAATTGAGTAAATTAAAATTGCTTAATTACCAAGTGTGCCTTTTAGATAATATTACTGCCTCTGTTGTAGGATTAGATCCCAAGAATTCCACTGAAGATAATATATAACCGATTATTTTGACAGGAAATAATAATAAGAAGAAGATTTTATTCAAGACTTGAGCTGAAAGCTCCTCATCTTAACATACAATTAGCAATATAGCAAATATATAAGGTCAAACTATACAACAAATAAACATTTACACATTCAAAAAATAAACATTCAAAAACGAGAGTAACAATTCATAAATTACGAAGCTTTAAAGCAATAATAACTATTTCATACTCTCTCATTTAAGAAATTTTCTCTAATTTTCAAAGCACAATGTATATAACATGCGAATTCATTTAGCACTTTTGCGTTAGTTGATGAGATCAGATGTATAAATGTTTGCATACTATGGTGATGAAAATAATATTTAGCAATATACCGCTTTCTGATTGTTTTATATTTCGGACACACAATTATAAAATGATATTCGTCTTCTATGCCATTTTTATTTCTACATACTTCACAAGTTCTTTCAGATCTATCAATTCCATACCGACCATATATCTACCTGTTTCAATACGAAGTCTATGAGCACAAAGCCTAAACTTTGTTAATAATTGTCTATATAGACGATTATGCACAACACTTAAGTATTCCTCATAACCAAAATTTTCTTTAACATACTTATACACAAATAGAACACTATTTTCTTTCACACCGTGTTTCCAGTTCTGTATCAACAAGACGCTGTTTAAAGTCAGAAATAATATACAATGGAAAGCGACATAATTCCCCGTAAATTCCAACATTACTTGTATAGATTTTTACATTTAACAAGTTTTTGCAAAATTTCAAATGTATTTTTTCGATTTCTTTACATTTCGTATATTCCCACACTTTTGAGGAATAATTTAAAATAGATGTTACAAAAGAATCAAATAGACTACACATCGTCTTAGGTGTGAAATTAAATTCTCTAGTATTACAAAATAAAGTGTTCATAGCTTTCAACGATTTCCCAACAAGCATCTGCATATTTGAGTTAAAATTACCATAAGAATCAAATACAACACCTAAATAATCAAAACTGTCAACTATTTCGAGTCTTTTACCATCAAATGACCACACTTCATTATTACGAACTCTTCCACGACGTCTGAAAACCATCACTTTTGTTTGTCCGTATTCACTTGTAAACCCGAACGGTTACAATATATACACAAGTCATTAAGGCTTTGTTGTAAATCATCAACATCATTAGAGAACAGAACCATATCATCTGCGTAAAGAAACATTATAAGAATAACATCATCAAAGTTTACACCACTTCCGGGTCTAGACCCAATATATATAGTTCCAAGTCTTCTATAAACATAGACCATAGTAATGGTGAACAAATCTCGCCCTGCTTTAAGCCTACAATTGTTTCCATAAAGTCTGAGTATTTATTACACTGTCTGACTCGACAACGGACATGTTCATACATAGATCTAACTATTTGTAACATTTTCCCACTAATGCCTAGTTTATACATTGTCTATCTACAAATCACATGGTGGTCACATGGTTTACATAGACTTATATAGGGAAAACTTTGAAAATCTACTTGTCCAAAACCATAGGTCCTAGGGCTTTGATATTTGGTGTGTAGCATCATCTAGTGGTCCTCTATCAAGATTGTTCAAATTATCTCCCTAGGGTCAAATATGGCCCTGCCCTGGGGGTCGCATGGGTTACATAGACTTATACAGGAAAACATTTTGAAAATCTTCTTGTCAAAAACCACAGGTCCTAGGGCTTTGATATTTGGCATGTGACATCATCTAACGGTCCTCCACTAAAGTTGTTCAAATTATGTCCCTGGGGTGAAAAGAGGCTCCGCCCGGGAGTCCCAAGTTTTACATAGACTTGTATAGGAAAAAACTTCAAAAAGCTTCTTATCTTAAACCACAAGACATAGGCTTTTGATATTTGGTATGTAGCATTGCCTGGTGGTCCTCTACCAAGATTGTTCAAATTATTACCCTGGGGTGAAAAGAAGCCCCGCCCCGGGGGTCCCAATTTTACATAGACTTATATAGGAAAAAAAACTTTAAAAATCTTCTTGTCTGAAACCACAAGACCTAGGCCTTTGATATTTGGTATGTAGCATTGCCTTATGGTCTTCTACCAGGTAAAGCATCAAATGATCAGCAGAAATAAAAGTGGATGCATCTGAAATATATTTGGCATACTGAAACGATACTTGTTTATTGTAGTGGCATGTGCAGTGACAATGACATTGTCGGTCGTAGTTAAAACATAAGTTCAAGTTTCAAGTTTATTCATATATATTCCTAGTGATTGGCCGACAATCGGCGACAATCGGATAATCATCGGTGTGGCATTCATGATCACGATCGCCGACTTTACTTTTCCCTGACCGTCTAATTACTTGGCACCCTCAATGGATTATTTAGTTGTTCCTGACCTTTTTCTTTCTTGTATTTACGGTTCTTTGGGGGCAATTACGCCAAGGGAAACTACTCTTCTGCAAAAAATGGCTTCCTCCAACGTCTCGAAAGAACTCGAGGTCATCTATGATCACCCATATTTTTGAAGATATATTGCTTTTACAAAATATAGCTTGAAAAACCATCATCCCAAATTCTGGACATTAGTATGGCAGTATGCATAGCATGCCGTAAGACTTATGCAAGCAAAAGTATTTTCAATTTTTAATTTTATGGGATTGAAAACATTCCAGTCTTTAACTAAGAATTAATAAATCGTTATTATCTTTTTTTCTGCTCCAAGTAAGTTTTAATTTAATAACACAATATCACTGGATTAATACTGTCTGTCTGCACCCTGGTGAAATTAAGACGAGTACCTGAAGTTGAATATGGCTAATTACTCTGTATCGTTACGAAACGTACGGGTGAGCAAAATAACCGAAACTTAACATTTATTTGCAAATATGCTATTGTAAAGAAACATAAAATAAGCGTCACATTTCATGGACTTCATTTATGTCAATAGGTAGATAGACCCAAGACTCTAGACTCAAAACTGCCGCACTAACCTTACCGAAACGAAATGTAACATATTGAACTTTCAATTTTTACAATAATCGGTATTATCGGATTTTGACACATTAAATAAAGAAGGATAAATTCGATTTATTCGTTAAATCTTTTAAATGGTTTAAAATAACGAATTTGCTTCGGCGGCAATCCTTGATTTAATCTTTCCTCTAAATGATGATATAATTTTAGAAATGTTTATTATTTCACTTACCTTTCGAACCGTTTATGTAACCAGCCTTATTTTCCTTTGAAGTCAATAGTAAAACTCTAATTTTGGACAAAATGTAGGGTCAGTTTCGTTGATACATTGCACAAAATAAGAAAAACGGAAAAAATAATCGTTTTTGCTTCGGCGATGTTGCAAAGAAAAATTAGTGTCGACTCAACTGTGTAAAAATAAAATAAATATTTTAATTATTTCGCTTACCTTTTGTGCCTTTTATACAATCACTATTACTTTTGAAATTAAGACTCGGACCGGCTAGGAAATTTCCAACGTTTCCCGAATGCAAGAGGTAATATCAAAGCAGACGACTCGGTTACTTTAGACGTTTACAGCGACTTTGTGATCCAAAGATACATGTCTATGCCCAAGTTAATTTATGTTTTAGATCATCATTATTGATCAAGTTTTTAGCTCTTTTTACTTTTCCTTAACTGATTTAAACTTGTTGAAAACAAAACATCTTATCATCACATATTTTGGCTGAAAGAAGGAACGATAGATAGATATATACATTCAAAAAATGACACACACAAGGATGAAGTTGTGTGTTCTAAAAAGAGTTATCTTGATTAATTGTTTTCTTTAGACCGTCAAAATATGACCCATGGATATATAATTATATATTCGAACCGTATCATTAGCATGTTCACATGTACATTAGAATAACTACAACTACAGAGATAAAAAAAAACAACAATATTTTCGCTATTTTGTGAAAAAAACGAGCTGGATGGGCCCCCATTCCGGTCATATCCAGAAGTTCAGTAAGGACTATTATATTGAGAAATGCAATAAAATTGGGCATTGTTCTTGCAGCGGGATCATTGCAGGCTGTTCAAAAAGTGCAAAATTGATGATATTTGCATGCTATTTTTAATGGATGGTGTAAATCTTTCGTTTACATAACTTTCTTTATCATTGTATGAGAACCCTGATCTCGCCATTAATTAAAAGCACAAAACATGAGCGCAATTCATAAAATGGCCACACTGGTTCTGCTTATAAGGGAAGTGCAAAATTGCGACTCGCTACATGTAAGACTGTCTGTGCCCAAAATTTTCGAATCTAAGTGTACCCTGCTACCTAAATTGTGTGAATAATCTTTGGAACAAGTACGAAAGTTGCTGCAAAATGCAGCAAAGGGAAACTCCGCGCCAAACAAAGCGGTACATGTAGTACTGATAGAACAGGAGGTGATATAACGATACTAGTCTATGTTGTAGACCATAGGCAAACATACATTCTGATGGGGTTTCATGAATGTTGGAGAAAAGTCATTGTCTTTATAATGTGAGCAGGATTTTTATTGTTGTATTTAGTGACCTAATTATTGACTGATCATGACCCATATGCGAAACTGACCTTTAAGTTTCGGTATATGGAATGAAACGTATTGTATACACGGCCGTGGCCGAGTGGATAAGGTCTCTGACTTCAAATCACTTGCCCCTCATCGATGTGGGTTCGAGCCTCACTCAGGGCGTTGAATTCTTCATGTGAGGAAGCCATCCAACTGGCTTACGGAAGGTCGGTGGTTCTGCCCAGGTACACGCTCGTGATGAAATAATGCACAAAGGGGCACCTTTGGACTTCCTCCACCATCAAGCTGGAAAGTCGTCATATGACCTATAACTGAGTCGGTGCAACGTTAAACCCAACAAAATAATTAAATACATCATTTTATCCCGCCTAGTGGCCTGAAACTCACAGTTTTAAAGGAACAAGAAAATTATAACTCAAGTGTAATATGTTGGCGATAACGTTGATGTATTTACTAAGAGGGTATTGTTGTTGTTGTTTTTGTTTTTTTCTTCACCTCCTCCTTAGGTGAACAGCTTCTGAATACGCAGCAATGAATATTGACTAAACAGTTCACTACTATGAACACCTTTACCACTTTATACAGTCATATACTGATCAACTGGTATTTTGGACGGACAAACGGTCAATGTTGTTCAATCAGCCACCTCTCAAGAAAGACCATTATTCTAATATTGCTAAAGAACCTACTTTAAAATGCAAGTCACGTTGGTTCAAAGGCCAGTTTTTTGCCTTACTGTTATAGGTGACATTTGTAAAAGGTTTGACTATAATTATGCATATCAAACATTAAACACATAAATACGGCTATTGGTATTTTACGGAACGGAATGGAACGGAACGGAACCAGGTTTGGGGCACTCTATGGGGTATACCTGCAATGTTACAAAATATGGTTTGAAAATTACGAAATTATTAGTTATGAATAACACCTTTTGAACTGAATTCCATAATAGCTTCAATTCACTCAATTGAATGATTTTAGTAGACTTATTGAAAAAAAAAGAAAGAATTTGTCTGGTTCCATTCCATTCCATTCCGTTAAATACCATTACCTATATGGGTATTGGTACTTTGCGGAACGGAACGAACCACAAACTTTTAACAGATTTCACATTCATCTGCAATCTCAGTGGAATGACCAGCTGCACTAACGGATCCAGGTGGGGTGCACCCTGTGTCACTCTACCTCACAATATACTATGTCAAAAGGGAAATAGATCCCATTTTTTTCCATTTGCGCGTAAACCGGGACCAAATGGGCATTGTTTCAATCGTGGAATAAATTTTACATAAAATAAGACATTTTTCTTGCTAATATTGACATGTTTTCGAGTTGTTTACTTGAAAACGAAAGTAGGGTGTTTATTCTGCTGACCGCTTTCTGAAATGCGGCAATATGAGGGTACCTGATTTTAGTTTACTTTCATTTTACTGCATACTATTCTACACCCCTTTTTCTTTTCGTTTTCTTGAAGCAAATGTATAGATATCTTGCGGAAAATAGGTGTACGACAGAGTGAAAATCTAGAAACTGTATCAATATGTTGATCTGAAGTAGCTGAATTTTATATGAAATATAGAACATGTGTTCGCAAGCATTAATTTGAAGGCTTTAATCATAATCAGCTAAAGATACAAGTGAGAAATATGTGACAGCCATCGACACTTATGATGATAAAATCTGTAAAAGATCCCTTGGAAGCATAAAATGCATCCAAAAAAGAAAAAAGGCAGACTCCTTTGATTGAGAGTAATAAACCGGCTTAAGCGGAACTCTATTACACATATATTGAATGGACTCCATAATCCCAAAGGTCCAAAAAATATAACAACACTGAATCCAAGTATGTGGAGACATTTTACAGACGCCACACGGCACTTAGAGTCATGTAGTCTACAGACAATGTTTGATGGAGATCCATCAAGTGGTTCATGAGAAGAAATTGTTTAAAGCTTTTTCATTGTACTGAGGTGGCGGGTGATTGTGACATCTTTTTAGTTCGTTCCGCTCTGTTCCGCAATATACCAATACCCATATAGATAATGGTATTTAACGGAATGGAACGGAACATGATGGATTTATTTCAATAAGACTTTTAAGATAATTTAATCAGATGAATTTATGATATGATGAATCTCCATATAATAGTGTTTATTCATAATTGAGGGTTTCAGTTCTCAAGCCATATTTTGCAACACTGCAGCTATACACCGTAGATAGGTAATATATAGTACAGAAATATGCACCGATCTATGAGTCAAGTTTGTAGGTAATGTTTGAAAGTTACAGCAAATGATTGTAATGAGGTCTTGCATAAATGTAATTTTTTAATTGGTTCCGTTCCATTCCGCAAAATACCAATACCCATATATGTAATGGTATTTAACGGAAAGGAATGAAACACGATGAATTTATTTTTAATAAGGCTTTTGAAACAAGATGCCGAAATTGACCTTCGGGCCTCCGTGGCCGAGTGGTAAAGGCCGCTGAATTGAAATCACTTGAGCCTCGCAGATGTGGGTTCGAGCCTCACTTTGGGCGTTGAATTCTTCATGTGAGGAAGTCATTCAGTTGCCTTATGGAAGGTCGATAGTTCTACCCAGACTTCCGCTTGTGATGAAAAAAATACATGGAGGGGCACCTGGGGTCTTCCTCCACCACCAAAGCTGGAAAGTCACCATATGATCTATGATTGTGTCGGTGTGACGTTAAATCCAACAAAAACAACAACCAAACAAATTGGCCAAAGTCGCTTACCTGTTTTTTTTCTATATGTCAACAGACAAAGTTTGATGAAGATCCTTCAAGTTGTTCATGAGAAGAAGTTGTTTCAAGCGTTTCCTACTTTTATCTATAGCGGCTCCTAAAAACGGCCTCCACTTTAACAAATTTGAGACAGGACCTCATAATGATGATAGCAGGTAGGTCATTGTACTGAGGTGGCGGATGGATGTGACATCTTTTCAGTTGGTTCCGTTCCGTTTCGTAAAATACCAATACCCATATAGGTAATGGTATTTAACGGAATGGAATGGAATGGAACCAGACAAATTCATTTTTTCAATGGGTCTAACTTAAATAAATTAATTGAGTGAATTGAAGCTATTGTGGAATTCAGACAATAAGACTACGAAAATAATATAATTGAGTGAATTAATGCTATTATGGAATTCAATTTAACAGTGTTTTTTTTTTCATACCTTTTGACATATTTTATTGTGGGATTGGGGAGACCGGGTGCACCCCACCTGGATCCGCTAGTGCAGCCGGTCATTCCACTGGGATTGCAGATGAATGTGAACTCTGTTTTAAGTTTGTGGTTCCGTTCCATTCCGCAAAATACCAATGCCTATATAGGTAATGGTATTTAACGGAATGGAATGGAATGGAATGGAACCAGACAAATTCAATTTTTCAATTTAAGTCTACTAAAATAATTTAATTGAGTGAATTGAAGCTTTTGTGGAATTCAGTCAATAAGACTACTAAAATGATATAATTGAGTGAATTAATGCTATTATGGAATTCAGTTTAATAGTGTTTTTTTCATAACTTTTGACATATTTTATTGTGGGCTGGGGAACACCAAGTGCACCCCACCTGGATCCGCTAGTGCAGCCGGTCATTCCACTGAGATTGTTAAAATTTTATAGCTCTACTACCCAAGGACTATTTTCCTTTAACTCATGGGGCACTTTTCTTTCTGACATCATGGCCCCTCGTATGCGTTTCATTTCCATATTTTTTGATTTCCTTGATTTGCTTTCATTTAACTTTTTGTCCAATTCCAATAACACTCTCTCATACACCTGGCTTCTCAGGCCATGGTAACTTTTTCACCACAAGCTGTGACTCGCCGTCACATTCAACCTCTTCTTCTGAAGACATAATTTCCATACACAGCATAACCTGTTTCCTTCTCTTCTTCTCTGTATCCCAGGATGTTTTCAGGGAGACTGCATTTCGTCGGTTTTCCAGCTTCTATAAGGAATGACAAGAGACATTTCATTACACCATGAAGATTTACTAACTCTCAGAATACAGATATTATTTTTATTTTTCAAAATTGGTCTTAATGTTTTGTACTGTGTTCGATTTAAATATATTTTATGTAGGTGTCAAAATAAACTAATTAAAATGTAACTTCATGACTCGTATCATAGACAATAACTTGATACATGTAATTATGTGCCAAACATTTGCATACATGAGTGCAGACCAGCGCCGATAATGTACAAGTAAATTCAAAATCGTTTATTATGAATTACATACCCTTTTTCTTCTGCCATAGAGAACAATTGCCTGCTTGTGTCTGACATCTTTCTCTGTCGACACACGACGGTTTTTGTCTCTCAGGAAGATAAAATATCTCTTGATTCCCTCTGCAATAAGAATGAATATGATGCATTCACATACTGTATATGCCAGTGGCGATGCTTAATTGTTGTGTTTCTTTTAATCATGCAGTGTGATCAGCATCATAATATCGTAATAATCTTCCAAAGTCGATTAATGTTCTTTCTGTAATACTGAACTATAATGGTAAGTGTCTAGGTTTCCTTTTTTACTTTCGAATTTTATGCACATGATTATGTCGCACTTACAGACAGACTGCATTTGTACCTTTGATGACTATATCTTGAGCACTTGGATAGATTCCCTTCACAGAGGTAGCTATTGAGTTGGTCATATCTCGGTTAACATCTGCGTCAAATCTGAAATATAAGTTATTTTAGGCAATGCCCCAGATAGCAGACATGCGTTGGCCCAACGTTGGGCCAACGGCAGACTCTTCGTTGGGCCAACGAAGATTTCTAACGTTGGCCCAACGCCATTTTGCTAATTGGCGCAACGTTGGCCCAACGGTTGGTACACCGTTGGCCCAACGACTTGAATCCTACACTTATCGTTGGCCCTCCATTGGGCCAACAACTGGTATTCTGCACTTATCGTTGGCCCTCCATTGGGCCAACAGCATTTTTTCGACTATGATGGTTGGTTCAGCGTTGGGCCAACGCTATCCCAACGATTACGAAACTAAAAAAAGGACTAAAACTAGCATTATTTGGAACATATTTTATTTTATAGTTGAGATTTTGTTAAAATTTGTTTGCAATTTCACTGAAGAATTATAACAGAAAATTTCATCACTACAACATATCAAATATTGATTCCAGCCTTTTACAAATCTAAATATTTTTCTTTTTTTAGTCACTGATTAAATCCTACTAAAGTGAATTACTGTCTGTATATTAACTCATTATATATCCAAGTTTTGTTTGATTGTTTTCTTTTTCTCACTGAAGTTGCTGCTTTCTTTTTTCTTCTTGTTTTTTCTTGTGCACCACAGTGCTATGCACTCCATTATTACTCTCTTGAACAGCAACCTGTAAAAAACAAAAATCATAATGTTGATAAAACCATCTACGTCAAATTGATAAAAATAACTAAAGAAATGCACATAAACCTCTGTACATGAACTTGCGTGAAATGTATGAAATTTGTTTTTGTCTGTATTTAACCGAGAAAAATATGTCAGAATTAACGAGAATATGAGTTATTTTATTTAAAGAATTTAATACTCAACACAAGTGCCATCCGCCAGCTTTAGATAAAAGTATTTAACATATGTTCAAGTCACATGGATATTACTTGCATACAGGATAAAATTAAAAAATTCTCTGTAAGATTCCGCAACTTTATCAAAAAATATTCAAAAACTTCTACTTACAGTGTATAGCTGGTAGACCGGGTTTTTGTTAACTTTAGATCTATCACATGTATAATAGTTTCCTTTACTTCACATATATGCAGCTAGAAATCTGGCCTAGAGAGTAAAATTAACCACATTTTCTGGGATTTCTTGCATAACCGGGTTAACGAGAGTTCATGTTCTGGAATACTCAACAGATTTATTGTAAACATTTTATGACTGTAGAAAATTAGATATTTGTTATAGAGTTAGTAGTGGGTTCTTTTTCATTTTTTTTTTTCACATTTTTTTTCAAGGTAGTAGATTTGAAAATGTCATTACGGCTGCAGTTAAGTTTAATAAGCCCAAATTTAACTGATTATGAATTGGTGCAGAAAAGTATTTAATTATTAAACAAATATTGCATGTTACACATACACAGCGTGTATACCTGTAGGGGCTTATGATAAAACAGTCACCTGTAAAATATATAATCATTATATCATAACATGGACTTCTAATAGGTCAACGTTGGGCCAACGTTGGGCCAACGATGTTTTCTCTGTATAAGTCTTTGTCTGAAAATCAATATTGGGCCAATGCAGAGATATCTGTGACTGAAATTCAAAGTTGGTTCAACGTTGGCCCAACGGCTGTATTTACAATACTTATTAATCATTGTTGGGCCAACATTGGCCCAACAACGATTATCCTTTGACGGTTTTCCGTTGTTGGCCCAATGACTTCATGTTTATAGGGGCGTATCAATGTTTTTGTAAGGGTACCATCCCCAGTTTTGTACGCAGTATTCAAGCCCATTGAAAGTTTTATTCTGTACCCAAGTGCTTGAATACAGTACTTAATGGCTTAAAAAAGGATATTTTGTATCCAAATGATGATTTTGTGTCGTGCAAATATTTGTTTTATTTCTTTTCAAGTAGAAAAGTAAACTGTATTTAAGGAAGAGGCGATAATTCACTCATCCTCATGATAATTATATAATTAATATATCGTAATTATATGTGCGCTTGACAACTGATAAAGTTTAGTATATGATATAAATTAATAGTTAAAAGACTACATGTACACTAATTAAAGTAAGAAATTTAGCTTTTTATGTCTGATATACATTTGCATTTATTATTACATGTTTCTAGAAATACTTTTTTTACAGTTGGAGAATATTATTACTTCATCAATATCTTCTTTCCTTCTCGATTGATCGACTTCCGTCGTCCAATCTTTCCCTTCTTCTTTGACATGAGCAAAAGCGTCTCGTACTGCAACCTGTATCTATAATGTATGAACTATTCCCTTAAATATTTTATGAACAACCAAATAGCTTGACTGGAAGATATATATTTTAAGTTATTAAGATTTATGTACACTCATGTATATTTGCTTAGGCATGGAATTGTTCAGAGGAGATAAGAAACACAAACATGTGTCGGCAATCTAGAATAATATTGATTTTCTTAGAACAACCTCTATATTCATGAATTATACAACTGATAAAAAAATATGCTATATTGAAAGAAGTTAATACAGGTACAAATTATTATATAGTCAAGGGTACATTTGATGTGGCTGTAACCAATTTAGGAGAATGGTTATAATTTTGTACTTGCTTTGCTGTGAAATTGACTTATATTTATATATTGAAATCTTCATAGATAAATAAATTTAAAATAACTTCTTATATAATGGGTTCTTTATAAAAGGAAGTATTTTCCTTAAGCATTAAATAAATTACCCGAATATTGTGTGGCACATTAATTCTGCTCTGTCCTCTCTTTGTCCTACTGGTGGTTTGAGCTTCATTGCTTTCAACCAAACCGCTCAACATACTAATGATGACATCATTCTGCTCTTTTAGTCGTTTGAGGCGCCTATCTACACCACTTGTGGTCGAAGAAAACACTAAGGTGCCTCGTTTTCCCTGAAAAAATGAATATATAAAAGAACTGTAACCATGTCATCAAGTACATTAACTACATTTGTATATTTCTGGAAGTAACATTTTAAGTGATATTTAACATACAAAACGTGCAATTCTGAAGTAATTATAGACATGGTTAAAGACATAGAAATTCAACACAATGATCAATGAATATGTAAAAATCTTAAGCATCAATATAGATCTACTCATGCGTGCTTTAGATTCTATTTTCATCTACGAACACATGTCTAATCAACGTTCTAGCACACTAATCTGTATCTAAGAATAGAATGTGTCGACCACGTTGACCCAAGCCTGACCTCTGGGATTCCACAATAGCGGTCATATGTACATCGTGTAGGATGAGCGCAATGTGTGAATGGAAACATAAGTCTTCGTGTAAACCATGGGACGTGTAATACATTTTCAACAAAAAAAACAACAAGAAAAAACGATAAAAAAACACGAAATTTAGTGCATCTACTGAAAAACCGGGTTAAACGTGTGTCTTCATTGAAGTGAATGGATTCCAACTATCCAACAATTCCAACTATCGTTTAAACTGTAATCAATAATTATATTCTAGATATAAATTATGTAGATCTTATAAGACTTACCGATAAGACAGTGTCTTTGCGTTTTGAAGACGCCCCGCTAATCTCTGTAGTTTTTTGAGGGTCCGTCCTCGTTTTATCTTTCTTCACTATGTTCGATTTTGGTGTTGATGTATTTTTTAGTTTTCGTTCTTTGTTGATTTACAATGTCCCATATGGTGTCGGACACACTTGAGTTTAAATTAACATCATCCTCATCAAAAGTGTTTTTGTCGCCGTAAATACTATTATCATCACTATTTAGTTCCATTATATTATTCTCCAAATCACTAGATTTATCAGTATCTGACATTTTCAAAAAACACAGATTTGAAAACTGACAATCTTGATACGTGAGCGCCGCTTGTGTAAATCTCTGGGGCGTGAAGCGCGCACGCCTTTTCAACAAGTCAAATGGTTTATCGCGGCCAGAAATTTGTACAAACCGGAAAGAAGTTGCGAAATTGTCATTTGTGCAGGAAAGAAGCGTTTACTGTAATGTCCAGTACTGGACAGGTATAGTGACCATGCACGGACACAGCCAATTTTCTCAGAGGGGGTCTGATCCCTTGCCCCCCCCCCCCCCCCACACACACCCTGGAAATTTTGAAATTTAGCACTTCATTTTTTGCATTCTGGGACAGTTTTATGGACTAACCTGTTAAAGTTGGGAAAATGATAAAATCAAGATTTCTTGAAGGTAAAATTCTTAAGTTTCTTTTAAATAAATAATATGAATTATGTCGGGGTCGTATGTAGCAGCAGCCGCATATACTTTACATGCAGTCCTACTGTTGCCTTCTTCGAAAAACATTTTCTTTCCTTCTTGTCTTCTTTCCTTTTTTAAAGATTTTCCAGAAGGGGTCCGGACCCCCGGTCCCCCCCCCCCTCTGGATCCGCGCATGGTGACATATCATGCTTTCTGTTTATGCAGGTAAACTTGTGTTTGGTTAAATTTCAACAGAGCATAATTGTCTGAACAGTGTACAAACTCATTACTGTTTTTTCAGGCAAGGGTAGAAAAAAGTGGTAAACAATGAAAGCAGTAACATTTTTATTAAAAAAAAATAAACAATGAGACAAACATTTCCAACATCTTTGGACGGTTCAAAAATCCCATGTTAAACATACGATAAAATGAAAAATTCGCACTTTGTGAAAATTGCTTCAACCGATGTAAAACTGGTATTTTCTGATCAGAATTGAGCAATAAGCACCATTTTAAGACAAAAATGGCATATTATTTGCATATTTTGGGCAAATTTGAGATTTTTTCGGAAAGTAGGCAAAATTCTGATTTTTAAGGTGATTCCCCACATCTCAGTTTTGCATCAGCGTCACCATTTTAGGTAAGAATGACAGAAATCGATTATTTTTCGTGTTCTTCTAGCTGTTTCTTGCAAACAAATAATAGAAATAAGATAAGTAAGGCCGTATGATACTATATTTAATGAAAAATTGGTATTATCTATGCCCCTGACACGTTTTTTGCAGGTGTGGACTGTCTGTCTGAATGGGGCATAATTCCAACAGTAGCCATTCTTTCAAACTGAAAGTTGGCAAAATTGTTGACAATTGACTTACGTACATTAATTGACTGCAACAGAACGATTTTGAAAACTTTGGTATTTCTTATAGGCATGAAGGGGGCAATTAGCCGGATATGCCTCCGTGGTCCACTCGAATGTAGTCCATATCAATATATATTGCAATTTTCCCGCCTAGTATAGGCCATTTTCATGCCAGATATAAGCTTTATTTGTGCTTGATTGTAAAAAGGAATGTCCGCAGATGATTTTAAGCTACGTTATATGCTTCAGAAGATGATTGGAAGCTGCCTTGTAAAATGAAAGTGAAAGTAGGTATTTCCTGATGTCTACCTACGCAATATTAACGTTTTCATCACGTGTCTCAGTCACGTGACCATGGTTTCACTGCATTATGGTCAACCCCATATTTTTTGGGTATATTTTGATTGCCTAAAGACAGACCTTCAAGACAAGGGTAGTCTCGCAGGTAGTGAAAGGCTAGAAATCTTGATAAAAATATGTTATAAGTTGTTAATTTTATATAGAAAATAGCAGCGGATGCATTTAATACCTTCATACCATAAAGCCCGAAACGCGTGAAAATGTTCCGAATGTAAATCGGGTGAAGTAAGCGCTCTATGTTAGATTATGCGTCTAGATTGATTAAACTGGGCGAGTCTACTTACTTATTACTTGAGGATGAAAAAAAAACGTGTTTTTTAAATGTTGCTCTTAAACAAGGGTGGCGGTTGAACTACTAAAAGTACAACAACAGTTAATTCACAACAAATCGTACGGTATGTTTTATAATCAGTAGAAGCTAGTCGTATTAACGCTTATGAGACCTGTTTTATTACGCAAGTTATATTGTTACGAATAAAAATTTTAGATCTCTATCAAAATTATTCTTTAACTTTGAATATAATGTGGACAGTGGATATTAAATTTAGTGAATACACTGAGAATAATTCTGATCAAATTCAGCTTTTTGGTGAAATCCGAAATAAACGTTGATATTTTGTTTTATCTACTTAAATTTTGAATTTAATTCAAAAATAAAATTTAGTGAATATACGGAGAATTATTCTGCTTGAATTTGCCGTTTTTGTGAAATTCCAAATAAAAGTAAATATAATTAAAAATTATATGCGCTTAAACTTGTTTTTTCGTCCAGTGTAATGGTATTTAACGGAATTGAATGGAATGGAACCATACAAATTCTTTTTTTTTTTCAATAAGTCTACTAAATTAATTTATTGAGTGAATTGAAGCTATTATGCAATTCAGTCAATAAGACTACTAAAATATAATTGAGTGAATTAATGCTATTATGGAATAGCACATTCCCGTATGTAAGGATCTGTGACGTCACCGATAAGGTCTGCTATCTAAAAATAGCACAGGACTCAATTTGCGGACAAACAAACAGTCCATTCATTGTACAAAAGCATAAGTAAACCATAGATTTTGCATTTTATTCGTTATTTTTGATCAGGTTTCTAGCCTACACATCGCAAACAAATGATTTTTTCCACTTTTAATTTCAATAAACTAGCCGAGAAACTATTTTTTTTATATCCATGTTAGAAATAGCATACCGCTTTTTCTTCAATGTATGAAAAGGATGGTGTTAATGAATGGATGATGTTATTATGTCATTCTGTTCATTTTGTGACACTTTCAGTTTTAAAAAAGAATATTTAGAAAAAATAAAACAACTTCAGAAAAAATGTATTAATGGCAAATGGAAAGCGTTAATATTTAAAACAAAATGTATTTACAAAACAGAAAAAGTCAAAATTGTTCTTCTTGGTTACCGTCATACATTAAAACAGGAAGGTATCAGTTGTTCCAGATTAAAAGTATATTTTTTTTGCAAGAAGAAATCTTCCGTAAGTGTTTATAAATTTAAAAGATCCACTTGTGAATGTAAAAGGAAATCATATGATCGCATAATTTAAATTTATTGGATTAACAACATGTACGTTTTAAAGTAAACTGTCATACACATAGTTATTTTCTGCCACATATCTAGTTATTCGTTGAAACAATTAACACCTCTGTGATATAGATATGTTGTGTTTTATTACAAATGACCACTTAGTGTGACATGTAGATATCTGACTTTTATAGTGATATTTAGCTGTTATATAATAAAACATGTTGCTAATCTAATGCATCCCCATTATTTTCTACCAAACCATGCATATATGTGTTATAATAAGGAAATGTTTGATGGACACTGACCACAGCTGACATCCGGGATCATCATCAAGTTTGTGTCTTGTGTTGTGTGAATCAGTTGTTTAAAAATGAAATAAATGTAGTTATTGTAGTTATGATTTTAATTGTACTAATACATTCTTTGAACGTCATGAATCAAAATGATTTAGCATTAAAAGTTTTAACCACAAGTGCCCTCCAGTGTGTCGCATTCGAAAATATTGTAATTTTTAGCTCGACTATTCATAGAATAGTGAGCTATTGCACTCGCCAATGCGTCGGCGTCGGCGTCCGCGTCCGCGTCCCGATTTTGGTTAAGGTTTTGTATGTAAGCTGGTATCTCAGTAACCACTTGTGGGAATGGATTGAAACTTCACACACTTATTCACTGTGACAAACTGACTTACATTGCACAGGTTCCATAACTCTATTTTGCTTTTTTACAAAATTATGCCCCTTTTTCGACTTAGAAATTTTTGGTTAAGGTTTTGTATGTAAGCTGGTAACTCAGTAACCACTTGTGGGAATGGATTGAAACTTCACACACTTATTCACTGTGATGAACTGATCTACATTGCACCGGTTCCATAACTCTATTTTGCTTTTTTACAAAATTATGCCCCTTTTTCAACTTAGAAATTTTTGGTTAAGGTTTTGTATGTAAGCTGGTATCTCAGTACTTACTAATGGGAATGAATTGAAACTTCACATACTTGTTCACTATCATGATCTGACATGCACTAAGCAAGTCCCATAACTCTACTCTCTTTTTTTTTTTCAAAATTATGCCCCTTTTTCGACTTAGCAGTTTTTGGTTAAATTTTTGTATGTAATCTGATATCTCAGTATCCACTAATTGGAATGGATTGAAACTTCACACACTTGTTCACTGTCATGATCTAACATGCACTGTGAAGGTCCCATAACTCTACTTGGCATTTTTACAAAATTATGCCCCTTTGACTTAGCAGTTTTTTTGTTAAGTTTTTGTATTTAAGCTGGTATCTCAGTATCCACAAATTGGAAAGGATTGAAACTTCACACACTTGTTCACTGTCATGATATGACATGCAGTACAGAGGTTCAATACCTCTACTTTGCATTTTACAAAATTACGCCCCTTTTTCAACTTTTGTATTCATTCAATTGACAAGGCTGTTGAATAGTCGAGCGTTGCTGTCCTCCGACAGCTCTTGTTTATTAAGACTGTAGAACGTTCTTCTGATGCAAAATTTTAATAGTAATATTGCAGAATATGGGGTGATGTGCATGCAGCATGCTTTTAAACAGTGCTCTTTTTTTTTTTTTTGCTTAGTCGGCCCGTTTAGAATCGCCTTGTTAAAATTATATGTCTGTATATTTGGTATATTCCTTACATTTCCAATATATTTCTTTAATTAGTTATTTTTTCATCTCTTTTATTTATTCTGTTAACACGTGCGACAATTTTATACAGGTGGCATGTTACTTTTTTTAATTCCCTTCGAAGTTTACTGAGATAGTTAATATTCGTTATATAGAAAACGCTCCCTTGTCCGCAATGCGCGCATTGCATTATGGTATAACTGCTCTATGTTCTATTTATAGAACACGGGAGTGTGCTATTCAGTTTAACAGTTTTTTTCATAACTTTTTTCATATTTTATTGTGGGGTGGGGGACACCGGGTGCACCCAACCTGGAACCGCTAGTGCAGCCGGACATTCCACTGAGATAGCAGATGAATGTGAAATCTGTTTTAAGTTTGTGGTTCCGTTCCGTTCCGCAAAGTACCAATACCCATATAGGTAATGGTATTTAACGGAATGGAATGGAACCAAACAAATTCTTTTTTTTTTTTCAATAAGTCTACTAAAATAATATAATTGAGTGAATTGAAGCTATTATGGAATTCAGTAAAAAAGACTACTAAAATAATACAATTGAGTGAATAAATGCTATTATGGAATTCAGTTTAATAGGTGTTTTTTTTTCATACCATTTGACATATTTTATTGTGGGGTAGGGGGACACTGGGTGCACCCCACCTGGATCCGCTAGTGCAGCCGGTCATTCCACTGAGACTGCAGATGGATGTGAAATCTGTTTTCAGTTTGTGGTTCCGTTCCGTTCCGTTCCGCAAAGTACCAATACCCATATAGGTAATGGTATTTAACGGAATGGAATGGAATGGAATGGAACCAGACATATTCATTTTTTCAATAAGTCTACTAAAATAATTTAATTGAGTGAATTGAAGCTATTATGGAATTCAGTCAATAAGGCTACTAAAATGATATAATTGAGTGAATTAATGCTATTATGGAATTCAGTTTAATAGGTGTTTTTTTTTACATACCTTTTGACATATTTTATTGTGAGGTAGGGGGACACTGGGTGCACCCCACCTGGATCCGCTAGTGCAACCGGCCATTCCACTGAGACTGCAGATGAATGTGAAATCTGTTTTCAGTTTGTGGTTCCGTTCCATTCCGCAAAGTACCAATACCCATATAGGTAATGGTATTTAACGGAATGGAATGGAATGGAACCAGACATATTCATTTTTTTCAATAAGTCTACTAAAATAATTTAATTGAGTGAATCGAAGCTATTATGGAATTCAGTCAATAAGACTACTAAAATAATTTAATTGAGTGAATCGAAGCTATTATAGAATTCAGTCGATTAGACTACTAAAATAATTTAATTGAGTGAATTAATATTTTTTTCATAACGTTTGATTGTTTGTTTTGGGATTTACGCCGTTTTTCAACAGTATTTCAGTTATGTAACGGCGGGCAGTTAACGTAACCAGTGTTCCTGTATTCTGTACCAGTACAAACCTGTTCTCCGCATGTAACTGCCACCTTCCCCACATGAATCAGAGGTGGAGGACTAATGATTTCAGACACAATGTCGTTTATCAAATAGTCACGGAGAACACAGTCCCCGCCCGAGGATCGAACTCGCGACCCCACGATCCGTAGACCGACGCTCTACCTACTGAGCTAAGCGGGCGGGTTCATAACTTTTGACATATTTTATTGTGGGGTGGGGGACACCGGGTGCATCCCACCTGGATCCGCTAGTGCAGCCGGTCATTCCACTGAGATGTTTGTGGTTCCGTTCCATTCCTCAAAGTACCAATACCCATATAGGTAATGGTATTTAACGGAATGGAATGGAATGGAACCAGACAAACTCTTTTTTTTCAATTAGTCTACTAAAATCATTTAATTGAGTGAATTGAAGCTATTATGGAATTCAGTTCAAAAGTTGTTATTCATAACTAATAATTTCGTAATTTTCAAACCATATTTTACCCCAAACCTTGTTCCGTTCCGTTCCATTCCGTTCCGTAAAATACCAATAGCCCATAAATACTTAACTAAAAAAAAAACGTATCAAAGTATAAAACTTAAATACAAGACACTGTTTATGGATGTTTGTGTTCCAGACCTACGTACTGTGTGATAAGTTTGGTGTTTATTACCGAAAGAGTAATGTAGTATGTTTAAACCAAATAATATCATTATGGTTAATATGTGCATTTTTCCACTCAGATTTCAAATATAATGTGGTAATTAAATGCTGATGATGTTAGTTTTAACTAAGAGGTTAAATATTGTAGTTGTTAATAACACACAGTATAACTTTCTATCGTTGTTAAATACCGATGACATTATTAATTTCTGTAATATCAAAGAATAACAGGCATTTTAATGTTACACAATTTCAGCTCTCGTATGTATAGCCCAAAACTTGCGACCCTTTCCGTTTTACGGATAGAGTAGTAGATTTACACCGGTTTATCAATACAAAAACACAAGTCTCATTTATCTTATTTTTTTTCCTGTGTCCAAATCTTACTTAAATAGATACAGTTTTTCAAATAAATGATTCATATACATCATTGATTTATTACCTCCCTTTATTAAATTTTTGAATTTTCTTGTGGAACGTCACTTCCGTAATTCCATATAACGTTACTTATCTTATGTGTTTGTTAGCTAGAATAATTCTAAGACTTGTACATGTGACTTGATAAAGGCCCTGGACCAAAACGTTGTCGCAAAAGAGTGATAATAAGAGTTATTTACATATACAGAAGTGGTCGTATAAATCGTATTCTTGCATAAAACCTTTGTTTTTTGCCGATTTCGGGCATGCACAAACAGGGAAAAAACGTGTACAAACAAGGAGATTCTCGTGAGCACGCGCTGTTGGTGAACGTTTTGAATATGCTGTTGCGGGTCCAACGTAAGCAAATTATGGATCCCGAATCAATTTTGGCCGAAGTCGAAAGGTCCGAGATTTATGAAATCTTTTCATCTGCATTTTTATTAAAAATATCATTTTTCAACCTAACTTTACTTTAACTTGTAATAAGCGCTACCTCTCTTGATACGCGACTGAATTGACGTTCCTTATTATTGTATTATTACGCGTATTAGACTCAAAGTAAGTTTACACGCCGCGATTTAATCCCTGAAAATGATAGGCAAACAATATTTACAAAAATACAATTTCGTTTTCCAAATTAATTTGAGTCGAGAAAGTTGACATGCTAACTTTAAATCTTACACTAAAACTTTTAAAAAATGTTTGTGTCTACTTTACACATCTATGCAGTCTACTGATGTAGTGATGGTGTGTAATGTAAAGCATAAACATGACGAAGCGTAAAGTTTGAAGAATTTTTCCATAGTTAATGAACATTTGATGAACAGAAGGTATTTATTATATATTTTTCAATTTATTTGTAGATCTCACCAACCATGTTTGAGTTTATAAATCCAATCTAAGTTGATTATATCGATGTTGGAAAAATTCAAATTTTTGTGTTTATCAAACTTTGATCGCGATGGGGTGGGGTGCAAAGCAAAATTTTCTAGTTATAGGCCTAGAGATTTCATTTTTAACGACATGAAGAATATAGGTATCGATACCAGTTTCTATTAAACGATAATATTTACATTTAAAAAGCGTAAGGGACAGACTATTAATTTAAACCAAGCAGAATTGTATTCTGTCGGCACCTCACCTGCAAATTGTCTAAAGACAGGATGCCGTGTACAGTATGCCCTTTTCTCATAATTCCGAGCCTCTAAAGCTAAAGTTCCTACCGATATATCGGAAAAAGGGGAAGTCATGCTTATTTTACATATATTTAATATTAAAGAAATTACCATAACAAGAATGTCCGTTCGACATGTATAAAATATGCACTGTTTCTGTATGCCCTGGAAATGCATAAATAAAACATGTGTCCATAACAACCTGAAACGGCCGACTTCGATCGGCTAATGTCAGCTGAATAGTCTTGCTTTTTCAATATTTCCAGCACTTTAGTTGTGTTTTATGCAAGAATAGCGATAACACACGTTTGTTTGTGAAACAACATCTGCAGAATCCCTCGGGCTATGTTGGTGCACTCGCCCTACGGGCTCGTGCACCAACCAATCCCTTGGGATTCTGCAGATGTTGTTACACAAAAAAACGTGTGTTAACCCTACATTTATATACAGTACCAATAAAAGTAACACCATCAAAAAGGTTTAGAAATTAGCATGACTTAACTTTAAAAAGTAGTATCCGGAATTTCGTTGGAATAAAAGGCCTATAACCCCTATCATATAAAATAAATGTTGCAAATAACCATGCCTACAATATAAAAAAAGCAATGCTTAAAGTAAAATAAAAATAAAATTTTTACACATGAAAAAGGTAACCTTCTTTCTGAGACATTCATCAAACTGAAAACGAAAGGAATTTTCAAAGAGATGTCCGACTCAAATTGCTCTTTTTTTGCTCTTTAATTTCTATCCTGATTCTTTTTTCTAGTGAAACTTATTTTTCTCGTTTGTGTTGTGTTATCTGATGCCATTATTATTGGCTAGATCAGACATTAAAAATAAAAATATGAAATTTTGGAAATCGAAAGGAAAAAAACTTCATTTACGACATACACTGCACACTGAAACTGAAACTGAATAATTTGATTACACGCCTATTTTTATACAATGATATATTCAATGGCGTTGTACATGATAATGTAGGGATAACGATGTTTTTTTCGTGTTATAACATCTGCAGAATCCCGAGGGATTGGTTGGTACCCGAGCCCGTTAGGGCGAGGGTACCAACGTATCCCGACGGATTCTGCAAATGATATAACACGAAATGAACATGCGCTAACGCTATTCTAGCATAAAACACTAAGAAACTGCTGATACATGGATAAAATATCTCTCAACGTCATTAATTTTCCACCAAATGCGCGGGTATATCTAAGTTGTTTTTCTACGTTGACGTCATTTCGTTTTGAATTATCCGTTTTGGGGCCGAATGACATTTACGCTTTGCCACAGAACGCGCATATATAAAAGGTGTTATAACAGCACGCGAGCGCGAGAATCTCTCTGTTAACACACGTTTTCTCTCCTGTTAAAACACCCCCGAAAAGTGACAAGAACAGCAGTTTTATGCTAGAATAATTATTATTATAACAATATTAATAATGACAATAATAATAATAACAGCCTTATGGTAACAAACAGTCATGAACGCACCCCTCCCCTTGAGGCAATTTTACCCCTATTGCGAATACCAATGCTTAAAGCATCACATGGTACGCCCAGACGAGTTGCATATAGAGGTTCAACCTTCCCCCCCCCCCCTCCCCCACCCCGCGGGTAATGGTGCCATCATATACTATTTAAGAAAGAAATACTACACATTACCCTAACCAAAGAGCCTGTACCAACAAGTGCGTTTAATTAAGTTTAAACCTTGGAAATATAAATGTTGAAATGTAAAACCTTTTACAAAAATTTAAAAACTATCACCTGCTGTTTTCGCATAATAAACAGTTATCAAAAAAATTTAAAACAATGCCGCGAAATCTCTGAAATATAGTGTCTTAAGATTTTTTTGAATGTGTCAAGTGATTTACTTTTGCGTAGTTCTAACGGCAGATCATTCCAAAGTTTTGGACCGATAGCACAGAAACTTCTATCTTTGAATGCACTCACAAAAAGCCATCACAAATACTCCGCGCCTGTGGGTGCGGAGAATAAGTTGGCAGAGATAACAAGTATTGTAAACAAATTGGATCTGAGTAGAAATTACAGCAGCTAAAGCTTAACGTTAGGAATAATCAGGTAAAACTACGAAAAATGACTTCACTACCAACGCTGTCCAGATGTTGAAAAATCTGACGTATCACATGTACGAGATTTATTGTCTGTATATTATAATTGGACAACGATCAAATTCATGAGGGACTGTCAGAAAAATACCAAAAAGAAACCAAAGAAATGGCAAAATGGAAGAGCAAAAGTGAGTATCAACTTGCAAACACATTTTTTTTTTACTTTGAAGTCTTGGGGTCAGAGAAGAAAAAATAACTAATACCACAATTTTTAGCAGTTCTGTTCAAAACAAAGTGCAATTTCAGTGTATAATGACACAGGTCCCCTGCAAATGCTTGCCAGAATAATACATGTGATAAAAAATTCAAAGTAGTCAAAATAATTGGACGGTCAGATTGTTTAATATTTGTGACAGGCAATCTAACCGAGTGGAGATATTGAAAAGATTATCTCAGTATTTCCTAGGATCGCGTCAAATTTGTTTGACTTATGTTCTAGCCAGGTACCATAACTCAAGATTATTATCAAACATGAAACTCCCAGCAATATTCTCATGTCCACTTGAAGTATACCAATAAAATCTGTAAGAAGACCCTTTGAAAGTATGTATGGGATAAACATTCAAACACTATATGCCACATGTGCTGTTGACACTGAGGAACACATAATGACATATCCAGTAATAAATGTTTTTTTCGGACTCACAACTTACTAAGCCCAAGTCCCATCTCCGAAACTGTTGTTTGAACATCAGCCGACAAGGTTGTTATTTTGTTAACATTTTAGCTGAACCAAAATTCAGATTGTTTCGGCTTGTAATAATAATAATAATAATAATAATAACTTTATTTTCTGAAGGTGACATACTAAGTGTACAAATACAGATATTTTACAACTTATTTCCAGTATGGCCTTCAACTGATATACATTCACACATACACACAATCATACAGTCAATTTATAATTTAACATTTATACAAAAAAAACACATATCAGAATTACTTAAATTTTCTCGACAAACACGTCTCAAATTAAAGAAGGCTTAAATAAACGTAATGTAACAATAACTATGTTTTAAAAGAATTATCATGCGTCACAAAGATTATACATGACAATTAAGATACATACAAAAAAGAAAGTCTGTCCCATAAGATAATAAATTGTTCCAGATTTGAATAATAAGATAGTATGAGTATTATTATTATTGGAATAGAATACAGTAACATCAATTCAACAAAATTCTTGTAATTACAAGTAATTAATTGTTAAAAACTATTTTAACAAGAGAAAATTCTTTAAATTATGCTTGAAAGTAGTTATATTATTATTATGAAGTTTAATGTAAGAAGGAAGTGAATTCCATATGTGTGCAGCTTTGTAGCTAAATGTTTGTTTCAGGTAGTTCGTTTTAGGTTTAACAATAGAAAGATCCATGTTTTCGATTGAGCGCAGACTGTAATGATCATTATGAACAAAATGTAGTAAATCTGAAATGTATATAGGACAATCTCCTCTTTTACTTTTGTACACTAATAATGAAATATGGTATTTGCACCTGTTCTCAAAAGATAGAAGTTTTGAATTTCTTAATATTTCATCAAAGTTGCTACAATATAGGTGGCACTGACAGTCGGCAAAATATAAAACAATATTCAAGCCACTAAAAGTTGTTGGTTAAATTACTGCATATGACGAATCAGATTCCGAAAACCAGTGTGCATAATATTTATCAATTCGTATTTTTTTGCTTTCTAGTATGACAATGTCTGTCTTTTAAGATTTTGCGTCTCCTGCCAATTGGATGTATGCAGGAT
This sequence comes from Mercenaria mercenaria, assembly GCF_021730395.1. Classification (NCBI taxonomy): domain Eukaryota; kingdom Metazoa; phylum Mollusca; class Bivalvia; order Venerida; family Veneridae; genus Mercenaria; species Mercenaria mercenaria. Next base: position 60,489,593 of record NC_069361.1, on the reverse strand, counting down.
GCAGACCTAAATTAGTCATTGCCTATCCCCATTTTAATAGCAGTTTTATTCATGTTTGTAAATAAAATAAACATTATACAATGTTCTTATGATATGTTAACTGTGGTATCTGTATAGCTGATTATGAAAAATGTTTCCACATATCTACAAAATAGATAGATACAAAAACACAAATAATACATATCCTTGGTAATTTTGTAAGTCTATACCTGACATGTTGATCGAGTCTCTTTTATTAAACGAAATTGGCATTATGCATACCAGCTACACATAAAGAAAACAACAATATCCTTAGATGATGAGATATAAACCAGTTCAGAATAGTTCATTTGTGAGTGTGTATGCAATGCGTTTGTTTTCTACGGTGTACAAAATCTTTTAAAAAATGTATCCTGTTGGACGTTTTAAATTTATTTGGTCGACTGCTCAAGTTTGGGTTTTTATTTTTAATTTTTATTTGTCCCAATGTTTTTGAAAAATCTCCCGTAAACCAGAAAATAAAAAAATGCTGGCCTTGTGTATGTGGTCTGCAGTCACTCTATCTGTCGTCTGCGTTTTACCCTGTCCCTAGAAACATTTAAGCATTAAATATTATTTTCTAGATATTTTATTCATTTCCTGAAAATGTTTTTGCGCAAAATTTTGCGTTAATGCTTTGAACTGCCACAGGATGCTCAGTAGCTATCACGATAATATTTTTAACTTTCCTACGGAAACGTTTATGGGCCTCGCAATGTCGCGTTAGATAACGCAAATATCGTCATATTTTCGCGAGAAATCAACATATTATCACAACAAGTCGATATATTTTATTGACTTATTGCACTCATTTTTTTCAATGTTTAATAATTTTTCTCGAGATCCGCGTAAGCTATAAAGATATCTCGACATAGTATGACGATATAAAACGCCCCTTTCTTGATTTACTAAAGTGAGTTCTCGTAATATATTCTAGCATAAAACTGCTGTTCTTGTCACTTTTTGGGGGTGTTTTAACAAGAGAGAAGACGTATGTTAACAGAGAGATTTTCGCGCTCACGTGCTGTTATAACACCTTTTTATATATGCGCGTTCCGTGGCAAAGCGTAAACGTATTACGGCTCCAAACGAATAATTCAAATGGAAATGACGTCAACGTTAAAAAACAACTCAGATATTCCCGCGCATTTCATCGAAATGTAATGACGTTGTGGTAGAATGTATTCATTTATTAGGGTTTTTCCGCGTTTTATGCTAAAATAGCGTTAGCGCATGTTCATTTCATGTTATAACATTTTCAGAATCCCTCGGGATACGTTGGTACCCTCGCCCTACGGGCTCAGGCACCAAACAATCCCTAGGGAGTCTGCAAACGTTATAACACGAAAAACATGCGTTATCCCTACATAGTAATTGCTCTCTTTAGAAATATGAATTTTGGGTTTACAGGCCCGTAAGAAGTATTTTCATATTGGGCGGGCATTTTCAATACCATGCTAGTAAGACAAATCAAATAGCTGGAAGTTTAATTAGTAGAATAAACGCAATTTTGGAAATTATTTTGGGAATTGTAGCACTGACCCTGTTCCTAGAAGCCTGGCTTACCACCAACATAAAGTGACCGTAGGGCAGTTTAAACTGTACTTTAACAATTACAGCACTTAGTTTGCAATTTTTTGGAGCGCAATGTCCTAAGAAGCGGTTCCTAAAAACCACAGTGACGTTACCATGATTCCCTTGAATTCTGACAACACACAAAAGATATATGAATGTACACAAAAAAAGTTCCATATTTCCTGCCAGGAATAAAAGTATACACTATTCAAGTTGATCACTTATAGTATGTAAGTTCCTAATCCATGTGAGGTGACAGATAGCAGACAGTGTTACAAACACATTGGTCCGTCAAATGCAATGCTACAGCTGTTTTAGGATATCCAAGCAGTCTTAATTTTCTTCATATAAAAAAATCAACATTTAATTTATTTATTTCCTTTAATCACCTTTTTAAAGAACTCCGACTGTATTCTAGATGAACTTATTTATATTTTTAATTAAAAAAATTGTTGTTATTTTCGGACGTTTTTTAATGAAATCCATTCATAAAACATAATCATTGTATTTTCTTTTAATTTGAATATTTACTTTTTCTTATGAAATCCATGTTGAACCTAGATCTGCTTTATGAAAAACATCATTTTTGTTATTTAATACAAAGGTTTCTTGGTGTTCATTTATGAAATCCATAAAAATAGAAAAAATAATTTTCAAAGAATTGCTTCTCTTTCACAACATCTGACGGACGTCTGTTGTGAAAGTAAAACTGTGGATATTTTACTGTGAGGTTGTTTTCTTTTTTTAATTTTCTTTATCTGTTTAATTTGTTTGCTGTTGCTGTTTTGGAAAAAAAATATGCACTCAGAAAATATTTATAAAAATGTGTTATGTGCTAGTGATATGTTATTTGTTCACAGACAAACCAAACTGTGTATGCAGTTATTCTCTGCTTCATACTATCTGTCAACGAGTAGCATTAAAGCACTTACAAACTGCCGTAAACCAGAAATAAATTTTTAGTCTTGCTATAACTAGCAGCTTTACCGAGTCCCTTTATAGAATGGCAAATGATCCGCCGAGTGAATATTTGGTGCCTAAGTACTCTCGTAAACTGCCTATACACAGTGAATCCGCATTTTATTCTGGAATTACTATACGTTTTTATTTTATATTTATGTTCATTGTTTACTCTGCTTGACAGTCCGCCCGCTTAGCTCAGTAGGGAGAGCGCAGATCTACGGAACGTGGAGTCGTGAGTTCGAGCCCTGGGCGAGGCGTATGTTCTCCGTGACGATTTGATAAAAGACATTGTGTCTGAAATCATTCGTCCTCCACCTCTGATTCATGTGGTGAAGTTGGCAGCTACTTGCGGAGAACAGGGTTGTACTGGTACAGAATCCAGGAACACTGGTTAGGTTAACTGTCCGCCGTTACATAACTGAAATACTGTTAAAAAACGGCGTTAAACTCAAAACAAACAAACAAAACTCTGCTTGACGAGACCCAAGATCCACGAATACATACTGAATCCTTTACCCAACCCCACCTTTCCTACGCCCCTGGTCACTGTCATTGAAGTGACTTTGTTTACATATAGTCGGGTTAAGACGAGAACTTGCGCTAGAAAATCAAGAAAGGGGTGGTTTATATCGACATAATATGTCGAGATATTATTACAGCTTACGCGGATCTCGAGTAAAAATGATTAAACATTGAAAAAAGGAATAATATGTTGATTTCTCGCGAAAATATGTCGAAATATGCGTTATTTAACACGACATTGCGAGGCCCATAAACGTTTCCGTAGCCAACAGCTGTCATTTATTAGCTAGATACGGAAGCGTAGAAGGGTCTCCATTTGATGATATATTTCGCGAAAGTTGACTTATTTTTATTCACTTTGGTCAGATATTTTAGCATAAGTCAATTAATTTAATTCACAAATATACAAATCTTATAGATATTGCACCTAGACTTTTTTAATATGCTTGATGTTTTTGTCGAATCGATTTGCTATCTTTTCGTCTAATGAAATCATTCAGTCTTTTTGACAAATATTTGTGGAAAAGACAAATGCATTTCGCCTTTCGATATGAAACATTTCGAAAAGTGTGATGTTTAGCAACAATTTATAGCAACGATTCCTCTAAAAAGTGACGCCAAACCAGAGTCATTAAACACTCCAGTGACAGCTCAAGCTTCCTCAAATGTACCCAATTCCACTTTCCAGCATCAAGAATTATCGCTGTCTCATCAGACGGCTTTAAAAAAAAAAAAATAATTATGATAACCAGGTGAAAGTGTTTTCATGACTGGTCTACTGAACATAGAGAATTCAGGCTCTAGAGTGTAGATTTCCATGCTTCCGATTTTTGACTGAATCTTTGGCCTATAATTTAGTGTAAGTGACCTCGACCCAAGGTACAAAAAATGCACGAAAATACATTGTTCTCTCTGAAGGCTGCATATTTAGCAGGTTTGGTAAGCTTTAAGCCTATCTCATATTTGTGAGAAAACAAGTTTTTGTTACGGTGACACTATTATTGACCCCTGTGATTAGAATGCGTGCCTCACTCAACAAAAGCTTGATATGTACAAAATTTTGATGCGACATCCATTTGTAAAGAAATGCCCTTTATAGTTAACATTATAAAAGTACTTAGGGCAATATTCTTGAGCAATGCCGCATTTCAATATGGCAGTTAAAATCATTGCCACGTATTATTGAAAACTCCTGACACTGTCTTAGATATGGTTCCAGGTGGGTAGAAAGAGAATAAAACACTGTATAAGAACTATATGTATATAAGTACAAGGGACATAAACTCGTCTTCATCTGACTGAAACTAGCATGATCGCATTTTCTTACCACAGTTAACATTTCTACTATGTTTTATTAAAACAGTCTGAGCCACATCTTGGGTATGGCTTCAGACGGACGGAAATTGGGATAAACCACTATATTTGTATTATATGTAGATGTACTAAGAGCAATAAACATTGTCTTTTTCAGACAAACTGACTGAAACTTTCAAGGTGGCATGTCCTTGTAGCAATAACAATTTCTACCATATGTTACTTTAATAACTCCAATATGTGTCTCAGATAAGGCTCCAACCGGACTGAAAGACGGACGGCAGACGGACGAATCACACAATTTATTCATACCCTGTGGTGAGGATAAAAAAGCAGTTGTAATGTTAAAGTGTGGAGGCGTGTGGAGGCTCTAAATATTGAACGTGTGACTTATTTTGAAAGATGATCGATTAAAATGTTAAAAGTGCTTTCCTTTGCAACAAGCTTAAGTCTAGATGTTAGAAATAATCTCTTCAACGCGAGTATTTTTAGGCGAGAAAGGCAAATATCTTATCAGTATCGTGCAAAGAGTTTTTCCGCGATGAAATTAAGTTAAACTTCTCGACAATAATAATTCGAAAAACAAAAAAGTTCCTGTCATTGTATGAAGATTTAAATCAAGTTGATAAAAAGGTTCGAGCAAAAGCGAGATTTTCAACGCGACAAAAGCATAAATTTTTAGGAATCTCGCTTTAATTTTCTGCAGATGTGAAAACATTTTCTCACAACTAGAGACCCTTCTACGCTTCCGTAGCTACATAGCTATCTTGATACTGTGAGCAATTATCTTCATATTTCGAACTTTTCTGGAACGTTTTTTTAGAATAGCCTAAGGATTCCTGGAAATAAAAAGCACATCTAGAAAAAATAATTTATTGCGATAATGTTTTCAGAAAATTGCACAACTTTTCCGGAAAGTTTAGAATATTATCATGATAGCTACCAAGTATCCCGTGGCAGTTTCAAGCACTAACGCGAAATTTTGCGCTAAAAATGCACAAATTTCTCCGAAAGTTTACAATATTATCGTGATAGCTATCTCGTGGCAGAAATATGCCACCATAGAAAAATCAAAGTACTGAAAGCATAGAAAGGCTGTCTACCACAATACACCGGATGAAAACTGCGAGAAAGATGTTTACAAAATCTTAGATATTATGGGTTTTCCATATCAAACTAAGGCGAGCATAGGGTACTGTTGTGATGAATCATCTTGATTAACTTGAGATGGTAGTGTAAGGACATTACAGATTACAGATGGTGAAAAAATACATTATGTTTGCTCCATTAATAACATAATTAGTGAGACAAACGGTACATAACTCTCACCTGGGAATCTGAAAAACGCAAAGATTAATATCTAACAAAATGAATGCAGAGAGCAAGGCCATAATTTTTCAGTGTAGGAGCTTAATTTCTGTCCGATTAAATCCTTTTACTTGAAGCTCCCCAGAAAAGTTGTTATCGACAGTTTTATTTTGTGTTTTATAATTGTTAGGCAATACTTTGAGGTTTCTTTTAGCAAAATATTTGGCATAATGAATTCTCTGCGATCGTTTTGCGCAGTGGTTATCACTTTGAAATTTGTCTCTGTTTGAGCTTGAGGAAATAACATAAATTAATCAAAATTAAAAAAAAATAATAAAAAATCGACACGGTAAAAGTCGTTTAAAAATGCAACACAGTGCGAAATAATGTTAACTTCAGTACTGTATCAAATTAATGCAATTGTTAAACATTACCTGAAATACATTTGAAAACGTGTTTAAGCAAAAATCGCTTACATCTACGCCCCCACCCCCTTAAGCAAATTAGAGACAAAGTACTTTTTACAATATTACTTTCAGCATTCGTCAGAATGTTTCTAAAACGAATTTGTTTAGTATAAAAATACCCCCCCCCCCCCCCCAAAAAAAAAAAAAAAAAAAAAAAAACTGCCGTTGGAACAAATAATATTATAGTTTCTATTGTTAATGTAAACATAATTCAAGTCGCCATATGACCAATAATTGTGTTGGTGCGACGTTAAACCCAACAACCCCACCCCACCCCTAAAAAGAAACAACAAAAGAAACATTATTTCTGTAGCAAAATATAACATGTACGCTGTTTCGGTATGCAAATCGTAGATAGTGGTCATTTGTTTCTTCTCACGTTACTGTGGCAATTTCACGCAGCGATTAAAAGTAATATTTTTATTAAACATTTAATTAATAATGCGCAGTATAATTCATATCGACATTTGTTATGAATGAAACTGTGCTCGGAACCAGCGTTTGTTTAATGAGCTATTTACAGACCGAGGTCATAATCTTTAACGAAGTGGTCGCTGGAATTCTGTTTCCATTTAAACAATATAAACATTATCTAAGTGTTTCAATAAAATTTGAATTCGATGTGTTGTATATTTTTGTTAAATACGTCTTACATTTCGCATGATTTATCAGCTTTATCTCTGCATATTACACAGTGTGTGTATTATGTCATTGAGTTTTACATTGCCGAAGACGAAAAAGTTCCATTCATACGGACATTTCATTCATAGGGAGCGAATTGATTTACCTTCATTATGTAATATTTTCTAAAGTTATCTAAAAGGATAACAGAGAGATGCATGACATAATCATTTACAGAATCACGTAGAAAATATAGTATTCTATGCATTTTGGACAGCTATACAAATTTACATGCCATACATGTTAATACTGTTCTGCGGAAATGTTAGGGGGCGATTGTTTACTGTTGCTTGTAGGCATATGGTGTTAAGAGAATCAGAACCGTATTGTTCACTCTGGGGCTAATCGCCCCAAAAATGTAATATAATTTATATTCATAAATAGATATAAAAATGTTATCAAAACTCTAATTGCAAGATTTTTAGTGCATTAGTTTGTGTAAGAACTTAACACACTACCTCTTCTTCACATAATGAATGAGTCTATACAAAAAGTGAATGAACAAGCAGAGTGACGCCACACCAGCCAATAAAGAAACGCGTACTAAATTTGAATATGCAATTAGCGACGCCTTTATAAACGTCTGTTTTTACTTTCAAATATTTTTCTTTAAAAGAAAAATACGATATTACAATGGTTGAAAAAAAGTTTTTATTGAAACAGATGAGTTTAATAATCTTTAAACAAATCCGTGGTAAACTTGATATACATGACGAAACTATTTGAACTGCGCCTGTAATGATTTATTTGTCTGTCTCAGCACACGGTTGATCTTTGTGACTTTCGATTTGTGGTAATAATAGTCTGGCGAACGAGTTCGCCAACCTAAAAACCGCAAATTTCCTGGAAAGTTTACATTATTATCGTGATAGCTACCTAGCTATCTCGTGGCAGAAATATGCCACCATAGTATGATCCGAGCTTGATCTTACCAACAGATGATATCATCAGTGGTTAAAATAAAAATACTCACTCTAAATGGCAACTGCTGGGGTGGCCGAGACAGCTAAGGGGCTAGATCAGAAAACTCTGTTTTTGTCAGGGCCGCTGGTTCGCTCCCTGCTGAGGACAGTCTTTTTTTAATGATTTTTATTCTTGAGATTATATCGTTAAAAGAATATGAAAATAATTTAAAAATTAAAAAAGTGTCTGTGTATTTGTTTACAAGATTGGATATAATTTTATGTATATGTTGTCATAAAAAAGGAAGGAATAAAATATGTTCAAATAAAAAATCAAAACAAGATTGGATTGAGCACCAAATGTTTACTCTGTCCGATAAGTAAAACCATTACCCTTAGGAAAATGCAGTTTTTCAGCATTATTTTTCAGGGCATTTAAAAGGCAGTTTTTTAGAAGTTATTTGTATTCAAAGTTGTCATTTGACGTTCAACATTTAATATTCTGACATATGAGGGGAAAGAGAGGTCACTTGAAATAGATTACTTAAAAAGATTACTATTTCAAGTTCCCTCTATGTGCCCCGGTTATGATAAGCCACTTGGTCAGTTGTTCACTGGACATGCATCATGAAGTCAGATGTTCATGAGCGTAGCCTAGGTGTAAAGTAGCTATCCAGCCTATGTTGAAGCTTTGGATATTTTTTATTTCTCTTAAAAAAAGAAGAAAGAAATAGAAATATGTCAGTGCATGTGTTGATAACACATTGTTATTGTGTCTTTCTCCTTTCCCTCTAACATTTTTAGAAAGCTCACAATTTTCCTACATCCAATTCTATAATATGAGGGGAAAGAGAGGTCACCTGAAATAGATTACTATCAAAGCCTTTTTCGACGTCTAAACGGATACTATGAAAGAAGTGTAGCATATATTCGATTTCTCAAACATTATAAAGTCGGTTAACTTTGTACCTAGATGAAAAAAATACCTTTTGCTTCAATTCTGCAATGTAAAAATGATTTACAATCCATTATTATCCACGAAATGTTTACATTTGCCGTGCCACAATCTTGTTTCGAAATTGAAAGTACCAATTAAATTTGATCGGCGGTAGACGAAAAAGTATTTCCCGCCAAATATTTTCATTTTATTTGATGCTAACTGATGAAATATTTTGTTTTATCAGTGAGATATAATCCATATCACTCACTGCATATCACTTACTGTAAATGATATAGCTTTGCCGATCTACTTGTACATTGTGTATAAATTTTAAATTATTTGCTTAAAATAGGATGAAAATTGTAGTCGCACTTTGTTCTTTAAAGTATATTTCTCGATTCAAATTATTTTACTTTAATGAGAATTTCATAACGATATGCAGCAAGAAATAAAATAAAATGGAACTTTATGTCGTGTTCGTCTTTATAACGTCAAAACACGTCTGACGTCATGTTCGTTTACCCGCGTCTGTTTCCCGCGCTGAGATTAAAATTTGTTGCAAAATGCATATCTGAGCGTAATTAAGCATAAAATAAAAAGAAAATTGATTTATTTTCATCATAATTGTATATTTTCGATTTGTATCCTTATAAATTTTAAATGTCTCTTCTGAAAATTTTGAAAGATTATTGACATTTGTAGTTTCTCTGTATGGGATAGAAAATAGGTAACTTTCGTTCAAAAAATGATTCTGATATGCAAATCATATTTATATCTGGAACACCCTCGGTTATTACCGTGCCACTATTCAAATTTTCAACGAGCTGCATACTGGATTTATTAATCGGATAATTAATAACAAAAAAGGTAAAATATTACTTTTAATTGCTGCCATGAGTATAGGCTATAGATCATTTATTGACTTTCTAACGCAATTAAGGTAGTTCTGCACGTTTGATAAACCGGAAGTGATGGCGTAACGTCATTTATCCGGAAAACGTAGAATAAAGCCTGGATTCGGCGTACGGAAATGAAAATAATTCTATGAATTAATTGAAATATGTGAGTAAATTTATTACAGTGGCATTGTTGCTATATTTCTAAAGTCAAAATATGATATTGAAACATATAACACTTTAAAATAATGAAAATAATGTCTTAAAATTAGCGTGAAATGTACGGTTCACTTTAATCATGGTCAGATATCTCAAAAATAAGCACACGGACCTATACATTTTATTTCACGAAAGTATAGACCATGTGTTTATTTACAACTGTGAGAAGTTTCATCAAAATCTACATTATAGAAAAAATTCTATTCGCGAAAATGTTATGAAAGTAATGATTTTCCCATAGACTCCCATTATGAAATATTGCGTGAGGTCCAAATTTTTCAAATCAGTCTAGCAAAAAATCAAGCACACGACCCTATCTTTTTTATTTGCTGAATTTTCTAGGTATATTCTGAAGTTTTGAAAAATCAGAGTTTAATCAAATTCTACATTGTAGAAAAAATTTCGATCCAAACGTGCAGAACTACCTTAAGTTTGCCGAAACGGAGCGCAGCGTAGTGAAGGCTAAACTTAATGCATTAGAATGTCAATAAGTGGACCTATAACTGACTTATAGTTAAAACGCCCCTTTTCGTCAGTCAGCAACACCTCCGTCTTTGAAATTACCTTAAATCAGTAGAAAGATATTCTTTTAAATTTGCACATTTGTACATAGTGACTTTTCACAATATCTTATTAAAAATCGGTTTCTGTTTTATTTTGCAAAGGTGACTTTGTGAAAAAAAGTTTAAGATTTGAATTTGAATTTCCCTCATAGGTGTGGCCAACATTTTCTGTACACAAAATCATGCGGATGACGTAGATCTAATTATAAATACAGTAGACGACTCACTTATCGAGTAGTTTGTAGAACACAATATTACATTCTTATTCAATGAAAATATAATATGCAGGTTTAACTTTATGCACCCTGGTTTATTTTAGACCAGTAAAGGTTTATTGACCTCCGGTTTACATTTGAATTTAATGAACAATAGGAATAATTAGTGCACTTCCAGATCAATGCTGTATTTAAATCGTGGAGTTTATACAAAGAGTGAAAGGCGCAGAAAGGTAAATCTTGAACTACGAAAGTACAGCTTGCATTATAAAGATAAAAGAAGAAAAAACAACACAATTTGACATTTATTGATCTGTTGAAATTGTTAGGTATGAGCTGGAATTGCCAAATAACTGATAAAACATCGAACGTTCTTGAACGTATCTAACATTTATTAACGACTAACTTTTACATATCGTCATCATCATACATATCGTTATCATCATACACAACATACCCTTGTACTTAATTAAAACTTGTACCCTTTATCTTAATGTACAAATATTAACCAAAACGGAAAGAATACTAATACTAGTAAACCAAGTCTCCAAGACCACTGTAACATTTACATATAAAACTGGTATGTAAAGTGTATATCATCGATTCCATCAAAATACATTGTATTCCGAACTTAAAACTTTTTTGATGCAACTTAGATAGAACTCTACAATTGTTATACACTTATGAATAATAATCATGTTACAAACATAATAAGATGGTATATATCTCTGCAGTCATAATGCTATGATCGAACAGTCATATACATAATTTTGTAGCTTTTCACAAATTTAGTTTTTCAACTTTTTTTACGGTTTCTTGTAGGGTAACGCTTCTCCGAAGTGGTTATGTCCTCAGACTGGGGTACCTCGACAACTGATGTTCTCTTATCACTGACTGATGTTTCACTAGACGATGACTGAGTACACGACGACTGACTAGATGACGACTGACTACACGACGACTGACTAGATGACGACTGACTACACGACAACTGACTAGATGACGACTGACTAGACGATGACTGTTCAGAAACTGGTTTATTGTCATTTTCAAATATCGGTGCCTGTACAACAGATGAATCTGACACTGAGTGATCTGATTAGTGTCCCAAGTTCGAACTACGTATCTGATCAGCGTGACGCCGCCATGTAACTCCAGGTGCGATCTCTACACGATAAGAAACTGGTCCTGTTCTACTACTAATCGTCCCCGGAATCCATTTATCCTGGTCCTTCCTATAATCACGTACAGTCACATTATCTCCAATGTCAAAATTACGATCCCTTGTGCTTCTACGCATTGCAGATTGTTGACTTTCAACCCTCTTTTCTAGACTAGGTTTCATTTTATCAAGTCTGGTAGACAAATTTCGACCATATAATAAACTTGCAGGACTTGTTCTTGTAGTCTGGTGTTCAGCATTCCTATAAGCAAGTAGAAACCTGGATAACTTGGTTTGAACAGTCCCTTGGTCATTTTTCGCGGCTCTAAGAGTTTGTTTTGATACTTTGCACGAAGCGTTCGGCCAAACCGTTTGTTTTTGGATGATAAGGTGCACTATATCTAACCTTAACACAGTTTTTCACAAGAAATGATCGAAACTCATCACTCACGAATTGTGGTCCATTATCGCAGACTATCTCGTCACAGATGCCACAGTCCGCAAAGATAGCGCGCAATACCTCTACTGTATGCGTAGCAGTAGTTTTGTGCATTATTTTAACGACCGGCCATTTAGAATAAGCATCTACTGCAACAAAGTACATATGTCCTTGAAATGGTCCCGCGAAGTCTTTGTGTACTCTGCTCCAAGGCTTTTTGGGAAACTCCCATGGGTGTATTGGAGCTTCTGTTGAGCTGGATTTGTTACGCGCACAACCGCTGCAAGATTTCACTAACGAATCAAGGTCTTCGTCAATGTTCTTCCACCAAACATGGTTGCGTGCAACTGATTTCATTTTTACTAAACCCAAGTGACCGGAATGTAGCTCCTCTAAAACCCGGCGTTGAAGGCTTTCAGGTACAACAACACGATTAGCCCACATAAGACATCCTTGGTATAGTGAAAGTTCGTATCTCCTGTGCCAGAATGGATCCAGTGAACTATCGTCAAGTTTGGTATCACTCCAACCTTGAAGTACCTTGTCGTAGATTAGCGAAAGAGTCTTATCTTTACGCGTAGCACTTGCTATTTGCGTTACAGTTAATGGAATAGCTTCTAGCACGTTATGTAAGTACACATCAGTAATGTCTGATCCAGTGGGAACACCTAAATTGAGTGGTAGACGTGAGAGAGCATCGCAGTTCCCATGTAGTTTGGTTGACTTGAACTGGATGTCATACTGGTAACCGGACAGAAATACCACATATCGTTGTAACCTACTCGCTGTGGTGCTGCTCAATGTCTTGCAAGGATTGAAAATGGAGGTAAGTGGTTTGTGGTCTGTAACCAGTGTAAACCTGTGCCCATACAAGTAAGTATTAAATTTCTTTACGCCCCATACTAGTGCTAGCGCCTCTTTATCTATTTGGCTGTAATTTTTTTCGGCACTGTTAAGTGTCCTAGACGCGAAAGCAATTGGTCTCTCTGTCCCATCAGGTAACTTGTGACTAAGCAACGAGCCTATTCCAAACGCACTCGCATCACTTGCAAGCAGAACCGGAAGTTCTGGATTGTAGTTCATGAGAACACAGTCTGAAGTTATCAACTGTTTAACTTCTTGTACAGCCTCTTCACAGGATTTGGACCAAACCCATTTCACGTCTTTTCTTAAGAGTTGGTGTAACGAATGTAGAACTGTAGCTAAATTGGGCAGGAATTTTGCATAATATTGAACTAACCAAAGGAATGACCGAAGTTCGTTTAAGTTCGTGACTTGTGCATTCACAATGGCATTCACTTTCTCGTCTGTTTTGTGAAGCCCATCACCATCAATTTCATGACCACAAAATTCAATTCGCGACTGAAAGAAAGCGCATTTAAGGACATTCAACTTGAACCCATATTTTTCTAAGCGCTGTAGTACCTCTTCTAGGTGGGCTAGATGTTCTTCATCTGTAGAACCTGTGATGATCATATCATCTAAGATAACCTGCACTCCAGGTATGTCACCCACAATCTGTTCTATCAACCGTTGAAATATGGCTGCTGCAGGTGCGACTCCGAATACCAAGCGATTATAACGGAACAATCCTTTATGAGTGTTAATAGTAAGGAGTGTCTTACTTTCTGCGTCAACTTCAAGTTGCAAGTAGGCGTTTTTAAGATCAATCTTGGAAAACTTTTTTTCCGTTCCCCAACGACGCGAATATATCTTCGACTCTCGGTAAAGGGTATTGATCAACTTCTAATTGTGGATTTACAGTCACTTTGAAGTCACCGCAAATTCTAATATCGCCGTTAGACTTGGGTACCGGAACTATTGGTGTAGCCCAATCACTGTGGTCAACCTTTACTAAGACGCCTGTTTCTACTAGAGATTCTAACTCCTTCTCAATCTTTGATCTTAACGCAAGTGGTACTGGACGAGCTTTCATGAAGCGGGGTGAAGCGTCCTGTTTCAACTTCAAAGTAGCCTTAACATCTTTAACATGCCCTAAACCACCGTCAAAAAGTTGCCCATACTTTGATTTCATTAGCTTTTCCACATTTCCTGAGCTGTAACTTTGTTGAAGCGTCTTAATCTCACTCCAGTTTAGTTTCAGGTATCGGAGCCATTCGCACCCGAAAATTGGTCTACTTCCTTTCGCGACAACGTATAGCTTCAGTTCTGCTTGTTGGTCGTCTAGTTCAACATTTACATCTAACATACCACATGGCTTGATTATTTCACCAGTGTATGTCTTTAACTTTAAATCAGTCTCATGCAGAGTGGCTTGAGGCCACCATTTCTTGACATCTTCCTTATTTACCACAGACACTCCAGCACCAGTGTCTAGTTCCATATCAACTTCTATCCCTTCTATTTTTGGAGTTATCCAAATGATGCTTCGACTACTAGCTTCCGACTGTGAATTCATTCTATATAGTTCTTCTTCACTATCGCATTCTACCGTATGAACTTTCGCTTTATTCTTAGTACTTTTGCACGCTGGTGTGATATGTCCTTTTTTTCCGCATGTGAAACATGTAGTTTCAATAAATCTACACTTGTCTTGCGTGTGATTTCTACGTAGACAACGAAAACAAGCTGTCTTCATTTCCTGTTTATACAACTGTTTGGTGTCCTTTGACTGACTTTTGAACTGTCTTTTTTTTGTTCATTTTTCTTTGCTGACATCTTATTTATTGACATTGGTTTCCCTTGCACTTCACATACATCTTTGTAGGCCAGCTCCATAGTGATTGCTATCTCTACGCTTTTGTCATAAGTTAAATCTTTTTCACTAATTAACTTCTTCTGTATGTTTTCATTCTTAAGTCCACATACGAATCTGTCTCTTAACGCCTCTTGTAAATTATCTCCAAAATTACAATGTTCGGATAGTTTCCTTAAGCTTACATTAAAGTCCTTTATCGATTCATCGGATTTCTGGTCTCGTTTGTAAAACCTAAACCTTTCAGCGATCACTAGCGGTTGCGGGTTGAAGTGTTTTTTTAATAGTTCACATAATGCAGCAAAGGATTTGGTCGATGGCAGGTCAGGTGACGCTAAATCTCTCAAAACTGCATATGTATTCGGTCCAATTAATGCTTACAATGCTGGTACTTTTTTCTCATCTTTCACCTCATTTGCTAGGAAATATTGTTCCAGTCTCTCTTGATAGCACTGCCATGATTCATTTGAAATGTCAAAAGATTCTATTTTCCCGATTGAGAAAGCCATTTGTATTTTAGTACTTGTATCCGAATGTTCGACCTATCCGAGTACTACAACACTTTTCCTTTCCGTCCGTGACTGAAATTTCCCTGGACAAATGTGTCTAGAATTGACTTGGATAATTGGCGAGGTGGACAATTCACCGATTTTTACTTTTATCTCGTCGCCAGTTGTTAGGTATGAGCTGGAATTGCCAAATAACTGATAAAACATCGAACGTTCTTGAACGTATCTAACATTTATTAACGACTAACGACTAACTTTTACATATCGTCATCATCATACATATCGTTATCATCATACACAACAGAAATAAGCTTGCCATTTCCACTGTGTGATTTGTGTATTTGTTATTGAAAGCAATAAAGTATGATTAAACTAAAACTGTACAGAATTAAAATGATATTCTGTGATGAACAGAATCATAGAATGTAACTTATTAAAAATAGTTAAAGCAAAGCTATATGCTGTAAGTGACTATTGTGCTACCCTTTCTATCTACGCCTTCCTAGGCAGTATGCAAACAGATTGTGCGTGCGTGCGTGTGTGAATATTACAGAGTTATAGAACATGATCATATAAATCTTAGTCCGTCTAGTTCTAGCAGAGAAAACTGCCATTCGCATTTACGTTAGTTTGAAATCACATCTAACACAACCAACATACAAGTTACCATTTTATTAGCTCACCTGAACTAAAGGTTTAGAGTGAGCAATTACTAAGTCCGGCGTCCGTCGTCCACATTTTCACTAAAACATCTTCTCTTCTGAAACTGCTAGTCAGAATTACACCAAACTTGGCCAGAAGCACCCTGGCATGGCCCTCTATCAAGTTTGTTCAAACGTTTTACTTTGGTCCCTCCAGAGCTAATAACTGAAAAACCTTTAAAACAATTTATTCTCATGAACCGTTTGATGTATCTTCATCAAACTTGGTCTTTAACATCATTATAAGTTCCTCTTCTAAACTTGTTCAAATGGGGGCACTTGACCCCTTTTATGGGCCACTGGAACTAAAGATATGCCTTTAAAAGACTTCCACTTAATAGATCTTCATAAAATTTGATCTGTAGCAGCATTATAAGGTCCATTCCCAATTTTATTCAAATGGGGGCACTTGATCCCTTTTAGGGGCCGCTTGAGCCAAAATTAGAAATACCTTTAAACGACTTCTTCACATGAACCGCTAAAAGGATCTTCATCAAAGTTCGTTTGTGGCATTATTATAAGGTCCTCTCCGAATTTTGTTCAAATTGGGGGCACTTGGCCCCTTTTAGGGGGCACTGGAACTAAAAAAGGAATTGACTTTAAAATACATTTATTCATGAACCGCTTGATGGATCTTCATCAAACTTGGTCTGTAGCATCATTATAAGGTCCTCTCTCAAATTTGTACAAATGGGGACAGTCGGTCTCCCTTTTAGGGGCCACTAGAACAAAATGTAAATGACTTCAAAAGACTTCTTTTCATAAATTGCTTGATGAATCTTCATCAAACTTGATTTGTAGTATTATATTAAGGCCCTTTACCAAAAGTTTCAATTAGGGACACCTGGCTCCTTTTAGGGGCTGCTAGAGTTAAAACTAGAAATACCTTTAAACAACTCCTCTAATGAATGGCTAGATGGATTTTCACCAGACTTGGGTCGTAGGATCATTATAAGGTCCACTCTCAAATTTGTCCAAATGGGGACAGTTAGCCCCTTTATGGGATTCTAGGGTTAAAAGTAAGAAAATACATTTTAATGACTACTTATCGTGAACCACTCAGTGGATCTTCATCAAATCTGGTCTGTGGCATCAATATAAGGGCCTCTCATAAATTTGTTCAGTTTAGGGTGTTTGGCTCCTCTTAGGTTCAGATGGTGAAGGTCCTCCTCAGGTGAGCGACTTAGGGCCATTTGGTCCTCTTGTATATTGCACTAATGAGTTCCTCCTATCTGAAAGCAAAAAGCACATTTCACGAAACCCGTTTGCGTGCAGCGTGACACATTCATATTAATTGCTGAGATATAGGAGACAGTTGTGAAACGATCAAGACATTACTACGGAATTTCTAGGATAATTAACTAGAACAAAACAATGGTCATAGAACATTTAATTTGCTCTTTACCGTTGAAGGGCCCTACACCATCAACGTGATTTCGTGTTTTTCCCCACCAAACAAAATATAAAAAACAATACAAAAGAAAAAATATCTGGTCTTTGTTCGGTATATATAGATTATTGAATATTACTTGTAAACAGATAGTTCTCTTTTATTTTATTAGAAGGCCAGGAATATAAGAAGCGACAGTCACCCTCACTCTTTAGAGGCATCTTGCTTTAACCACGATGAGAGGTGACCTAACTTTGAAGTATGAAGTGAAAGTCCTTAGCTAAAATGCAAATAAACCAAATAGACAACGTTATGATGCGAAGCTATCATTTTATGCCTATATTCACAAAGCAAAGAGAATGAAAAGTGCTAGGCAAACCCAGCTGAAGAAAATCCCGAGGCTAATAGCACACTCTCGCATGTAAGGATCTGTGACGTCACCGATAAGGTCTGCTGTCTAAAAATAGCACAACACCCAATTTGCGGACAAACAACCAGTGCATTCATTGTACAATTGCATAAGTAAACCTTAAATTTTGCATTAATTTCGTTATTTTTGCACATCGCAAACAAATGTTTTTCTTCACTTTTAGCCGAGAAACTCTTTATTTTATATCCTTGTTAGAAATAACATACCGCTTTTTCATCAATACATATGTACGAATGGATGATTTTATTATATAATTCTGTTCTTTTTGTGAGACATCCACTGACCAGTTTTAAAAAAGAATATTAAAAAAATAGAATAACTTGGAAAAATGTATTAATACCAAATGGAAAGCGTTATTCAAAACAAAAATGTATTCACAGATCCAAATTGTTTTTCTTAATTACCGTCATATATTAACATTATATTTTCGTAAAAAAAAATCTTCCGTTTTTATTTGATAGATCTATCTGTGAATGTAAAAAGAAATCTTATAATCGCATAATTTAAATTCATTGAAATTTTTAAATGTGATGAACAACTTATATATTTAACAAACAATCAAGGCCTTCGAGTGGTTTATCGTCTGATTTACAACGGTTCAGAGTTTAGATGCGTAGGAATTGAACCACGAGGGCGTTAGCCCGAGTGGTTGAACACCGAAGCATCTGAACGATGAACCGTGGTAAATTAGACGATAAATCACAAGAAGGTCTTGATTGTTTTCATTCTGACATGCTCATTGACATGTATCTTCTGTTTTGATAATTAGGGTTATTGCTCAAAAATAACCAGGTTTATTTTAGCGACGGTTATTCGTTTTGATTAGATATTAATCGTACAGAAGTTAAATAAAAGAATAAGTAAATAAATAAATGAAATATAATTTACTATAAGAATAGCACTCCAGCTTTAGCGAATACGGCGGAAACTGCCGATGATTACCGAATTTGTCGTCATTATCAATAATGACGTCATAAGCACCCTCTTTTCACGAGGAAGCCAATGCCTGACTAGCAAAATTCTGACAAAAAACTTTATCCGATTTAATCGCTGAAATGAAGGAGAAACTTGCTAAGAGAAGAACGGCAAATGATAAACAAGTGCCTAGTACTTCTCAGAGCAAACGATCGAAGACGGGCGAGGCCGGTCCGACAGAAAATTCTGAAGTTTTAGCTGAACATGTCAGATTGTTGGTTACACAAGATTCGGTGCATACAGGTAATGTTGATTGCAACGTTATAGATTGTGATTCTTTGCTAAATAAACTCACAGATAGTTTTAGTAATAGAATGTCAGGGTGTGGTGGTGATAGTCTGCCTTCTGTGGCAACAGATGCCTATTCTGCTTTATTGACCGGCCAAGCGGGCATCAAACCTATGAAATCGCCCTCAGACGACATGCCTATACATAGACCAATACTGTAAAGCATCAAACTCGCAAATATGGCGGGTGGAATATATAAAGCTGTATTGAGCTGTAGGTCATGCTTTAAATTTCAATTGCACTGTAAGTATTGTGGGAAAGGAAGTGATTAATGAATTCATAGGTCTAATAGATCTAGATAAAATTTAATCGTGACAGTGAGGCGATGATTCGTACCCTTAATATTCCGATATCCAAATGCCTTTAGTAATTAGTATAGAATCTAGTTTAATAATAATTTATTGTATTTGTTATCAAGGCATACAAACAACAATATGAACATGATAATCATAAGGAGGATAATTAATTATTTATAGAAATGGATTGGGCCAAAAGTTATGTCAACATTTTTACAATTAATCACTTTCATTTCAGTCTGATTAGCCACGTCTGAAAAAGGCGTTATCGTACATTAGTGATTCACATTAAAATAAACTGTCAGTTCCATATATTGATTTATAGGAAACGAAATAGATATTATAATTTGCTGTAGGTGGTACATTTATCTCGTGAACAGAAACTTTCTTCAGCATGTTCTGCATCAAACCTATAGAAAAACAGTTAGCATCTATTAAAATTATGAATGAACCTATTGCATAGAGCTTTTAGCACAATGTAAAGTCACGTTCGTTTTATCTCGGATGCTCACGAAAGAAAAAACACACAAGAATAGATATGAATATATCTCCTCAAATATTTTTGCTTTCAAATGTTGTAATTTGATGTTAGAACCTTGTAAAAATATAACTTATAGCGCTAATAGACTTAGAGCTATATAGTTGGCCAGTGAATATACGTTACTTATCGCATAGTGCGGCAATTTTCCTTTGATCTTTGCAGCATGTTATACATAGTAACACACATTATTACTACAAAACTGTGCTGATATCTTACAAAACTGTTGCGATATATATCAACACGGAAATCTCTATGGAGTTTCATAAGAAAAAAAGTGTTCCGATATATATCAGCACAGTAAAACTGTTCCGATATATATCGGAACACTTTTTCTCTATTGAGGTCCTATCAAGGGAGTATAATTTTTTCCTTTCAAAGAAAAGATGATTTTAGCTCCAATTTACAGTTCACAGAGAAAGAATTGTCACAAACATCTACATTTATAAAGTAAAAGAATAAATAAACTAGAATATTTCAAAAAATTGACAGTTATTGCCAAATTCAGAAATACATGAAATATATGAAATTCTGAGATTTCTCAAATGTTTCTTTTTCTTTTTTTTTTACAAACAAAACAACAAGTTTTACAATATGTCTGGCCAATGAAATGCAAAGATTTAAAACCAATGCAGAAATTTGTTGGGTACTTTTATCTGGGGAACACATTTTCTAAAACAGAAGTTTTAGTGTTTCAGTCAGCGAGGCGCAGAAAGGGAATCAAAATAGTAAAAATAATAATAAACAAATTTAAATGAAAATGATATATAAATTTTAATGATAAACTATGCGATAAAACAGTTATAATATGTAGTGCTCGTGTGTTACCAGGATATATCAGAGCTAGGGGTACATCTCGTTATTTTTCTCTACACATATCTGTCTCGGCCTACCGGCCTCGACGATATGTGCAGAGAAAAATACCCTCGATGTACCCCTAGCTCTGATATATCCTGGTAACACACTCTCACACATACTATAACTATTACTTATTCACTGTTACTCAGAACTGGTACATGACGGCGAAAGAAATGCGCCGTGACGTAATAAAGCTGTGACATCACCAATGGAGAAAAGCAAATCGATAATAAAGGTCAGAGGGTGACTTTCTTCAGGTAGTGCGAAGTGATTGACATATAGCGTATAACACAAAAAAAAGCATAAGAATAAATGTTCTATTTGGAAATATTTTTATTTTCGCCCTTAAATCTTCATTGTGCTGGTACATCTTATCTGAAAGACCAAAGTACCTCAATTAGATTCTACGCCTATTTTAAATAGTTGACTCTAAATAAGTGACAGCTCATCTCTGTGAATAATCTTTCAGCTATGAACTTTGAACTATGATTAGATACAGATCATCAGTTCATTAAAGCAAGTTATTTTATTATGGTCGACCGCCAGCACCTGTAGCAACACACAAACACCACTTAAGGAACGCCAGTAGTTAAATACACGTATTAGTAAAACATTCTTAGCTCGAAAGCAGATCCGTACCTTGCATCGTACGTGCTATAATCTCTATAGCACATCTTCAACGTAAAGTAATAGGTATTATATAGAGAATATTAGGTTACTGTCTTATAAATTTAAATTTATTAAGTGAGTCGGAGAAAATATAAAAGTCGAGGCTCTGCCGAGACTTTTATTTTTTCGTAGACGAACTTAATAAATTTAAATTTATAAGACAGTAACCTAATGTTCTATTTATCCTACCTTCTGATCTAAAATCATTCTTTAATTAAAATTCAAAATTTACCACCAACTAGATCTGAGTCTGTCTTGCACAGAAATTAATACGCCCCACCATTACACAAACAGGTCTTTAAAATAAAAATATTATAAAATTAGAGACGAAAAACAAAGGCTAACCTTGTTCTGCTTTGTGTCTGACTTCTCTGTTCTGCTGAACATTAAAGAATAATTTTAATTTGCTGCCAAGTCAAGTTTTGTCCGAAGTTCAGTTGAATGTCGGATTGCCCATCCTCACCAAGCAAACGATTGACGGGACTTATATACACGCCATATCGCCGCTTGACAAAACGAATAGGCAAACCGTTTCCTCGATGATTTTATTCAATAACACTCCATTACAGATGCAATATATTCCTGGATTGACGAGTAGAAAGCTAAAATTCTGAACAAACGCTATACATGAGTCACTTTCCGTTTCTCCGAGCGTTTCCGTTATAAAAACTTTTTGTAGTAATTGCAAGTACGGTATGCATACACTATACATTTGTGATGGTCTCACATACCTAATAAAAGCGCGTTTATGAAAATAATTGCATAAATATGTCTTTTAGCAGTTATTCTCAAAAACAAGATGGCGTCGTTTTAAAAAAAATCCAAAAAGTAGTCCGCCAAGCTTTATTTAGTCACTGACCAGATAAAGCAAAATTTATCTGACCCCTTGATTTTTGCCTTTATTTTGCATGAAGGTAGGATAAAAAGAATTGCCCCTGTAATTGAATTTCTTTTCAAACTGAGGGCGCAGCACTCGATGTATTTCCATAATAAGAAATTTGGGTGATCAGTGTCGCGCATCCCGCACCAGCTTATCCTTATCGCATATTTTTCGAAATATATTTTAATAAACTCGACATTGTACGTATGGATTATTTTTCAAATTAAAATCAATATCCTTCACTGGAATTATTGCAAGGCCACTTCCGATTATATAATAATAACAATAAAATGAAAGACGAACCAGTTCCTACGCAACATTTTGCAGTAATTTGAAGGAGCTACAATTTTTCAAAAATGAAATACCTGACTTTTATGTGGCTGGTGGTTTTTGTCCAATAATAAATGTCATCTAAGCTTTTGGACCAAATAATGGTCTTATTGTGAAGATGTTGTCATTTTGGCATGACATAAAACATAAAGAAATCAATCAAGTCGATCAAAGATTAACATTTATTCCGATTTAATAGGACATACTTGACACAATAACCGATACTTAGTATTTAAAATATCTACACGGTAACCATATTTAAGGTTTGAAGCAATGATATTTAGGTTAATCGTGCATCAATTTCGGATTGATAGCTATTTGATTTGAATTTTCGGGTGAATAATTTAAAATTTTATCGTAGTGGCAAAAATGAAAAACGGATAAGTGGGCAGGCGCATGTGTTATAATTTAATTCGTTAATTTTATAGACTGAATATTATATGCGTTTACGGATTGATTTCTCCATTGGTAGTTCATAGTTGTTATTTATGTACTGTAAGAGATTTCAGTCTCAGTAGAAGTCAGTGCCTTGGTTGATTTACCGTGTATGTACACAACCGCAAGTTTGTCCGTAAAGGTAGGAACGTTCAAGTTTGTCCGTTAGTAATTATGTACCCAAACGCCATTCTGTCCGCAAAAGGAGTACCGCCGGTCTGTCTATTCAGTGCCAGGGTTTATATCAAGTAGTAAGTTAAATGCAGTCAAACGCAAGCTTGTCCGTGTAAGTTATAAGGTATACAAATGTCTGTTGGTATGTGTAAGTGGTGCGGTATACAAATGCCGGTAGATCTATGTCCGTGTAAGTAATCGGGGCGTGTCCGTCCCCGTGTATAGAATCAGTTTTGTCCGTATAAGAGCAAAATTGTCCGTGTAAATAATAATGTACACAAATGTCTGTTGGTATGTGCAAGTTGTGCGGTATACAAATGCCAGCATGTCCGTGTCAGTAATCAAGGTGTGTCCGTGTCCGTGTTTATACTAGCATCATTTTGTCCGTTTAAGTGCATATGTACACAAATGTCTGTTGGTATGTGCAAGTTGTGCGGTATACAAATGCCAGCATGTCAGTGTCCGTAATCAGGATGTGTCCGTGTCCGTGTTTATACTACCATCAGTTTGTCTGTTTGTGTGCAAACTTGTCCGTGTAAGTAATAATGTATACAATATCTGTTGGTATGTGTAAGTTGGGCGGTAAACAAATGCCAGCTTGTCCGTGTCAGTGATCAGGGCGTGTCCGTGTTTATACTAGCATCAGTTTGTCTGTTTAAGTGCAAACTTGTCCGTGTAAGTAATAATGTATACAAATGTCTGTTGGTATGTGTAAGTTGTGCGGTATACAAATGCCAGCATGTCCGTGTCAGTAATCAGGGCGTGTCCGTGTCCGTGTTTATATTATCATCAGTTGGTCCGTTAAAGTGCAAGCTTGTCCGTGTAAGTAATAATGTATACACAGGGTTCAAATTTAGACAAGCATACAAGCTAAATGCTAGTGGAATTTTAAAATAGCTAGTGGTTTTGAAATGTACTAGCTAATTTCAGCTTGTCAGTAATATAACAAGCAAATGTCTTCAAAGCTTTAATAAAGTTTAATTGTTTTGAAGGTACACATTTTTTCATGAAAGGAATGTTATCATTTATGTTTATGATATTTTATTGTTCAACAAAAATGGCACATGCTATTTAAGCTAATAGAAAACATTTTTGTTTGTGACTGGCTACTAACAGAGATCAATCAGAAAGTTTTGGCCAGTAAAATATCAATAGAGTAAAATAAATATTATTAACTTTAGCTGGTAGGTTTTCATTTTAGCTTGTGGTCAAAAAGGGCACTAGCTAATTTCAGCTAGTATAAATTATTGTTAAATTTGACCCCTGATACAAATGTCAGTTGGTATGTGTAAGTTGTGCGGTATACAAATGCCAGTATGTCTGTGTCAGTAATCAGGGCGTGTCCGTGCCTGTGTATATACTAGCATCAGTTTGTCCATTTAAATGCAAACTTGTCCGTGTAAGTAATAATGTGTCCGAGAAAGTTACTGTTCTGGGCGTGTCCATGCATATATCCTCGGCGTGTCAGGGCATATATCAGTTGTGTATAAAAGTGTACATGTCAGTTGTGTATGAAGTTATGTATATCCGTGTGTTGGTTTACGCGGTGAGGTTTTTGTAAACTCGTGTGTAGGAAAACTAGGTTTACGGTGTAATGTTATGTTAACCCGTGTGTTGGTTTTCGGTGTAAAGTTGTGTAAAGTTATGTAAACCTGTGTGGTGGTTTACGGTGTAAAGTTATGTAAACCCGTGTTGTGGTATATGATGTGAAGTTGTGCTAAGTTATGTAAACTCGTGTGTTGGTTTACTTGTGTTTCTGCCGGTCAGTTTAAGTGCGTGAACAAGGTTTTTCCTATGGAAGTGTTCCTAATTCCTAGTTTGACGGTTATGCTTGGCAATGTTATTACTCTAAACATTCAATTCGAAACTGTCAGGTTACACATGCTCCTACAACAGGCCTCCTTGATACCACAATGGTCCTCTCCTTGTGTATCGTTTCACGTGTCCATTGATAAACTTCGCCGTACAAATGGAATAGGGCATAAGGAAATAGTTCAGAACAGTCGTAACAGGATTCTCAAAATTGACATTTCTTATAAAGCGATAGAATTATAATCATTATTTCGCGCAGATGTATCCATTCGTCTAACTCCGGCCTTGATTTTTTCACTTGATAAACTTTGCGTCGCACTTCGACTCGACGAGAGAACTTAGGCTAGAATTTGGCGGAAATTTTCTCGAGAAAATTTTGTGGCGGAAATTCTAGCTTTAGAGTTGCATGTATTTTCCAGCTATTCGAAATTCATTAAAACTGATAATCTTAGTCAATCTTTTACCATTAAACGTGTTAAAGTGAACGTATTTTAAGCCTCCCCTGTTACTGCGTACAACAAAATTTAAAAATACGATCTTACAGGGCCTCGAGGTTCGCTCGTGCATATTTTGGTGTCTTTCGAGTAATCCTTGTTGTTTGGCTAATGTTTTGGGGGGCCCTGCAGCCCGTTGGTGCATACTAGTGTAGCACGTTGTGCATGTGTAGCACGTTAGTGCGTGGTGTAACACATTAGTGTGTGGTGTAGCACGTTAGTGCGTGGTGTAGCACGTAAGTGCATGGTGTAGCACGTTAGTGCATGGTGTAGCACGTCAGTGCATGTGTAGCACGTTAGTGCGTGGTGTAGCACGTCAGTCCATGTGTAGCACGTTAGTGCATGGTGTAGCACGTTAGCGCATGGTGTAGCGCGTCCGTACATGGTGTAGCACGGTAGTGCATGGTGTAACAAATCTTGCGTGTTGTGTAACACTTTAATAACTTACCATATTAGTCCACTGGGTCAAGCAAATCAGGGGATGGCTTAAAATAGTTTTTATTCTTCGTTTGTCACATAACACCTTAAGCTTGAGTTTCCGCTACGCGCCAGTCAGATGTGCTTAGTGTGTTTCTATCGCGACTTCAGAATTACTTAGCGGCCACATATCTCCACAACGACAGCAGGACAAATTATAGGAAGCTTTACGCAATACAGGGACAGACGTTTAATTTGAAAACAGTGTTCTAAGGACTTGATCTATCTGTCGCCAATATGGTCCCGCGGAGGATCTGATCTATCTGTCGCCTATATGGTACCGCGGAGGATCTGATCTATCTATCACCTATTTGGTACCGCAGAAGATCTATCTATTGAAATAAGCATATTGACACTGACTGTTTATATAAGTGACAATTCATAGTGCTAGTTGTAATAAATTTATCACTGTGTGGGCATTTGCCCGATATGAATAATGATGATGATAATAATAATAATAATAATAATAACATGATGTCTTTAATTGAAGTAAAGTTGTTGTGTTTTTAATTATTGTTGGGAGACCTAATCTTCCGTTTGGGTATGAGATTCCACCAAATGTACATGAATGGCCACCATAATCAACTATTACGCAAAGCAGACCAAGCTGTTCGGGAATCGAACCAAGTGTGTTGGATTATGGTAACCGGAGTCTTAAAATAAATATTATGCTGGATTTCATTTACCTGAAGAGTAATGTATCGGACGTCATGCGGCAATTTGACGTCATAATTGACGTCATAATGCTCTCTTACAGGTCCGCGCGTCAACCGTTGTTTATCGCAGAATATACAGAGCTTGATTTCCTTCTTTGTTTAAGGAGGTAGGTTACCTTGATATTTGTAAGTGCGCATGTCCAACCGGAAGCTAACGTGACGATTTACGACGATGTTTACGACAAACTAAATGTGTTTGTATATCCATTCTTCTGGAAATAAATCTTGAACCTGCCTCCAATCTTATGTTTAATGGTTTAATAATGCAGAAATAATGAATGAATTGCCGCAGAAACGCTTCAAAACATTGTTGCCTTAAAATGACGTCATTGACGTCATGACGTTACGTGTCAGTTACCGCGCAAAATTAATAGCTTTTATTTTGAAAGTACGTTATTCTGTGCTTTTTCTTTATTTGAACTATTTTTAAACAGCCATTATTTGCTGAAATACTTTTTATTAGTCTTTTGCTCTGAAAAATGATCAATATTTTGCTTCTTTTATGTAATTATATTGAAATGTTATGCGGAATGTAAGAAAATGTGTGATAGTAACTGATGTGATTGGGAATATAGCTGGCTGAAAGGTAACTTATTACGGTCATTTACAAATAAAAATTGGGCAGTTTGATTTGTTATACCTATTTCCCAATTTCCGTTGATAATTTGTTACTTAAATACTAAAACTAAGCTCTAAAATTGTTCAAATTTCAGTATAAAATTGTGGTGTCTTGAATTAAATTGATGTTACCATGGAAACGAAGCCCGTGACCTATATGTCTAATTGTAAAATTCAAAAGCGTTGACACTGGTCTATTTAAGGAACACAGCTTCGGCTTTTTATTTTCATTTCAACAATATCCATGAGAATAATAGCAGCATGCAGAACGATTTTTCAATAAAAATGTCAGACGACGGGCACTGCTGTAAGTATTTTAAGCTGTGAAATTTGTTAAATTAACTGCAATTCATACGAAAATATTACTAACGTTAGAAATAAGATGTTTTAAAGCTACATTAACAAGAAAGATAATTTTATATAATATTTTTTATAAGAAATTACGATAAAAAGCAACATATAAGCTATTTTAAACATCTCTGTTGCCATGGTTACTCTAAACTTTAAGAAAAACACAGTACCATGTAAAGTTCTTGGTATTTTGCTAATCATATTACCCAAATATTCCATGTTGGTCAATAACAGAATGGCACTGAAGCCGTCGAAAACCCCGTTTTCATACATAATTCTTGAAAAAATGAGAGAAAATGCGTTACCATGGAAACACGAGCCCCGCGACATATACATTTTAAGCTTTTATTAGAAAGCTAATGCGCATACTAGTAAAACTATTAATTATGCAGACTTCTACGGATAACAATGAAACCAAAATACACTGAAAAGTGTTAAATATCCGCATTTTCCTTCTTCTTTCTATATAAAATACCTTAAGAGGGTCATGTACTTCAAACCTGGATAAAAATTGTACTTGAAGGGACAGAGATAAACGGAACTGAGATTGTAGCAGCTAAAACATTTAATTACACGAAATACAAAAAATCACTGCGGTTCAACTAATTTGAATTTACCCTGGTAACAAGGTAACCTACCTCCTTAACTGGAAATCAAACCGAGTCATGTTAGAATTTAATGTAAACTGTCATCCACATTATTATTTTCGGCCACATATTCAGTTATTCGTTGAAACAATTAACACCTCTGTGATATACATATATTGTGTTTCATTACAAATGACCCCTTAGTGTGACATAATAAATTAAAGATATTTGACTTTTGATAGTAATATTTAGATGTTATCTGATAATAATTTAATAAATATGTTCGAATCTAATGCAACACCATTATGTTCTACCAAATCATGCATGTATGTGTGTGTGTGTGTGTGTTTAAAAAGGAAATATTTGACGGATCCACACCGATCACTGACATCGGTGATCATAAATGAGTTTTCGTCTTGTGTTGTGTGAATCAGTTGTTTAAAGTGAAAAAAACAACATGTAGTTATATTAGTTATGTTTTTAATTCTACTGATACATTCTTTGGACGTCATGAATCAAAATGATTTAGCATTAAAAGTTTCAACTACAAGTGCTCTTCGGTGTGTCGCATTCGAAAATACTGTAACTTGTTATTAAGACTGTAAACCATTCTTCTGATGCAAGATTTAAGGAGGTAGGTTACCTTCATATTTGTAAGTGCGCATGTCCAACCGGAAGCTAACGTGACGATTTACGACGACATTTACGACAAACTAAATGTGTTTGTATATTCATTTTTCTAAAAACAAATCATGAACCTGTCTTCGAGCTGATGCTTTATGGTTTAATAATGTAGAAATAATGAATAAATTGCCGCAGAAACGCTTCAAAACAATGTTGCCTTTAAATGACGTCATTGACGTCATGACGTTACGTGTCAGTTACCGCGCAAAATTAATAGCTTTTATCTTGGAAGTATGTAATACTGTGCATTTCCTTTATTTTAACTATTTTCAAATAACCATTATTTGCTAAAATATTTTTTATGAGTCTTTTGCTCAGAATAATAATCAATATTTTGCTTCTTTTATGTAGTTATATTGAAATGTTATGCGGAATGTAAGAAAATGGATGATGGTAACCAATGTTATTTGGAATATAGTTGGGTGAAAGGTTACTTTTTACGGCCATTTTCAAAAAAAAAATCTAGCAGTTTGATTTGTAATACCTTTTTTTCAGGGTCCGTTGATAATTTGTTACTTATATACTAAAACTAAGATCTAAAATTGTTCAAATTTCAGTAGAAAATAGTGGTTTCTTAAATTGAATTGATGTTACCATGGAAACGAAGCCCGTGACCTATGTATCTAAATGTAAAATTCAAAAGCGTTGACACTGATCTATTTAAGAAACACAGCTTCGGCTTTTTATTTTCATTTCAACAATATCCATGAGAATAGTAGCAGCAAGTTGAACGATTTTTCCATGAAAAATACCATACGAGGGGTACTGCTGTAAGTATTCTAACCTGTGAAATGTGTTTGAATAAATGCAAATAA
Organism: Mercenaria mercenaria; assembly: GCF_021730395.1. Taxonomy (NCBI): domain Eukaryota; kingdom Metazoa; phylum Mollusca; class Bivalvia; order Venerida; family Veneridae; genus Mercenaria; species Mercenaria mercenaria. Next base: position 60,459,666 of record NC_069361.1, on the reverse strand, counting down.
CACGAAATGTAACTTACTTTAGAAATAATATGTTTTAAAGCCACAGTAACTAAAAAGATAATCTTATTCAAAAATTTTTATAAGAAATTACGACAAAAAGCATGATAAAAGCTATTTTAAACATCTCTGTTGCCATGGTTACTTTAAACTTTAAGAAAAATAGGGTACCATGTAAAGTGCATGGTATTTTGCTGATAATATTACCCAAATATTCCATGATGGTCATTAACAGAATGGCACTGAAGCCGTCGAAAACCCCTATTTTTATACATAGTTGTTTAAAAATGGGAGAAAATGCGTTACCATGGAAACACGAGCCCCGCGACATATACATTTTAAGCTTATATTAGAAAGCTAAAGTGCATACTAGTAAAATTATCAATTATGCAGACTTCTACGGATATCAATGAAACTAAAATACTCTGAAAAGTGTTAAATTCCCGTATTTTCCTTCTTCTTTCAATATGAAATACGTTTGGAGGGTCATGTTCTTCAAACCTGGATAAAAATTGAACTTGAAGGGACAGAGACAAACGAAATTGAGATTGTAGCAGTTAAAACTTCATATTACACGAAATACAAAAAAAATGCTGCGGTTCAACTAATTTGAATTTACCCTTGTACCAAGGTAACCTACCTCCTTAAATAGTATAATATGGGGTAATATGGATGCTACATGCTTCTAAATAGTGCTCTTTATTTGCTTAGTAGGCCGTTTTGAATCGTTTTATTAAAATAATATGTCTGTATATTTTGTATATTCCTTACATTAGTTCCAATGTATTTCTTTAATTAGTTATTTATATTTTCATCTATTTTATTTATTCTGTTAACAGATGCGGCAATTTTATACAGGTGGCATATTACTTTTTTTTTTAATTCCCAGATAGTTGATGATTCGTTATATACAGAAAATGCTCCCTTGTCCGCAATTCGCGCATTGCATTATGGTATAACTGCTGTATGTTCTATTGATAGAACACGAGAGAGTGCTATTGCATCAATGATGATGTCTTAAAGATCCACCACAACTTAGTGACCTACTTTTTTCTCTCACATGAACTTCGTGAAAATCCTTCTGAATAATGGTATAATACAGGATACTACAGAAAGACAGGACTATTGGACAATTTAGGCCTGAATTAATGTTTTCACAACTTCATCTGTAAATGTTAAGTCAATCTCTTTTCTGTAGTTTTAATAAGAACATAGATAAATAACTGTCTCGACCTAATATATGTCAGTGTCAGCTTTTAATTAGAAACTTATATTTCTCATTTTTTTTCATGCAAAACCAGTGCCGTAACTACGAAGAGGTACACCGAGGCAGCTGTTTCGGTGCTCTTTTGTTTAAGCAAATTGCATTTTTTTGGTGGCGGGTTTACCCGCTACCAAAGTTACAAGTGTATTTCTGAAAATCATAGAATCTTTTATTTTATTCCTAATCACATCAAAAGGATGTTCATGTGCTACACAAAATAGCCCCATTCATAAACATTGTGGATGAATGATCAATGATCAAGCAGTTCTTATTTAACCTGTATCCATTCACATTGACCATTTAGATTTTTATAAGATCTATCAATGAGATAAGGTATTCCAGCCAATGCTTACATCACTGATTTCCAGCTGGCAATTTAGATAAGTTCATGTAAGGTCAGACAGAGTTCATCTTAGATTTGAGGCACATTTGTATTTGTTTCCCATATATGTATATTTATAGTTTGGCATTTGTTTTGCTACCAATAGCTTGTAACCAGTAGATCAGGGATATTATTTACAGCCCAATTTATAAGTGAGATATATGTAAAGAAAAGGTGGTGAATGCTAATATTTCACAATGATTTTTTCTTTTCTTTAATGTAAACTGCTTGCTGTCTTTATTATGCTTCCCCAAGGAGAAGCATATAGTTGCCGCTTCGTCCATCCGTCGTCCGTCACGCAATTCTTGTTTGGAGTATTTCTCAGCAACCACTGGTTGGAATTTAGCGAAACTTCATAGGAAGCTCCACTGTCAAGAGGAGATGCGCACATTGTCTACCTGTTCCGGTTGCTTGTTTTTTTCACCGAGTTATTGCCCTAAGATTATTCAGTGATAGTATACTATAGTACAATTCTTGTCCTAAGTATTTCTCAGCAACCACTAGTTGGAATTTAGTGAAACTTCATAGGAAGCCTCACAATCAAGAGGAGATGCGCATATGATCTTCATGTTCCGCTCGAATGATATTTTCACAGAGTTATTGCCCTTATTCAAATGTAGTATACTGTAGTACACTTCTTGTCCGGAGTATTTCTCAGCATCTACTGGTTGGAATTTAGCCATAGTCCATAGGAAGGTTTATCATCAAGAGGAGATGCGCACATTATCTTTATGCTCAGTTCAGATTATTTTTACTAATATTGCACTTTGATTATTCAACAGTAGTATACTATAGTACAATTCTCGTCCTGAATATTTCTCAGCAACCATTGGATGGAGTTTAGCCATACTTCATAGGATGGTTCATCAGCAAGTGGAGATAATGCATATTGTCTTCATATTGTTCCGTTCAGTTGATGTTTCACCGAGTTATTGCCCTTTGCTTATTTAACAATACTATACTATAGTACAATTACTCAGCAACCACTGGAATTCAGCAAAACTTAATAGGAAGCTTCACTATTCAGAGGAGATAAGTATAATGTCTTCGTGTCCTGGTTGGATGATATTCCACCAAGTTATTGCCCTTTGATTATCCACTATTAGTATACTTTAGTACAGATCTTGTATTAACCACTGTTTGGAAGCCAAACTTCATAGGAAGCTTTACTATTAAGAGGGGATGCGCATATTATCTTTGTGTTTCAGTCTGATGATTTTTCACTGCGTTATTGCCCTTTGATTATCAACCATTCATTACTATACTATAGTACAATTTATTGTGCGGAGTATCCCTAGTATCCCCTAGCATCGCCTTTCTGGAATTCATCAAAACTTCGCGGGAAGCTGAAATCACAAAAGGAGATGCGCATATTGTTTTTATTTTCTAGTCGGAAGATTTTTCACTGAGTTACTGCCGATTTAGTATTGAACATACTTAATTTATGATGGTTTATTAGTATACTATAGTACAATTTCATATTATCTTCATGTTTCGTTCAGATGATTTTCACTGAGTTATTGCCCATTGATTATTCAACATTAGTAAACTTTAGAGACATTTTTGTCAATGAATTTCACTTTTGTTCTTTTAATATGTTATAATGCATATTTCGGGGAGCATCCATCGGTTTTATAAAGTTATATTTTGTACAGGTGACATGGCATTTTTAATAGACAAAATGTAAACTCAGATGCTCTCTGCTTTATCCTATCTGTTAATGAAAGGCATTGAGAGACACAACAGTTGCCGTTAAACACAAAAAACGCCACCACCAGACGTGTCAAGGCTTTGATTGATACATTTAATATGAAATTTATTTTGTAAATCAGTCATTCAAATCTTCTTTGTTGTTCTACTTATGTAATACATTTTTCTTTCTTATTTTAGGACGTCTTCGTGCTAAATACTTATTGTTAATGCGTCCCATCAGGAAATGCCTAAATATTTCATGAAAATGATACTTGGCTTTGATTTTACTCATTGACTTAAGGTCGAGAGTTTTGCTTGTTTTCTGGCGGCTGTGTCAATGGTAACTCCCAAAAATACTCATCCATTTGCTATTTCCTAAGCACTTCTTATAGCTTCACTAAGGCCAGAGTTCGTTGATTTTTCGTTACTAAGACCCGCCGATCCTATTTTCCGTCATTTTCGAAAAAAAAAATTGAAATTTCAAAAATTTCAAAATTATTTTCGGGCGACGATCGATGTTTTGCGGCATTCTGACGACGACAACGTCGATATTCGTCAGCGCATTATTCGTCAGTGTCATATAGACGCAATTTCCGCTCAAATGTAAGCGCCTCGCGTACGTAAACAAAAACTTGTGGTCGTAGGGAAACAACTAAATTTCCATAGGCCCACATTGTAATGTTTCCGGTCATGGGACTTTCCTAACATTTAAACTTCTGATGCCACCTACTCAGATTGAAAGAACTATCCAAGAACTACTGAAAAACTGCATGAAATATATATGTTGACTATCACTTTTGGGCACTGTTTTCTCTTTGAACTCGGTTACCCATAGTCCGGCAATGATTTTTTTTGATTTTTCATTAAAATGCCCTAGTGATAGAACATGCATATTTCTCACACTAAATACATCATTTCATATTATTTTAGCCAGTAATTATCGATAACAGTTTTATTTTATGAAATAAGATAGTTTTCAAACACATCCAACATATTTTGCACCAATGGGAGATCACTTTACATGGTAAATATTCACTTCAGAATGCATATACTTTTTCAACCAATCAGAGGCCTCGTTGGTTACTTCCCTCTGACCTAAATGTGTGAAATTTAAGATTGTCTTTGAACGATTTATGCGTGCTGGAAAAGCGGAATACTTGTTTTGTGATCTAGTATATAGTAGTGATGGGCAAATCGGTTAGATTTGCCAAGCGATTAATCGGCTTAATCGGACAAGCCAACCGATTCGATTAATCGGATATAATCGGATAATCGGTTACTCTAGTTGCATATCTATAAGTTCACCTCACAGTGTATGTTTTATGTGATTACTTAAGAAATGAACCATACAGACATCAAATATCCTATTTCTATTGTATCCCTTTATAAACAAGAATAATTTAACAGCATAAAAGTAAAATATTTGTGAAGATAGTAAACTTCAAATCAGATACTCGTCTTTATTTCACCAGGGACTTATACAGTGATATTGTGTTATTAAATAAAAATTATTTGGAGCAAAAAATTATTAACGATTTATTTATTCTTAGTTAACAACTGGAATGATTTCAATCCCACAAAATAAAAAAACTGAAAATACCTTTGCTAATATGCTTGCGTATGTCTTACGGCATGCAGTGCATACTGCCATACTAATGTCAAGAGTTTATGTTTATGGTTTTCCCGGCTTAATATTGTAAAAGGCATATATCTTCCAAAATCTGGGTGATTACAGGAGACCTCAATTTCTGTCGAGACTTTGGAGGAAGCCATTTTTACGTAGAGTAGTTTCCCTTGGCGTAATTGTCCCGATGAATCATAAATACCAGAAAGAAAAAGATCATAAACAACTAAATTATCCGTTTTTGGTGCCAAGTAATTAATCGATCAGGGAAAAGTGAAGTCGGCGATCGCGCTCATGAATGCAACGCCGACAATTATTCGATTGTCGCCGATTGTCGGCCCATCACTAGTATATAGACAATAAAACAACGAAAAACAAGTTCTGTAAAGTCCAAGAAGATGAAAGCTAGAAAAAACTTAGCGAAATTTAGGTAACGAAACGGTTACGGTCAGTAACGGTGTCTCAAAATGCTAGAAAAAACATAGATTTACATGACGTAATTAAGAACGGCAACATTGAATGTGAATTTGACATGCCTTTGGCAGTTATATAATACACGGGGATGAGATATAGGAGCAACAGAGTGCTGCCAAACAAAGGAGTCATCCTTTGCAGATTTTGGGGGGTTGGAAGGTGGGGTTACCAGGAGGGAAAGGGGCCCAGACTTGTGATTTGGGGCAAAAATAGCTCGGTATTTTGGCAAAGGGCAATAAAAAACCTGATGTAAAGTCAGTTTTTAGGGAAAACTTAATTTAAAAGATATTTCCTGAGAGAAGGACCCTATTATGAAGGGAAAAAAAACCCTGAGATATGCTTATGAAGACATATTACAAGTTGGCTGGTTGGAGGTATTTATCTATATATTCCACTGAATGATAAATCCCCTTCAGGGATCTATCTAGATACTTATGCTTTCAGTCATTTCCTGACCATCGAATATGAAATAAAGAGTGGCCCGACTTTGAATTACTTGTCCTAACCCCTGTGGGATCGAGCCCCACTCAGGTCATCATGTGAAAAAGATATCCAGCTGGATGACAGAAGGTAGGCCTTTCTACCCAGGTGCCCATTCTTGCCTGAGATGATGCCCGGAGGTGTACCTGGGGTCTTCCTGCACCATTTAAATCTGGAAAGTCACCACATGGCCTATAAAATTGTGTCAGTGTGACTTACAACACAACAAATAAATATTAAAATGTATTAAATAAAGATCTGGGTCAGAAATGTTTGTGAATAAAAAATAAAAGTATGAACATTCTAAAAATGAAACCAGCCAATCAGACCATTGAAAATTGAAAATGACAGATGGTTTGCTATTCAATCATTAATTTAACACTTGCCGTAGATGTTATGACCAAGGGCAAATAGTACCCATGCCCTAGGAGTGATTTTGTTAAAGTTTTTGAAATCATCAATTTTATGTTCAAGATAATAAAAAAGTAATAAAAAACACAGAATGGTAATTTTCTTTGTATTACAGGTTAAATGCGTATTAAAGTAGTGTTAAAATCCTTTCAGGCAACACATCTGAAGTGATCACTTATCGTCTGTTGTATTAGTAAATTTTACTGCCCTTTTTTTCCCCCTTCTCCTGTCAACATTTTTCTGCCCAGAATCCGAGTAACAAAAAATAAAAAAACTCTGACCTTATAAGAGATATAGGACGGTAGTTTGATGCAATATTTGTATCATCCCTTTTTAAAAAGTGCACCTTTCCACAAATCCGGACATATGTTTTCTTGAATTGACCTATTGAAAATAATTGTTAAGGTTAGATAGGACATCAATAGTATCTTGTTCAGTTATTGTGATATGTTGTAGTTCTTTGTCAGTTTTTCTAGAAAAAGTTGGTAAACTTGCTTGCGAGTCATCAACATTTGAAACTGACGAAAAATAATCATTTAAAGTATTAGCTTTCTCAATACATGTATCAGTAAAAGAATACGTGCCATTTTCATTTAATAAAGGAGGGATAAAATCACAATTTGATGAATTTTCTTTGACGAGCATTTTAACGATTTTCCAATATTGGCGAGGATCACTAGAATTAATATCATTTAGCGTAAATTCAATGTTATTAAAGAACATTTCTTTTGCATGTTTTTTTTCATATTGATAACTTTGTTACGTATTTTTTTGAAACGTATCCATTCAGATGATTTACAAGAGTTTGTCGCTATTCGTTTTAAACGGTCACGTTTACTAGATGTTTTACGTAATTCAGAATTATACCAGGGTCGGTCTCGTGGGCGAACGGTTCCTTAAAATGTCTTCGACATAGAAATATGGAAGTTGTCTATGAAGCAAAATGTTTAGTAGAATAAATGATTATAAAATTGCACCACGTAAAATTATGATTGGTGCACGGTGATGTTAAGATTCCGTATCATTAATACTTCAGATTTATACGTCATTTATTTAGGACAGGTGAAATATCAGACAATTATCCTTCTGCATGCCATACAACATCTTAGGAATTGTTTTACACTAATACTAGATGACCTTGGACAACATGTCAAGCTCGACAGGTGTCAAAAGGACTAACAACACCAAGTTTGACCTTTGACCACTAAGTATGACTTTGAGGTAGGGGTCTCTGTAAAGAAATTTAGTTCCATCTAACTCATTCTGTTTAAAAAATATGTTAACCCGAGTTATGCTTTGAATCCATGTGCACACCGGCACAGCAGCAACTAGCAACAAAAAACATTACATACCAAAATGTAAATTTATACCACTGCATCACTGAAGAGAAACAGTAACTATGATAACTGTTATGTAAAAAAGATTTTTTTTATTCAGCAGACGTCTTGGAGTGTGAAATATAACTTGATTATAATTTCTACACAGGTCGAAAATCTTCTCGATTTACGGTTTTTGAATAATTAATAACAACTTCTGCTAATTTCGACCAAACGCTTTAGGGCGGTCATTCAGAAGATTATCTTCAATAGAATATTAGGGCTTAACATCTCTATAATTTGTCATACACGCAGAGTTAAAACTTGCCATTAAAAGTCTGATAAATTGGTGCCTATTTTGCAAGTCACACACATACTCCTTTCAGTCCAACACAAAGAAAATTATTCTTCAATTAAATCAAAGTTATCACAATAACTTTGAATCCAAGTTTTGCAAAGTAAAGGTACTGATCTACAGATAGATTTCGGCTTGGTCTTATTATGAACATTAGAAAATGAGTTTTCGTTTCTAAATTATCTTTAAAAAATAAAAAAAAAAAAAAAAAAAAAAAAAGGGGGAAAAAAGAAAAACACCATTTTCTTTTAATTATGCCTTAATTACGTCTAAACACTTTATACTGTAAAACATTTATCCCTTTTCTAAATCTGAATCCATTGATAAAATATTCATTCTGCCTATGTCAATTTAACTCAACACCATTCAATATCTGTTTAATATTATTCTTAAATATCATTCTTTTATATAAAAACAAATATTTTTGCAACACTTGTAATGCATGGATCCGTAAACAGTTCAATAAACTCTGCCTCTTAGTTACTGTTGCTGCTTCCCACAAGCTTCTTTCAAAATGGCGGATTAATGTACATTAGCAACTGACTCGCTAGAAAGTATTTCAGATGATTTCTATGTGTAAAACTTATCAAATTATGAACAAAAATGCACCAAAATAGCTGTCAAAGAGGCTTAATTGTTTTACTAAATGTTATGTATATATATAAACATTAAGGCTGACTGAGAAGAAACCACTTTAAAAGTTAGCGCCAAATGCTTGCGTTCTCAAAGAAAGAACACTTTCCGTCTTTCACTAGATATTGCTGGCAGGAAAATTGTTGCGTCCTTATGCAGATGCATGGTATAATCATAATCATAGTTATCTTTTAAGCAACATTTGAAAAGAAATTACGTCTTAGATTATTATATAAATTTATTCGATCACAATATTATGTCCACTTCTGCCGTAGAGACTGTACTTCAACGCTATGCTAATACAAAAAAATATCAAACACCATGTGCAGTCACATATGGTGTAAGTGATTTCTTACATCTAGGTAACATTTTCAACAGATAAAGAAATTTATTAATTGGTTCAATAGCTCTTTATTAACGTTGCGTAATACTCTACTGTTCTCATTTTACAAGTTTGTTTTGCGCTCGCGCTGCTGTTGCAACTGATAGCGGGTCTGCAGATCACCGCTGTGATACCAATCAAGTTAATTGCTCCCATTATATTATAATATATATTTGTAAAATACCACGCAGTTGTCTTAAAAATAAACATATGTCCATGCTTTGTGTATATATTTCAGTACTAATTTTTGCGAACAAACTTACAAATTTTGAACATTTGGTAGTCTTATTAATTCTGTTTTCAGTGCGGCCGGACATTTCTCGCATATCATAGGGCTGATTACATCGCCTCCACAGTTAAATTAAACAAATTCCAGACCAGCAAAATTACACAAATCTATCACAGCAATGGCACAAACCAAGAGGGACAAAGATCTTGCCGAAACCTATTAGCCATGTTGTGTCTAGACTGCAAAAAAAAAAAAAAAAAAAAAAACATGAAAAAAAGAGAAAACAGATAAAATGAATCCATTTGCATTTATTATATCATAGTATTAGTGGTTGTTATAAATAGTTTACTATAGTCGTAAGGTAAAAAAAAATGAAACAAAATAATTAGCGACATTCTAAACCGCATGGATGAGTGCGTATTTATCTCTGTATGCTCTCGATTTAATGTCTGATTAATAAAAGCTTACGTTTCATCTTTCACAAAAAGCGTCTTGAAATAAAGTTAATATACTGTGCACTGTCTAGATCTTATTTATTTTTTTAATAATAATGTTGGTACTGTTTGTAAAATTATTAAGAAAATTGGCCGATTTATAAAGCATTTTTATATAGTATAGTTTACATACAGTCAAATGCGAAAATATAGATACTTTCAACGGCGAGAATATATTGCTGAAAAAGGTTAGCTGATTCTTTTGTATGAAATAAGATAAAATGACTTATATATCCAATGTCTTGAACTGAGTAATTCCGCGATTGGCCTAAATTAAAATAAATTAAGACAATTCATATTAAAATTCCTAGTAAAGAGAGACAGACGATTCATGATGTATTACGTATGTTATCATATTATACCATGCACATTAGTGACACACACGGCAGTTTTAACATAAAGTTTATTATAATTACATTTGAGCAGATTATTATTGATCCGTTCAACGCTTATATTTTTTCTAAATCGGCCTTGGTTTATACGGGAAAAAAATCTTCCCCCCTTCTAGCCTTTCCGGGTACCGCTCGTCGGCGATACATATTCCCAAGTCACACCTTAACATCACTTCCTTCGAAAAAAGAAATGTATCAAACTAGTAACGGTTAAATCGGCCTTGGTTTACGGGAAAAAAATCTCCCCCCCTTCTAGCCTTTCCGGGTACCGCTCGTCGGCGATACATATTCCCAAGTCACACCTTAACATCACTTCCTTCGAAAAAAGAAACGTATCAAACTAGTAACGGTTTTAAGTGAAAGCTTGTGGGAAGCAATGGCTGGTTAGCAACAAGGGACGTGCACTGAATAATCCGCGCTATCTTATTGGTCAATATCATAGATAACAATTAGTTTGATTGACAGCCCGGATCCAGCAATTACTTGCTGCTGAGGATACATTGTTGAATATATTTACTAATTATGTTCTTACACATGGATCAAATAAACGGTAATTGACTTCTTATCTTATCATGCACTGTGCTATAGCACTCTCTCGTATGTAAGGATCTGTGACGTCACCGATAAGGTCTGCTGTCTAAAAATAACACAGAACTCAATATTTGCGGACAAACAGTCGGTGCATTCACTGTACAATAGCATAAGTAAACCGTAGATTTGGCATTTATTTCGTTATTTCTGTTCAAGTTTCAAGCCTGCACATCGCAAACAAATGTTTTTTCTTCACTTTTAATTTCAATAAACTAGACCGAGAAACAAAGAGTCTTTATTTTTTAACATACCGATTTTTCATCAATATATGAATGGATAATGTTATTATATTATTCTGTTCATTATGTGACACATCCAGTTATCAGAAATATTTAGGGGAAAAAAAGATGCCCACTCACAAAAATTTATTAACAAAAATGTTTAGACAGAACAGAAAAAAATCCCAACTGTTCTTCTTATTTTCCGTCATATATCAACATTATATTTTTGTAATTTATTTCATCTGTTAGTGTTTATAATTTTAATACTTGAGAATGTAAAAAAAAAAAAAATTATCGCATAATTCAGTTTACTAAAATTTCGAAATGTGATGAACAGCATGTATAATTTAAAGTACACTGTCATACACATTTCATATTCGGCCACATATTCAGTTCTTCATTGAAACAGTTAACACCTCTGTGATATACATATGTTGTGTTTTATTACAAATGACCCCTTAGTGTGACATATAAATATTTGATATTCTGATAAAACATGTTGCTAATCTAATGCAGCACCATTTTTTTCCTACCAAATCTGATGCATAAATATGTATTTTCAATAAAGAAATGCTTGACGGACACAGACCACAGCTGACATCTTAACCACCACATTGTCGACCATCATCAAGTTTGCCTCTTGTGTTTTGTGAATCAGTTCTTTAAAATGAAATACGTGTAGCGCGAACGCTAGAGACATTATACATGCATGTACGATGTACACACTGATTGTTACTAAATATAGCCACAACCATTCATCGATTTTTCCAGCAAAATACCCACGAGATCCCGACTCGCAAGTCAGCCAATCAGATAAGCCCGCAGATCCGGACAGACAGTGTGTGATCTTTTGATCAACGACAGAATGTACTGTCATAAAGTATGCCAATTAAGGATCAATTAGAACCAGTAGCACGTCCCTCCCGCAAAAATCGAGACTTTAACTCACATACCCATGACCAAAAGATCATTCTTTGGCGTTCTAATTTGTCCAGCCCACTTTTTCCGTGATAAGTCTGTAGGCAATGTACACAATTTCATGTTATTTGATAGGACTTACTGATACAGTGACTGGGAAACCCATGAGACATGAGCCATAGTCACATAAAAATAAAAAATGTCACATAAGTTTTAAGTGCTGATGAGCCCTGTGTCACATGGCTAAATTGTATTGAATGCAAAAGGATGAAACTATTTAACAGTACAAATCCTATGTAAAGGAATGTAACCAGTGTGCGGATTCAAAGTGCTTCCAGTGTTTAAAATGTGTTAACATCGTATTTTATTCTAGACTTTGATTTTTGTGTCAGTTTTCAATATTTTGTCCCCAAGAAAGAGGAAATTGTTGCTAGTAAAAGGGCAAATAAAGTTACCTTTAAGTTTTACAAGCCCCATGTGGTTCTGGGGCGATCTGTGTATGAAAAGAATCGGAACCACTGTCTTACCCTTGCATGATCGTAAGAGGCGACTAGCAGGGTCTTAACACTTGGTTTTGCTGTAACTCTGTGATTCCAGCAGGTATACAAATTTTGATTCCATACCTCATGTTTTTATTTCGATTTAAATGAGATGTGAAATCAAACTTTGTAGTCCTGTTTGGCGCCATATAACCTTTACTGTGTTGGTGCGCCGTCAAACCCAAATCAAATCAATTCAAATTAAGTTTTACTAAAAAGATATCAACAATAATGAGGAATTGACTTGCGATGAAAATAACAACACCCTGTTTTTAAATATATTCATTTTTGTTGAAGTTTTTATTATAAGTAAACAAGCGGTATGTGCTCTTAGTGTATTACCTAGTCTAAAACTGAGTGGATGTCATGATTGTTCATAGAAGTACCGGTACACTTAGTCTGTTTCTTCTTCCAAAGTATTAAATGCTGACAATATTACTTTGTCACATACAGGTACATTGCTGTAAAATTCTTTTAAGAATGTTATCCAGGGTATGATTAGAGCATTGTTCGGAAGACTTACATTTATTATCAGTGGTATAAAGGAGCACTGTTCAGTTCTACCAGGAAAGTGGAGTAAACTAACTCAGAATTACCCAGTATCAAATGTAGCTTTGAACTTTACTGACATTAAAGCTGTGAAGCTGTAACAGTTTCAGTTACTATACTTGTATTTAATTAAGAGCTTCTTTAATCTGAAATATATACATACAACAGTGCCATTTCCTAGTACAAAAGTCGCAACTGTCCCATAGAAATTTCTGAATGTCACATAAAAATTTTAAATGTCACTAAATTTTTTTTGTGTATGACGGGTCTTTCCCAGTCACTGCTGATATCAAAGTAACATAATGCACTTCTAAATTGTTTATACATATTCATTAATCTGACCAATAAGAAGACTATTTAATATGTTTTCATTTAGGTATCATAGATCTTACATAATTGTAATTGAAGGTTAAAGGTGCAAAATAAAGACAAATGAATAGACATAAATCTTAAAAAAGACTACACATTTTGAAATATAGTACTAAACATTACGATAGCCGTGCAATATTCCCTTGAAATCAACAAATGTACAGAGAAACAAATGATTGTTTCTGTATTTTCTTAGACTGACATGGGGGTCATTTTGTCCTACTTTCGTGTTTATCGCTTTTCCGTAATCGGTCGGAAATTCTTCGGGATCACGTGATTTTAAAATTGTTTCAAACGAATATCCATTTAAGACGCGCAACAAAATAACTGTATTTCCATGATGGTAATTATGCACGACTTGCACGAAAAATATGAGATGTACAAAATTTAAATTTAAAATTGACAGTGACATATATTAGGCCAAGACAATGTGTTTAATGTCTAAAATCTTATTAAATTAATGTAGCCATGTGTACATAAATAAGTGTATTTAGGTATATTTCAATCATACTTTGTTTCTGCAGTGTAAGACAGTTACTCATTTATATTCTTAAAATTATACTGAAAAGAGATTAACTGAAAAAGTTTACAGACGAAGTTGTAAAAACACTTTTATTCGGGAAGGGCCTGAATTGTCCTCCCGCAAACTTGTAGTATAGCTGTTTATTACCTGTATTATAAGAATGTTTTTCATGAAGGTTTTGTGAGTTACAAAATTGTTGAATTCCATGTGCTAAGTTTGTAAAAATCACGTTATCGTTTGGGCATATGATATATTTTGCATCTATTTATAAATTATAGCCTCGTTTCGGAGGATTCTTCCGAAAAAGTCCGAAGATGCTCGACGGGTTCGTAAGCACTCGGAAAGCATACTTTCGGTTTGACATAGGCAACATTTTTTGTTTATTTGTTAGTTATTCTTGAACATATTCATGACTATTTGGTCAGAACCGATGCAGTGGGCCATATTTTCAATAAATAGGAAGTCTCAGCTACAAACTCTGGTTTTCATATAATACTCGTTCGGGTTTTAGTAATGGACCTTTAAGGGCAATTCAGACCTTTTATGATGATTTAGGCTAAACTAGTGATTTATGATGATTTAGGCTAAACTAGTGAGATTAGTAAAACAAAATTGAATCTCAAATCATGAAAACGCGCTGACCACCTGTTAACTAAATGTTGATTACGATCTCTATCCACAGGAGAAATTTATTGCAGTGTCATGGTTCCCGGTAATAAATCTTCGTAATGTACTTGAGCAGATATTCGAAAACCAGTCTGTATAGACTTGCATTCCTACAGGATTTTTTGTTGGAGAGAAAGAATTTCAATTGCTAATTTTGCGCGAAAACGATCATTTCAAATATTCTATTACCTTATGAATATATTTACATTTTTCACTAAAGTTAGTTTATGATGTAAAAATATGCGAAATTCACGGAAATAACTATCAAATAAATCAAATAAAGTATTTAAGAAGAGGACCCTTGACAAGTCTACAAAAATGGGGAAAAGTTCTTTTACGATTGTTGTTGATAATTTATTGTTATAATTATTATTATATACCTGCATTAAAAAGAAATTGAATGATTTAAAAAAATCAATTTGATTTTATACCTTCAAATTTTATGAAATAATTTAGTGTTATGTAATTTTTTTTACAATCTTTACATAACAGGTAATACAATAACTGATCCTAAATTGATGACGTCATCTCCATAGCACAAATTTTTAAGCGTACCTACCAACAATCTACATGATTATGATAAAACTTCAAATTATGCATATCGCAAAACACAGTAGCTTTCTATACAAACTATCCATGCATCATGCAAAATGATTATAGCAGACGAAAAAAAAACTTTTCAAAAAAAAAAAAAAAAAAAAAAATTGTTTGATTACATATGTATGAATCAATGCTTCATTTGACTTTTTAATATGAAATTGGAATAGTGATTCGTTACTTCTTACTAAACAATGCACGATGTAAGACGGCTAGCAATTTTAAATGTCGTGATAGTGTATACCATGTTATAGGAAAACCTAAAATTTTGTTATGGGTGCATTTTAACTGGATTTTCAGAAAATAATGCTCTTTAAAAAATTATTAAGTCATTGGAGTTACCAGCGTGTTTTAATATCGACTGAACATTTCGCAAAAGGAATAAAAAAGTACAGTAAAGAAAGGAAAAAATCATCGTCTGCTACATTTGTAATACAATTGTGTAGGCTATGGACTTAATACACAGGTAAGAGAATTCACTAGACTGTAGTGCGACAAACATGCAACAGGGAAGACCCGTCACTAATGTTGCGAGAACTTGTGGGTCGACCCTTTTGCCTATTATATGTACAACTGACGTAGTTATCTGTTTATATATGTATATATTGGCAATAAAATATGTTTAAACTAAACATGCAATAGCTTATATAAACAAAGTGGTCTATCACTGATCTATTGTAAAGGTGTTCACATCCAGGGTCACATTCCAGTACATTTAAATGTAAACAATAACACTTACAGCTGTGTAACTTGTTGGGAAGGGTCTGCCTTCCCTGATGGCACTGATCGCGTCAACAGATTTAATCACACGTCCTGTGGTCTCACCATTGACTTGTACATGAACTCTGCAGCCCGCGATCCAAGTTTTGTCTATAAGTTTGTCGCGTTTTAGATTCCGGGCTTCATAACCCAGGTATTCACGATGAGGTGTAAGATTCTCTTGCACAAACATGCCATCGGGTAGACTTTTCCTTGACTTGTATACATTGTCACGTGCCTAGGAATTCGTTCGTGAATTTGATAATAACTTTACGATTTACATTCATCTGGGGTTTTCCTTTACGATGACATTTGTCAACTTTTAATGCTGATTTTGGATTTTTTTAGCAAACTCTAAAATTTTGGTTTCAATTGGTTCGTCGTATGTACCGGTATCACCAGGAAGATTTGATATATCTAGGCATTCTCCTTCCATACTGCGCAAGCTCATCGTGATCGAGCCTGGCTTGTGCCAATTCAGCATTCAGTCTAGCCACCTCTGTATTCAAAACAGCAATTTCATCCCTTAGAGGCTGAGTTTCCTGTCGCACAATATCATGTATTTCACTGCGCAGTTCTGATATGCATTCCTCTTTCAGTGCCTGTTTAAGGTTTTTTATCAGTATGGGGGCTAATTTAGAGATAAGGAAGGCAAGGTCTTCTTGACTAAACTGCGTAGTGGGTGGGGGGATTTGTCCAAAACTCTTGTCCGAATCTGACTCAACAGCGTCAAAGTAATCAGTCCCTTCGCCCTCACTATCAGCAAAATCGCTGGTATATCCGGGCTTGTATCTCTTAAGGAGAGGTTTCTTACTCTGGCCCGGGGAAGACTTATATCGTTTTCGCTTTGACTGGCTATTGTTTCGCTTGCCCATTTGTCATGGCGGGAACGACCTCAATGATCAAGTTCAGGTAAAAAAGTTCTCAGCAGGTTTCAGAGGTCATAAAAGTCTATATAACTACATCACATTAAAGGTTTCTATTACCTCTCGACGAATAAAAACGTATCGCGCTCAGGAATTGGCTGTAAACTGATGTATAACTACATTTTATAGCACAGATGAAAACTCTGAACCATCTTGTTTACACCGGAAGTTTAATAATCACTTATTTCCAATGGGGTATTAAGGATAAACAAATGAGGCATGATAAGCAAAGGTGATGTAGTATAGAGAAACTTGAAGCAAACTGAAGTAGAATATGCAAATTTCAGACAGCCAAACAGAGTTTAGGTTAGGACAAACAAACCTCTAGCAGGCTATACAATCTTTTTAAAACTTGAGAAGAAGTTTACAACAAACTAAACAGAAGATAAACAAACTTGATGTAGGACTAACCAACCTGATACGGGATAAATAGAATTGAGGTAGGATAAGCTACATGTAGATAGGATAAATAAAATTGAAGTAGGAGAAGCAAATTGAATTAAAATAAACAAACTTGAGGCAGAAGAAGCAATCCTGAGGTAAGATAAACAAACTTGAGATAGAAGTGGGATCAATAAACTTAAGGTTGATAAAAAAAATTCAAGTAGAATAAGCGATCAAAAAAATCTTACTGTGAACATCATCAAGCATAGTATGCTGTTTGTATGAATAAGTTTGTAGAATGTTATTAAAATCCCATTTGTTAGAACATAAAATCTGCAAGACAGCCGCACTAGCAAAGCAAGATGTTACACGTAGATAGAAAAATTTTAAACGTACACACCTTAGAAATATTCTGTTATCGAATTTATTTTCTTCTGTATTTGTCAATTTCAGCGTCCATTTGACAGTCAAGTAGCTGTTATCACCTTCATCAGTGACGTAGGAAACGATTATATCGGGGGAATTTTCAGAACTATAAAATCTTTGGAAACGTGAACACTGGTGAAACAATAGAAAAGTATCGAATAGAAAAGTATCGAAGGAGCGGTATTCTTAAAGGTTAGTCAACATTTAACATATTTTTGTACCATTTTGCTGTAATTATCTTTTCTAACCGAAAGATTGCTTTGGTGTTATCATTATTATTATTAATATTATTATTATTTATGCTTTTCAAATAAACTGTTAAGCTTTTCTAAGATAAAGAACAATTTTACCTCTTTTAAATAGCAAAATACTAACAGAAAGAAAACAAAAATAGATGTAATATCTTTGCTGAATAGTACAAGTTTTATTATTTTCTTTAGATAATTAAGATTGCAATTTATTAAGACTTAAAAATTTGCAAAAGAATGGGACCAATAAAATTAAAGCCAGTAAAGAGAGAGTAAACAATTTTACCAGCTTCTCAATGTTTACTATTGGTAAAATCAGGGAATATTAAGAGCTATTAACCTGTTTTTATGTCTTTAAATTATCAAAATGATTAATTAGTGTTGTATAACTTATATTAGATGAATGAAAATATCTTTAAAAAAGGAAAGTTGAAAATTGATTTAGTGTTTTAATTTTAAAAAAGATGAGACAGCATAAAATAGCATCAAGTATTTAGCAATCATAACTGAAGTAACCATTTATATTGTACATGTATTAGGTACTTTAAAGTTTTTTGTTATTCTTATACTTTAAAGAGCCAAATAAAACTAGATAAACACTCATTTTTTCAATAATGATACGATTTTTAGATCTAAAAAAGTAAAGAAAAGGTCTTTGCCTTGATTTATCTGAATTTATTAAATATTGTAACCGAACGTGTTTCACGTCTATACAAAATAGAATGTACAAATAAATTACATTTCTGAAGTAGTAAATCTTTTTAAAAAAAGGACTATAATCGATATATCTTTCCTCTAGAGAAGAGTCTTGCAGAATATTATACACGTAGTAAAAACGTTCAAGAAGATACTTTTAATTTTGAAAAGTTTTATTGAAATCATATCAAAATTTCTGTGAAATCAGTTATGCCATCATATAATTTTGCTGAACCCTACGTTAAAACCTAATGAAAATGAAGCAAAAGAAAAACTTTTAATCATAAAATAGGCGTTATTTTACTGATCTTTATCCATGTTTTTGTGAACAGTAAATATTCTTACACGTTTTCTGTTGTAGTTGAGACGTAAAATGAAATGATTTAAGTGTATATTACTGCATAAGTCAATATTTGTTTTCTTCTATTTTTGATATGTTATGTGCAACATAAAATTGTAAGTGACAAAATCTTAAGTATAAACCCAAAATTCAAGTTTTCAGGGGCCGACCATTTGAACTTCTGGGGGAGGGGTGTTGGCAGGCTAGGGATTTTCTCGGAGCCAATAAATTTCTTTTGCTTTCCAGGAAAGTCAGAATAGTTTTTCAGAATTTAAAGGGCATAGCCATCCAGCTAGTCAGAAATAGATGGTCTGGAACAATTTATGTCGGTTCGGGACTAGTCTGTGTTCAGACCCTATGTTTTGTTCACAGGAGATAACTCCTGAGGCTATATAAATTTTGTATCATTATGTCCCTTTTATTCTAAAAACATACGTGTTCAGACCCTATGTTTTGTTCACAGGAGATAACTCCTGAGGCTATACAAATTTTGTATCATTATGTCCCTTTTATTCTCAAAACATACGTGTCCAGACCCTATGTTTTGTTCACAGGAGATAACTCCTGAGGCTATACAAATTTTGTATCATTATGTCCCTTTTATTCTCAAAACATACGTGTCCAGACCCTATGTTTTGTTCACAGGAGATTACTCCTGAGGCTATACAAATTTTGTATCATTATGTCCCTTTTATTCTCAAAACATACGGTCTGTGCAAATCTGGTTTGAGCATCTCCTGAATCCTGGAGATCGACCTTTATCTAAGATCAAGCTATTACAGCTGAAAATGATCATGTTACATGACCTTGTGATTTTCTGGGATATTTATGCCATTCACACATGGGGGTTGATCTGTAGATTATAGGGAGCACTTTGGTAAAAATTATTGAACTAGAAAGAATACCTAATGAATAACTGATATATAGTGGATTAATGCTGTTGATTAACTTTTTATATATTATGTATTCTGTTTTTAAATTTGAATGATTTATTAAAAAAAGATGTTGCACGGATGATAATGCTTCTATATAATAGTTCATGTCTTAATTGCTAAAATAAGGAAATGCTGATTGTAATCTACAATGGATAAGAATACTCGGCAGAAGGAGTTTTAAGAAAAGAACTAACACCTTCCAACAAAACAGAAATCATGTATAATGTGGGAAGAAGTGAAACTGCTCCTAAGGGACAAAAAGAAACTGACAACAGTTGGCAACCAAAACAATGATTTGGGTGTTTTATGAAAAAACTGAAAATATATCTGTCTATCACTGGTCTGTTTCAAAGCCATTATTCTAAAATAAATTCCTTTATAGTTTGCTTTGAATTTCTCTTTCTTGGTTTTCATTGACATATTATGTACAACTCGCATGAAAGGGAAAAAAATATTAGAGAAAATCTGGAAAAAGGAGAAAGTCGTTTCCTAAGTCTCCTTTCCAGCCGCAGAAAGTAAACCGGTTTAAAACAATAATAGGGATATAACAGTCAAAAACATGTTTTACCGTGTTTTTGCCCCTAAAAACTAACCAAATCTGAGAGGTTAAGAAGTTTACAAACTAGAAAATTTTAATACAATATTCAAAACACATCATAAAATGCATATATAGTATATTGCACATACTTTTTCAACTTTATAGTATACTTATTTTCTGTAAAGAAGTTACTTCATTTAACTCTTTCTGTATAAAAATTATGTTATGTCAACCTGAGTTATGTTTTTAAACCATGTGCACAGGGCAGCAGCTACTAGCAACAGCATTTATAATAAAATGTGAATTTGTACCACTGTATCATTGAAAAAAAAACGGTGACTATGATAACTGTTATGTAAAAATATTTTTAATGTAAGTAGATGTCTTGAAATGAAATATAACTTGATAATAATTTTTTGCTCTGGTCGCAAATCCTTCAGATTTAAGGTTTTTAAATCCTGCTAATTTCAACTAAAAGCTTTATAATGGTCAGTCTGGGATTATCTTCCATGGAATATTGGGACTTTAAATTACACCTAGTTAAAAATTACCGTTAAAATCTGATAAATTGACGCCTATTTTGCAAAAGTTACAAACATACTTCTTTCATTCCCCACACACAAACAATATTCTTCATTTAAATAAAAATGAAATATAACTTGATAATAATTTTTTCCCCACCTCCCCCTACCCCCATCAACTATAACTATGAATATCATGCGCCGCCTTAACTCTGCTAATGACACACTCCTGTATGGCTTATCTGATGTAAATTCAAGCCGTTCTCTAAACCTGATGCACGGTACAAGCAGTCAAGGGAGTAGAAGCAAAATATCTTGCAAAACTAAGATAGTGGATCTGTCTTTCTTCGACGTGTGTATCTATAGATGTAAGAGTATTTTCAAAGTTTGGAGTTGCGGGGGAGGGGAGCAGAGGGAGGGGACTAATATAGGCAAAATCCTGCGTTTTGCTTACAACAAATTTATCAATGACAGTTATTTCCGTTTAATAAGGATATTAACAGTACATTGTTAAGTCGTCTTCTATTTTTAGGTTGAAACCGCGAAGCGGTGAAACCTATCATAACCGTATTCTGGAGACTGCAAGAAATCAATAATGACATTTTCACTGAAGCAGATTAACCCGCCGTTCTTTTACCGCACTACTTTTATTGATTATTTACGAGTACACCGACCGCTTACCTCTCTGCATATTTTCTATGTTAAAGTTCCTGGTCAGGTTTAACAATCGTTTCAATGCACATGATAAAAGAAAATTATACACCTTTGAAAAGCTCAGATCGCAAACTTACTAATGGTGTGTGTCTTTTGAAAATCAAATGAGAAACTATGACACTCTGGCAGTTTAAAAATAGCATTTTCTATAGATTTTTAGCGTAAAGTAACGACTGTTAAATGTTAAAGGAGCATACCGAGCTATGACTGAGTGCAATTAAATGTCTTCCAGGGCCCTCGTTTGCCGATTTTTGGGGCCGAAATTCGGCCCCATTCCCCCCTCGAAATAGTATGTTTCTTTCCCCCCAAGTATAGAAAAATTCCCCCTCGAAAGAAAAAAATATCAAGAAAAAAATCGATACCCGATAGTCTTAGGAGCCCGGGTCCGGGAGATTTTCAAAAGACGCTCAAAGGACCATGATAATTGCCTGTGCGTCACTCGGGACCCGGAGACATTTTCCTTTGATAATCCTTCCTCTTATCAGTCATTTCCCAAAGTAAAACTATGTCCACGATAAACACGTGTATTCAAAGTAAACACTCGCGGTCATGCCCTCCTTCCTGCCTTTGATCTTCTGCTAAATTCCCGCCCTTTATCCTGTGGACATGCCACGCTGATTTTTCTTTATCAGCAAGTTACGTCACGGCGAGTGCACATAGGTAATGAGAATCAATGAAGTGTTAACATTAATTCATTGATAAAGCGTTACCCGTATTGAGCCTGCATACTGTCAAAAAAGGCGCCAATTATTAAATTATCGTAATTAAGCGACCAGCTGATTACCGAGCATGTGAAAAGTGTCCTGCAAGATTTCTTCATGCAAACTTTAAATTAGATCATTGTTTAATGATTGTACCTTAACTTCAACGAGAAAATCCACAAATTTAAATGAATTTGGAAAGTAAAAATAAGTATAGAATGTCCATTCACGATTCTAATTACACCCGATGACATATGCAATTTTTCCAAAATTCACTTAAAAACTTGACTTTCAATGCAATTTTTAATGAAAAGTAGCATCATTATTTGAGGAACTATCTCTGGTTTACCTTAGTGGACCAAGTAACTGGCAAAAAACAACATTTCAGACGACATTCCAGAAGTGTACCAGTATCCGGATAGTACGTTTTTGGATACATTTTTACAGAGTGTTTTAGCACTTTTCTGCTAACAAACAAAAATATTGAAGAAAAACCTCATCAAATTAAATGAATTTTGATAAAATTTATTTACAATATGAGATTATATGACCTGAAACAGAAATTGTTATTATGCTGTAACATGTTCTTGGTTGTAGTAGCTATTAATTACGTAGTATTACTTTATAAGAAAATATAGTCAATTGTATCGATGTGTTGGGGCAGGACTCTTGTATTTTGAAAAGGGACCCTTCAAAATTTGGACCCAAGGGTCCCGGGACTCTTTGGTTTTCAGGTCTAGTGGAACCCCTGGTTTTACTGATCCGTATAATACGCTCGTTTTTCAGTTCCCGGGTGCGTGTATGCAAAGTTACTTCCCTTTGAAAAAAAATGTTGCATAATGTACATCATACAGTAAAAAGATCACAGATGCAACTGGGGCGAAATGCGCAAAAATAGATTTGCTTTTTAAGCAGCATGCTCTCAAAAAACAAACTACTGTCACGGACACCGCTGTTTCATCAGGGCCAGACATGCACAATCAGGTAGATATGACGAAGGGAAGCACTGCTCCGGCTGCTGCTGAGACAATGTCCGTGGATACTGCTAGTGCTTCCGTTAATGACGACATGTGAACCTCGATTGGATGTCACCTAATTGATTTAATAAAAGAAAATAAAAGTTGCCTGTTTTCAATAGATTCTGTTCTGTACAATACTTCAGATATATTCACATTAGTTTGATATCTGTAATACTCAATTGACCTTAATTTAAGGGGTTATGTTCAGATGTCATATCTCCAGAATGAATTCCCCCCTCCCTTGAAAACGACGCGAAATTCCCCCCTCCAAGGGCCCCGGCCCCAATCCCCCAAAATGTAGAGAGGGCCCTGTCTTCAGAAACCATGTGTAAATGAATCTTTGAATCAAAGAAACATCAAATATCACCAAGCAGTGTACTTAAAGAGCACAACACATACGGCGCCGCAGCAGCAAGCGAATTCGCCGCTGCGAAAACCACACTATTTTACCTTCTTTCTTGATTATTTTACACGCACCTGTATCTGTTCATAAGACAACATCAGCTCTCAAAATTTCAGCTAAACATTCCAGCAAAAATAAGTTTTACTATTTATCAAGTTGTTGTACAAATTTGGGCGGATAGCTATTTATTATAGACAGACGCTATATAGGTGATTATTCGCTGGGGTCCCCACCCCGTCAGTGTGTTTAAAGACACTTGATGGGTTAAGTCAGAGCAGAATTTCTAGTATATAATGTAACATTGATGCAAATGGTTTGAACGTTATACTGTTTCATGGATGTGACTTTAACTGTTACAGCGGAGTGGTTTATTGCACATCAAATGCGGGTTTCAACCTTCCTGTGCTGTCAGCGCTTTGATTATTATTTATTATAAATGTCTATATTATCGGAAATAAATGTGACAAAAAAAAGAAAGGTGAAAAAGGAAAGTAAAATAAGAGAAAAGATCAAAAAGTGTATTACCTTTCTGGTTTGCCCGCTTACTAAATATTTCTAAACTAAAGTGTACTGAGATATTTAAAACCCTTAAGAACTCAGTTATCTGTTCCATGCCTCGTTGGATTTGAAAAGACTTGGACATTTAGCCTTAATTAATCACTACTATAAAAAAAAGTTTAAACTCATTTTGTAAAGCTTTCACCAAAGTTCAAGTGTTTCAGACTTTAAAACATAATATTATGATCCAGAATGAGAAGTGAAGTCTTGGTAAAATGTTTTGTTCAAATATTCAATCAGTTCAAATAATAACTTGATATTTTCCCCTATATTCTTTCATTAAATAAACCCTGTTTTTTGTGTACCTTCTACTATTGTTTGAATAACTTTTTTTGATCTGATTGAAATTTCCTTAGTTGCAATTTTGTAATCTACATTTACAGCAGACTTATTGATAACAGTTTGATAAGTTTAATAAATCTGCTTTTGCAGTACTGTTAAATTTCCCGGTAGTTTATCGAATTGATGTAGTATTTCTTTTTTTCCCAGAACTTTTTGTAGAATTCACTTGTAATGCCATCTGATCCTGGGCTCATTTCACTTATTGCATTGTAACAATTTTCCTCTGCCAGGATATCTTCGAACACTTTTTTATTATTGTCACTTAACTTATTTATTGATGGTTTAAAGAAGTCTGAGCTATCACAGTAACTATATTTTTTCTTATTTTTTCTCTTCTAATACTATTTTTGGGTTTGTTATCTCATTGCCTTTTATTTTAAGATTAACAAGTCTCCCTGCATTTTCTTTTCCAGATTTGCAACATTCACTTTTTTTCGTTTCCTTCAATATTATTGCTTTATTTCTTAATATTGCTCCACTTATTCTTTTATCACATATGTTTTCATTTTCCTGTTTATTTTATTTCAATTTCTGTGGATATTTCATGACTACCTGGTCGCCATTATGCAATTTAGTTTCAAGTGTTTCTATTTCTTTGACAAGTGTTGTCTCATTTTCTTTACCTTTAAGTTTTTTGTATGTTGCATATCTTATTGTCTGATTTCTTATTTCCCCTTTTATAAGTTCCCATAATTTATTTGGGTTTGCATATTTATCATTTTCAGTCAAGTGACATATATTTTCTTTATTTTAATACTCGCTATCAATGAGTAAACTATTATCTATTTTAAAATATCCTGGTCTTATGTTATCTAAGAAATTTATGCTGATTTCAACCAGCGAATGATCTGATTTATAACCCTGTTTGATTTTACAGTTGTTAATTAAGTTAGCTGGGGGTTATCAAAGATGAGAAAATAGTCTAATCTGCTAAATATACGTGGTTTGGTATTTGAGTGCTATGTAAATTGCAATACATGTGCGTTAAAAAGCCTCCAACTATCAACCAGATTACATAATAAAAGCTATAAAAAGATCCATTAGAAGCATAGAATGAAACCAAGTAAAATAGCAGCAGACACGGTTTGACTGAGTCTGTTCATTGCCTTTTACAGTCTTGGAACGTTACCCATAAATGACATATTACCTAATGTGTTTCTAAGAAATTCTACGGAACGGTTAAAATTATAGTGCTCCGGTGAGCGCAACGAAATAGCCGCGTTTCAATGGTGAGACAGACGGACGGACAAATCACGGTCGCACTAACTCAGCAACAAGGCTAGACCTTGTTGACGCCACTGCTTCAGAGAGCTCCACTAGGTAACTATGCCACGAGTCAGACAGACGGACGGACAACATATAAACACAATATCTAAAAACCAAGGCTGGACTTCGGGAAATAAAGGGAAACTTTAAATGGGGGAAATTATCTTTAAATAAATATTTTAACAAAAGATCCATTTCAGTTTAAGAACAAAGAATTTATTTTAATAAATTCCCTTAACAAAGTAGCTGTCAGGATAATGGATAACGAAAGAGCAAAGAACTATAGCTTAATGGCACAAATGCATAAAGTATGGATCCAATGTCTGTCAGTGTTTAAACTGTACTGTCGAGACAAATGTGTGAAAAATTTATATTAAGAGTCTACAAGGTTTCGCACTTGAAATAATGATTTTGGCCAAATAAAAAATTTACCCTTCAAAAATGCTGAACAATGCATTTAAACTAACAAATGCCTAACTTAATCCATTAAAAAAACGGAAAATCACAGGTCGCCCAACATGACATAAACGAAAAATGAAATTCTCACTAAAAATAATGAAAAAATCTTATGTTACCCTAAAGCGAAAGAGGTTGTAGTCTTCGCAAATCTGAGTAGGAATCCTTACAGGTTTTCAAGTTTCAAGTTTATTCAAATATATTCCACTGGGCTTTAAGTCCATGGTGGTAAACATTTAATTAATATATGACGAACAGCGAAATATATATACAAGTGGAGAAGGTATGACATTATTACATTTTCACATAATAATACTATTACAATTCATATTACATATTAATCATTGCAAAGGATGTATATCTAAATTGTTCGACAATATTTCTCACAACTGAGAATATAGCTAATTACTCTATACAGTGGAACCTCTCTAATCCGAACATGCTCGGACCAGAAAAAAAGTTCGGATTAGATGGGTTTTCGGATTAGAAAAAAAGCTTCTATTCTAGACCGAAAGTTTATGCTGTTTGTTATACATGATGTCTATATCCATCTACTCGTAACATGATTAATAAACAAAATTATTGTATGAGCTCCATATAGATCTGTTTAGTGTGATGTCAATTTTTTTATGTTAATTTAACTTTTCAATATCAATTATAAATATTGATTTCATTATTTCTACATTCGCAGAAGGTAGATAAAAAGAGAATATTTTACATGTCCGGTTATTCTAATGATCCGGTTAAGTACCACTTACAGAGAATCAAATACCTGCTTTAAATGACCACATTGCACAAAAAATGCGTAGAAACTACAAGACAAATAAATTTATAAGTATCTATTACATTGGCAGTACTTATCACAAAATTAATATATCTATTCTTATGAAAATCTGTTCAAATAAACCACACGTATATTTCACGCATGTGGTAACTGCTTGCATCTACAAAGCAAACATCTGACATGACTTGTGATTACCAGTGTTAGGGAGCCTTTTGTTTGTTGACAACTTCTTTAAGAGCAATGATTAATTGTAAACAGACTCAAACGTGTCAAAAATGAGCAAAATTAAAATCAGAATCATTGATAATTATGACAAAGGTTCAGATTAGAAGGGTAAATTTTTAAGTAATTTGATACAAAAATCTGAAAAGTTTGTTCGGTTTTCGGAATAGAGAGGTTTCGGATGTTTTGCAATAGAGAATGAATACGAATATTAGCTACCAAACAATTTGTTCAGTTAAGAGAGTCCGGATTAGAGGGTTCGGATTAAGGAGGTTCCATTGTACCTTTACTAAACGTATTACTGAAACATAACATTTATTTACTTATATGCTGTTGTAAAAAAACATAAAATCAGCTATGTGTCACATTTAATGAACTTCATTTATGACAGTAGAAAGATACCATGAAATAATACTTCAAACTGTAATATGCTGTTTTTTGACATGCACAATACTCTCCTGATCTTAATCTTTTATTCTTTTTGAACTTTATTGTAAGTCAGGGGTATTTTGGATAAATAATAGCATTTGTCTCCCTTAGTTAACAAAGTACTTAAGGTCTCAAGAGTTGTCTCTCTTATCAAGCACATCCCACGTTTTTGGTCTTGTTCCTTTGGATTTTGATTTTTTCGGCATTGGAATAAGACTAGAAAAGAAAATCTTCTGTAATCAAAAAAATATGGATATAGTAGTTTTGGGAAGAACGGGCTCTAGATTCATCAAAAGTAACGCCTCGTTAAACAACTTCGAAAGGTTCTGAAATAGTTAGAATTATTTGTACTTTAAAATGTTATTAGTCACACAATTTCTTTTAAGTGGGGAGTAATATGCATATCGTTAAATATTTATGTACATTAATTACCTCTGTACCACTGTTGTTTTTGTGACTTATGTAAAAAAAAATAAACGGGGTTACCCTCCAAGGGCCTCAAACAAAAAAAAAAAAAAAAAAAAAAAAAAAAAGATACCATGGTTGGAAACGCAAAACGGCTGCACTAACCTTACCGAAACGAAATGCAAGGTAATAACGGTCTAATAAATTAAACTCTGTTATAAGACATAAAATAAGGGAGCCGCGTAATTATGTAAGATTGGTTTCACGATCGTGCATGTGAATTCAGCTGTTTTTAACAATTATTAAGTGTTTAGGAATTGGGATTTTATATACTAGCAAAGATAGATGTCTGGTTTCATAAGTTTGACACTTTCAAAATAAATTTCACATTTATACTACTTTACGTACAAGTAAAGATATTGTTTGTACCATACACTAGCAAAAACATGATATACATATTAACCTAGGTTTTTAATTTTTAATGCGTTGTTAAAGCTAAACAGTTTCATCAATTTAAACATACTTGGATATTTCCAATATTTTTTATGTATATACTGTTTTCTTATCTCATTATATAATTGGCATTCAAACATGAACTGAAATTCGTCTTCTAAGACGTTACACACTGAACATTTACTATCACTTATCGGTGTACTTGTCGGCCTTGTCCAGCGCCCAGCCTCTATTTGTAATCTATGTGACGATACTTTATATATTTATTATATTTATCTACGGATATAATATTTAGATATTCGTGAAATTTGAAACAGGATATTGTTCTATACAATAATGCTCTTAACGAGTCTCCTAATCTGCTATGCCAATTCTGTACGAAATTGTCCTTTAAAGACACTGACCTCCATATCTGGCTAAAAAAATCTTTCTTTCAAATTGAAGTTTGGTCATATTATGAACATTAGAATATGATTTTTTGTTTCTAAAATATTTTTAAAACTCCAAATCAAGAAAAAAAGATGACCGCGTCGGGAATCGAACCCCGGACCGCCGCGGCAATAAAGACATTTTCCCGTCGTCGTAACCAATAGCGCTATAGCTGAAGTAGTGAATAATGATTTCAAAATATAGATATTTATGATCGAGACAGTTTACCTGGAGTAAAAAAAAAGTGGATACAGGTTGAATAAGAACTGCTTGTTCATTGATAATTCATCCGCATTGTTCATGAATGGGACAATTTTGAGTAGCACATGAACATCCTTTGGATGTGATTCGGGATAAAATAAAGATGCTATGATATGTCAGAAATACACTTTAACTTTTAACTTTGGTAGCGGGTTAAACCCGCAACCAATAAATCTTTTAGAACAAAATTCGCAAAATTGGCATTATTTACTTCTTAACACAAATAAAGGAAGAATTTATCTATTATTTAAAGGAGCTATTGAGCTTGAAGATTATTTTTATTAAGCTTAACCGGAAGGAATACCTAAGTATAGTTAAATTCAGGACAGGTAATCACCATTTCCCCGTTGGAACTGGTAGATGGGTTGATCAAGATTATACTGAGCGCACATGTCTAATCTGTCGTTCGAACGATGTAGCGGACGAACAGCACTATCTATTAAAATGCCCCTTTTTTGATGATGACCGTAGAAAGTACGTAAAAAGATACTATTATATAGGCCAAGTTCTGATAAATTTAGAGAATTATTAACCTGTACCAATGCAAGTCAGCTGAAGAAACTCAGCAAATTATATCAATTTTGTTTAGGACAATTAAGTAACGTGTTAGATCTAAGTCTTCCTTTTTTCCGTTTTTTTAACAGACAGTTATGTAAAAAGTTCTGTAAAAATTTCCTTTTTCCGCTCATCACTACCCAATATATGTATATTATGTTATTTTTTATTCAAATACAGTTAGATCTATGTATATTATAAATGTAAAATTTACCTTAGATTAATTCCCCTTTGTCCACCCATACTATACCGACATGTACAGCGTAGTTTATTCTTCGACACGGAGTTGTAATTTTTCATTTTATTACTATTCTCTTCTTTTTGCGAAATCCACGTGCAATTGATTGTATTATAGTACATAGTTGATTTATTTTTAGAAGAGGTTATCGATCCACCCACGCAGTCCATACCTATATCCCGTTTCAAATATGTATTGGCCATTACAAATCTATACATGATACAGTAGGGCATTTACCCCTATCGCCTTTCTCCACTAACAAAACAAATCTGTTGTTACTTACTTACTTGTAAAATAGTACCGTGTCATGTGAAAAGAACATTTACAACTGAACTTTGTATATGTATACTCTTATGTTATTGTAACATGTAACCGGAGTTAAATAAAGTCATGTTATGTCATGTTAGGTTATGTTATGTAATTACGTATCCGTATTAGGAAGTCTATGTTCTGTTATTACAGTTATGATATTTGTATCAATGATTATCCATAGTTTCTAAATTTTTGAAGGAAGAATGGGACCAAATTTCGGTCAAGAAACACTGCTATGCTAGACATCTGGTATGGGAGAATGACAAACAACCATTTACATGAACGTTTTAAAAAGTAATTGATCAGAGTTTACACAGAGAAAAACACTGAACACAGAAATTCTCGAAAATCCATGTTTAATCCACCAAACTGCTAACAGTCTATGGCTTTTTAAAGGTTTATATTTTTCATCTCTATAGAGTAGGGGTGGTAGCAGGAACCCTTTGAATGTTAATTCTCATTTGTAATAGCCAACAATTTTATCCCATGTGTAAAACACTGGTCAATGATTTCTGGATGCAATATATGTGAAAGAAGAGAGGAGCAATACCGGACGTATGTGTTTTTCAAAAATCCCACGCCTGTTAATTTGGACCCCCATTTTTTTATAGTTTGATGTACTCAGACTACTGTACAGGAAGTACATTGGAATCTGACATCAAAACAAAATCTTTTCAAGTTTCCGCACAAATGATTTTTGTGACAATATTTGCAAAATTCATGTTAAATTCATAAAAAAATATAATAAAACTGGTGAAATTAAAAACAGCAAAATATTCCAGTTGGACTCGAACTCCCGACCTCTTGAATGTGAAGCGAGAGCACTTACCATTAGGCTACAGCGGATTGTATAAACATATGTATATATAACAAATTTCAGTTTCGGTGGCGTACATTGAAATTTTTGAAATACATTTTTTCTACATAGGAAATATATCGGGTACTATTTTTTTTATTATCAAACACTCATTTACATTGTTATTCACAGTTCAAAAGAATAAGCGGGTGCGTAAGCTGCAAGCGTCTACTGAATCCTATTGAAAGAAACAAACTTTCAGTTTGATACTGTTAAAGTATGGAACTATTCCAACGGAGTTTCGAAATCACAGGAGTAATCAAAATATCGAATAAGGATTTTTTTTCGTATACATGTATATATTTATCGGAGGGGGGAAATGTTTGCACTGGCCGGTTATGTCTTTGACAACCGTCCACAAGACATCATACGGTAGCATTTTCTAAATTCTTCCGTTAACCTAATGGTTTTTCTTAGGCAGACTTTTTTCCTGTATAGAATTTCTTATCGTTTAGGAGTATTCCATCAAAACACAGAAATATTTGATAACCAAACAACATCTTTACCAACAATCTACCTGACCATTACATGTTGTGCCGTACGATGGAGACTAAAAATATTCTCAAAAAGTTGTCATCCTTTAAAAATGAATACCATTTGTAAAGAAATAAAAAGTCAAAAATTGCTGAAAACTACATTCAACGTAGTTATCTGAAATTTCAGCACTAGGACATTATTTCAAATGCATCGAAACGAAGATATGTTCTTTGAAAACGGTGAGCTTTTAAAGGCGCTGAACTGTCCGAAAGTGTGGTCCCTTCATGCAGCCCTTTACTGGAATTCAATGTTTATATCAGTAAACTGACTGTTGCGTTGAGTATTATACATGTTATAATGTATATGCTGTTCAATTTCCATGTGGAACAACCTTTTCTTTCCAATATTTGGTGTTGTTTGAATTGTTGTTTTTTCCCTCTCCAAATGTAAGTCTGAAAGGCGGATTTTAGTAGACAAAATGTCCGAACGTCAGACTATTCCAACATGAAGTTTTATTGCTGATTTATAATCTTTAGTTAAGTATACAATAATCTTAGGACGGCCAGCACATATTTATGCAATCTCGCCAGGCATATATATGTTTTTGGCAACACAGAAAATGACGTCACTCGACCTTCAGCTATTTCCGGAAGTAAATAAAATGAAAGTAGAAATGCTAAACTTGAAAACGAAAGCCGCATTTTGATTCGTAGATAGTCAGGGGTCACGCGCCGGGGTCACCCCGTCTAAATGTATGCGCGTGGACTTCTTTTTTTTTTTTTTTTTTTTTTTTTTTTTTGCTATTGGGGAGCCAATTTTCAGCACTTTATTACGCATTGAAATTACCTGGGCTTTAGTACAGCATGTCAGCTTTTAATCTATGAAAAAATATTTGAGCTCTGGATAAATAGAAATCCCACAGGGGTCCGTAACGGACCAAGTGTACATTGATAATTTTGGAACTTCATCAAATCGCTCAAAATGTCATTTTTGATGTTGTCTGAGAGTGTCAGTATATGCCTCAGATGTAAGATATAACCGTATTTGAAAGCTGCAGACCTAGACATTTCAGAAATATTTTCAAAATAAGTTTCGTGTAATAAATGTTGTTTCTACGGAAGCGTGAAAGGGCCATCAGAAGCTAATACGTTTTAGTACGTTAAGGATGCGGAAAGGATATAGGGAAAAAAGTCCTCAAAAGAAATTTATGCCAAACTCTGAAAAATAGGTGATATTTAAGGGCAGCTTCTTTACATTTTAATTTCACAAAGTATTGCAAATTTATCTACAATAAAATCAATTAAACAAAATATTAGTATAATTCTTCGTCCGTCCGCATGCATTCATTGCATAATAAACCAGTTTAAGAAGCATAAATAATTATTGTAACTGTTTATGAATTTCGAGCAAATATTGATATTATCAAGTACAGCACTAATCTGCAGTAACATTGTGAATACATTTTTGTTTCACGAATCAAATATGAATGGTTTTTTTTTCTTGTTTCTGACTTTGAGATATACATGTTTGGTGTTTAAACCTTTTAAAGCGACTAACCCACACATCGTGGTGTCAGATTTTAAATCAAAGTACTGAAAGTACAGAAAGGCCGGCTATCACAAAGCACTAAATAACTGTGAAACTGTTTACAAAATCTGAAATATTATGGGTTTTCCGTATCAAACTAAGGAGGGCATAGGGTACTGTTAGAGGAATCATCTTAATTAACTTGAGAAATGTAGTGTGAGGATATTCCAGACTACAGATGGTGACAAACAGATAGTGTCTGCTTCATTGGGGATAACATGAAATAGTAAAAAAAGCAAAACGTAATTCTCACTTGGGAATCTGACAAATAAAGACGCAGTAAAACTAACAGACAACAAAGACAAAATGAACAATGAAAAGGAAAAAATCGGGCACCGTCTTGTAACCGCCTGTAGCAAACAAACCATTGGTAAATTTAAACCGTTTAAAAACTACAATAAAGCATCAATTAATTTAATTCTTTTGGCCAAGTATACCATATATCGTTGCAAAATACATAACTTGGTACTAAGCTCTCAGCTATTTCAAAGTCAAGTTACTACACTTTTACATACAGAGTCATACAATGCAAAAAAGAAAACAATGCATCTAAGTTTGACAAAAAATGGAGTTAACATAGTTAACATTTACCATTGAACAGCAATTACAAATAAGTTGCTAATTTTATTGAAAGCCTGATCTGCCCAATACTGCATCCCACCTCCTTTTTATATTTTTCCTTCCATTTTCAAATAATTTGCAATGCATTAAACATCTTTTACTGTTGTAAAATGCAATAGTGTACATATTATCCTTTGAGCTCTTTTCATGTCTTTTGTTTTAAAAATATGAATTTCAAGAGATTAAGTTTATTACATTGTAAAAACAAATAAGGATGTAAGAGTTACTTCCCCTCAATTCTATACTATTTTTTCCTACTATCTTTGTCTTGCTTTTTCAATTTTCGCTTGACAAGGCAACTTGTGTTTTAAAAAATAAAAAGCTATTGAAATTATTTGTGTAGGATAAAACAAGACTTTATTCCTGATGAAACATAGAACCAAACTTAATATAATACGATCTTGAGTAATATCTGATAATTTCCCACAGTTGAATTGTGAGTTATACTTCACGCACTATATTATATATATAATGTATATTGAATCGTTGACATTAATGTACGTTTTTTTCTTTTTTGAAAAGAAACGGGGTTACCCTTCAGCGGGGCCTCAAAAAAAATTAAACCGTTTATGCTGCGTTTGTATCCTTATGCTTAGCCCCCACCATGGTTCCAAAGTCAACTCTTAAAACCAAGTTGAGTCATTTACTTTTAATGTAGACTTGCATATAAGGAAGTAATTTTTGTAAAAAAAGATCATATTGATATACCGAGAAGCAATCACAGGCTTAGAAAACTGTCCAAAGAATAATGAAATTGCTTTCAATGTGTAAGTTGTAAGTAGCGAGGGAAGTATTTGCAGAGCAATACAAGACTGGTTTTCAATACCGGTTAGGAACATTGCAAACAAAAAAGAGGTTTTATAAAGAACAATAACTAGAAACAGAGGAACTAAAAGGGATAAAGTAAAGAATGTGACAAAAATTACCCTCCGTTGCCAAATTAAGTCTCCGTTTATGTTTTACTCCCGACTTTTTACTCTTGAATTTTGATAACGATATTGCACATTTTGACATTAATTTAGTAAATTAAGTCAACGTTAATATATGTATGTAAATAAGCTCACTGCTTTTACTCGCAATGTTTAAAATGATATCCTAGGGGC
This sequence comes from Mercenaria mercenaria, assembly GCF_021730395.1. Taxonomy (NCBI): domain Eukaryota; kingdom Metazoa; phylum Mollusca; class Bivalvia; order Venerida; family Veneridae; genus Mercenaria; species Mercenaria mercenaria. The sequence goes on along the minus strand of NC_069361.1, from coordinate 60,424,604 downwards.
ATTTTATAATATCAGAGAAAATATATAAGTAACAAACACAAAATCTATACTTCGATATGCCATCCCCAAAATTATGTATAAACATTAATCAGGTTGAAAAGACTTGCAATTTTTTATCAAACTCTAGTAAATTGTGGGGAATTGAATGCCAAAGTAATAAATTCCTAGCACAGTAAGGTAGAAGAAACGTACGTGCGGTACGGCTGTTTATTAAAAGTCGAGTATAGCCTAAAATAGAACACGGAAAAACCTAAATATTTTAAGGAAATCTAACAATAGATTATGTCTGTGGAAAACTCCATTACTGTTTAAAGCAACTACGGTATCTTCGATGTTTCTAACACCATGAAATATGTAACATATTTTAGAGTCGTAAATACAAAATTTGTTGACAAAACTCTAAATGCAAGGTTTTAAGTTAGACTCTTCCACGCGTTTATACTACATATCAACAATCTGTATTGCTAAGACAGATCAGTAGAACAGACTAGATTGTAAGTGCGTTAGCTTGTGTAAGAACTTAACGCACTATTTCTGTTTCAAATAGACTATCCCACAGTCTAAAAATAAACTTGTTTGCATGATGTAACAGTCTATACAAAAGTGAATAAACAAGCAGAGTGACGTTACGTCACTTAATAAAGAAACGCGTAGTAAGTTTGAATATGTAATTAGCTACGCCTTTATAATAATCAGTTTTTACTTTCAAATATATTTCCTTTAATGGTTGAAAAAATAGATTTATTAAAACAGGTAAGTTTACCAATCTTTAAACAAATGCATGGTAAAATTGATATACAGCACGGAACTATCTGAATTGCACACGATATATTTTTTTGTGTGGTCAGTCTCAGCAGTGTGTGTTGTGTTTGTGACTTTTGATTTATGGTAATAATAGTCTAGCGAACAAGTTCGCCAGCCTAAAAACGTAATTCCCGTCAGCAAACATCACGTGATTATCAATAGAGCGCACACGTATAGGTATCGCACACTATTGTGACGTTTTGAAATAAAAACAAACAAAGCAATAACAAAAAATGAAGTTAGTACACTTAGTACGTTTACGTTGCAGTCAGTGATTTATCGTTGGCCTAGAGCGGTTACGGTATTCGTATTAGACTTTTTCGTTGTGAGTTCGATTCCCAGACCCGTTAAGTTTTGTCTTTAAATTTTTCTTCACTACAATTCAATGAAGACAAAACGAGTTAGTAAATCTAGTTCTAACATGTTCACTAAAATTATATGTCACAATTGACACGTAATTATGTCTAAATACACTCCACCTTTAATATGATCTAATGTTTTTAAGCTTTCCAGTGATATTTTTAAGCATGTACGGGTTAGTTTTATAAGTTTTATAACAATCTTACACTTCACTTTAATAAAAGCATTGCCCGGCCATAATTTTAGGATTGATTGATTTATAGATACTACCATTTTTTTACAAAAATAAAAAAATTTTTACGAAAATAAGAAACAAAACAATAAATTGGAAACCAGAGAAAAACAAACTTACACAAAGTATGTAATGCAAACTGAAAAAAAGGGGATCGAACTCCCAACAAAAAGGTATTATACAAATACCGTAACCGCTTGGCCAACGAGGAATCACTGACTAAATTGTAAACTTAGTGTATTGACTTAATTTTATGTTATTGTTTTCACTTCTAAACGCCATAATACTGTGCGCTACCGGTTCGGTTTTGAGGTGAGCGATGTTTGTGTACTTTTAATAATGGAATGGTCCATTATTTAGGTAGTGTTATTCGGTATGATAGTGGTTCTTACCTAAATAAGGCAAAGCAAATCATGCTGACTTCCCTAATCGGTAGACAAGTATATAAATTGATCCGCACTTTTGGTTTGCTGCCCACGTGATGATAGCGTCTAAAAATACTGTCGCGTCTCGTTCTATATTTATTAATGTTTACAAAATAAAGCGTTGCAACGGTTTATATAAAAGTTCATGAGAAACACTGCAAACATTCGAATGTTCCCGTAATTCTGGAAACTATAATCTGGTCAACCATTATATTTCATGTAAATATATGAAACAGTGGCGACATTTTGCCTTTCGGTGATAAATTATTTTAAAAATTACAAATCACAGTGTGCGGGTTAGTCGCTTTAACTCCAATGCCGACGAATTTGTTTTTAGAAATATGAATGTATAAATTTGGTTTGAAATTATTCTGTTCTGAATTTTGACACCTATGTTCTGAATTTTGACACCCCGACACTATGACAAAGATGGTAAAATACTAAAGGTAGGCTACCAGTAAGTGCTAGAGATCTTAAAATATCTTTTTACTGATATTCAAAGAGTACATATATTCAGTAGTTTACCAGTAATAGAACAATACAGCATATGGTCCACAGTAACGGCCACAATAAATATTAGATGCAGACATTTATTTCAGAATTCCACATGCAATATCTCAAACTGTGCTTTGATATTTTTTAAAACCGTTTTCTACGTTTCATTTTCTTACATACTACTTAACTATTCCACACCAAAAAGTTTATGCTGGAATTAGTTCAACCCCAAAAGTTAACTATGTATCATAATCAAAACCTGACAGATATAAAGCATATCTCTGTACGCGTGCCGCTGTGGTTACAGGTATGTTTTCTTCGGACTGAAGATAGGTAAGAGAGCTTGGCAATCAGTTATCAGAGTAAATTTTCTACTATAAAGATATGTGTAGAATTTCTTTACAAAGAGATATGCTGCCAAAGATTCTCTACCGACCTGCGCATATTTCAGTTCTGTTTTTGTTAACGTTCTTGACGAAAATGCGATCGTTTTTCCAATGTATCGTAAACCAATGTATCACCATTGAGAACAATAAATAATTTTGACTAAAAGATCAGACCTTAATAACGTCTTTAATGGAATTTATGCATTATTTTTCGTTATCTTCATGCAATACTAAACTTTCTATCAGGGCTTCACTACAACGTATAAAACAACTGTCAGTGTGAGCCATGAGAAAAGTGTGCATGTTGTATATTGAATACAATGAGATTGAAACAAATATTTGTCATATTTTGTCTGCCTGATCAGTTGTTGGGAAAAGGACCTATCTGATGTTTCTTTCAAGTTACTTTTGACCAATGTTTTATGTTGGCTTTTTCTTGGGTAGGTACCATCTTTAAATACTGTTCATTAAAAAACATGGCCGCCAGAGGGCGTGGTTACTTTTCCTTATATGTATATAGTGGAAATCTTCTTGTGTGAAACTGCAGGCCCGATTTTAAAATAATTTTACACAAATGGTCCTTGTGTGACCCTTTGCCAAGATTATTCAAATTATTCCGATTCGTCAAAAAACATGGCTGCCAGGGGCCTATATGTATATAGTAGAAACTTAGGAGAATCTGCTTGTATAAAACTGTTAACCCAATTTTAAAATAATTTGAAACAAATGGTCCTTCTACAAATAATGTACAATTTTTTTCAATTCATTTAAAAACATGGCCGCCAGAGGGCGTGGTCACTTTTCATCAACAATCTCTTCCAAACCACTGAATGGATTTTGATGAAACTTTAACACAAATGATCTCTTGATAGCCGTCTTTCAAAGCTAGAGCATTTATATTTGGCATGTGATATCGGAGATGTACTGTCTACCATAATTGTTCAAGTTACTGTCCTAAGTTCAAAAATGTGTGTGACATGTATATAATATAGGCATATATAGAAGAAACCTAACTTTGTACTTGTACCATTACGTTACACAAACACACTTGAAGCCTTGTACACATGTGAGCGCTTTAGGGTCAATGACCCTCTTGTGTTAATAGACTTTTTGAATTTTGAAATGCTCGTTTTTGTTCGTCATTCCACTCAAGTAGCTCGTTCAACGGTTTGATGACCGTAGTCTGGCAAAAACCTGTGATAATACATGAGAAGTCCAATTAAAATAATATATGTCACGTGTTTACGAATCGGATAGAAATATCCATCCTGAGAACACATGTGCCTTGGGCGGTAACGAGGCTTACCGATATCGCATATATATAAGCTTTTTATTATGACAGATTACTTTTCTTTTACAAATAACAGAATAAATAAAGCAAATAGAAACACTTTCTTTGTAGCACTCTTTCTTATAGTAGAAAATGTACACAAAGCGCCGAAAATTAACGTCCGTTAGCAGAAGACACGTCATGAAGTTTCAGTGACACACAACAACAAAGTTCCATTTTAGTTTTATCGTTTGTATCTAAGGTACCTGATTTTTTTTTCGTATTGTACATAAACAGTATATAATCACTGCATGAATCGCTAGTTGTCATTAACAGAAACGAGAGTCATCTGATATGGGGGTGTCAAATGGGTTTTGCCGGCATTGGTAAAGTTATTGGAAACGCCAGTCCGGTGTGCAAGAAATGCACGTACAGAACTAACATTTGTAGGTCTAGGAGTATCTAATATAGCTCCAAGTTTCACTTTGAATGTCCACATTCCTTTACTATCAGTTCCCTGCCCACAATAATTAATCCTTTCTTGAAAGAATGCACATTTAGTTTTGTTAACATGCGATCATACTCTTGCAATCTTTCTAGAACCAACTCCAGCGTTTTCAAGTGTTCTTCGTCTTTCCGTCCAGTTGTTAACTATTTCATCAAGGATGCCCTGAACGCCGTCTATATACCTTGCATGAATTATTGCAGGTGCAACCTAACCTATTCATCGAATACAATTTCTTGCTCTGTTCGTCAACATCTAGGTGTAAATAAGCCAGCCTAAGATACAGTTTTGTGAATTTCTGACCATTCGATAAATTTGCAAAAATGTCCTGTAAAATTATTTGGAAGTGAGTATTTGACAAACAGATATCTCCTGATTGACAGATACTTTATCCACAAGTTCTCATATCTCCATTTGGCTTGACAACTCGGTAGTGTTCACTTTTGAAATAATTCCTTGTAATATTGTGTCCAGTTCTTTCTCAATTTTAGGCTTTAACAAATACGGCACTGGTCTAGTTTTCATGAATTTCGGCTTGGCTTTTTCTTTAATATAATACCCTAGATATAGATAGACTTTATTTCCTCCATTAAGGAGAGCTATCAAAAATATGATACATATAATACAGTACAGTATAAAATACTTGAATGCAACAAATTATGCACATGTACAACCATAACATTACAACTTTAACACAATTTTCAAAGCATTTATATACAACTGATCGATTCATAATATATCATGTGTTACTTAATATATAGGACAACTCAACTGATCGAAATACAATACTTTTTGAACTGTTTTTATTAGCTCCTCTGAAGCAAAGGTTCAGGGTGCGCTATTAGTATGTGGTGGATGGTCCGGCGTCCGTCGTTCGTCGTCCGCATTTTTACTTAAACATTTTCTCCTCTGAAACTACTGGTTAGAATAACACCAGACTTGGTCTGTAGCATTATTATAAGGTCCTCTCCAACATTGTTCAAATTGGGTCACTTGGTCCCTTTTAGGGGCCGCTAGAGCTAAAAATAGAAAAACCTTGGAACGACTTCTTCTCATGAACCGCTTGATGGATCACTTGATGGGGGCACTTGGCCCCTTTTAGGGGCCGCTAGACCTGAAAATAGAAATACGTTTAAACGACTTCCTATCATAAACCGATTGATTGATCTTCATCAACCTTGATCTGTAGCATCATTATATGGTCCTCTCCAAAATTTGTTCAAATGGAGGCACTTGGCCCATTTTAGGGGCCGCTAGAGCTAAAAGTAGGAATACCTTTGAACGACTTCTTACCATGCACCGCTTGATTGATCTTCATTTAACTTGGTCTGTGGCATTATTATATGGTTCTCTCCCAAGTTTGTTTAAATGGGGGCACTTGGCCCCTTTTAGGGCCGCTAGAGCTAAAAATAGAAATACTTTTAAAAGTCTTTTTTTTAATTAAAACTTTAAGATTTTTTAAAATTCTTTTTTAAATTTAATACTTTGTCACAAGCAAGATCTAATTAGGTCAAAATCGGCCTCAGGTGAGAGGCTTAGGCCCATTTGGGCCTCTTGTAATATTATTATCATCATTTAATTTTACTTGTAACATCAAGTAGTTGAAAAGTCCATTTTATAACACCTTACCGAAATGAAATGAAACAACCTAATGCAGCATTTAAAATGAAGGAAAGTTTCCAGTATTAATTGTTATCATCTGGACTACACTACAGTACACATCTATATGCATACAACCAAACTGGACGTTTCGACATATTGTTTCGTCTAACCGATAGTGCCGCCTCGGTAGCCTAGTGGTAGAGCACCCGCGCTTCGAGCGCGGGAGGTCGTAGGTTCGATACCTGGCCGCATCACACCAAAGCATAAAACTGGTACTAGAAGCTTCCTCGCTTGGTGCTCAGCATTAAGATGATAGTGCTAGGGCTGGTCAGTCCGGTGTCAGTATAATGTGACTGGGATGGGTATCATTCCACGTGTCTACGGCGTGATATTCCAGTGAGGCAGCACTATAAAGCTGGGCATTGTGCTCACTGCTACAAGTATAGACACCGTCGTTAGACAGAAAAAAATGTTGAAAAAGGCGTTAAACTCGAACACACGCACACGCACGCACACACACACACTCTCTCTCTAAGCGATAGTCAGGAAGACCTGAAAGATAGTCGCAAATTTGTGAAACTGGATCTTTTGAAATGCTTCTAATATAAGCATATACACTTGCACTGAGGAATACAGTAACCCACAATGCCGTTCTCAAATTGTTTGTGTTTTGACAGTAATGTATTATGTGCAAAGTATAGTCTTCAGCATGCTCTCCGCATCGAAGGCAATATTCACTTTTATTAAAAGAAAATAACTTATTTATTACTTCTACAGCAGTGGCACATTTTTGTTTCATTTTCTGAACTGATCTCCGTAACAACCATAAGTCACACGGCTTACTTAAGTTAAACATGTGGTCACAGTTTGATGAAGAGAAGCGTCTTCTTATTCTTGCCATTCTTTCATAATATTCAAATTCGTAAACATACTTGTGCAATATTCTTTTCCAGCGTATCTTTGAGGGGAAGATTGCATTGAAGTAGTTATATATATGATGGTGCGAGCCCGATTTTGACCCAAATTAATTTTAACCCTTGACCTAAACCGACCAATGCTGACCAATTTCAACAAATTTAAAACAAATTTTAACAAATTATTGTTAAAACCTATAGTAAAATATGATTAAACACTTCCACCAAATATTTGCCAAAATCCTGCCAAGTGGCAGCAAATGTGACAATGTCTGCCAACTTGACAAACTTTTGGCAGATTATTTTTATTAATAAAATGTAAGATATTTGATCTTATTTTGAATTAATAACTACATTATTAGTCTTTAAATAATTTTAAATACATTTGATATAGATGAGTTTACAAAATAAAATATATTGTTTGAAAGAAAGAAGATTTACTGATAATATAAATCCTCATTATGTTACAACAAAAAACGGGAGAAAAATGATAAGGGCTACTTGTTCATCTTGTGGAAAGATGAAATCAAAGTTTGTTAAAAGTACAGGGGGTAATTTAGATATTCACAAAGCAATGTTACCTTTATTACCTAAGAAAGGTTTAACACTTCCAGGATATAATTATTGTGGGCCAGGAAATCCCCTAGATAATGGACCCCCTGTCAATGAACTGGATGCAGTATGTATGGACCATGATTTTTGCTATGACAGCGATGTAAAAAAGGGTACATGTGATAAGCAAATGCTTTCCAATTTAAATAAAACTAAATCAAAAACATTTGGAGAAAAGATTGCAAAACATTTAGTTGTGAAACCTATAATTAAAACGAAATACACACTTGGGTTGGGACAGGAACAACAGTTCCCTATGGGCTTAACGCCCAGACAAAAACAAAAGTCAAAAAACGGGAAAAGGGGGTAGAGTATACCCCCGAAATAAATTGGAGCGATGAATTAGCAGAAGAATTACACAAACCAATTAAAAGGAAATTTAGGAAACGAAGAGTGATAGTTAATGATATTGATGATACTTGGTCAGCTGATTTAGTTGACATGCAAGCTTTTTCAAAATATAATAAAGGAGTAAAGTACTTGTTAACCGTTATTGATATATTTAGTAAATATGCTTGGGTTATTCCATTAAAGAATAAAACTGGAGAATCTGTTACTGAAGCATTTGAAAAAATAATTTCTGAAGATAGAATTCAGGGACAAAAGTCCCCGAAGACTGCAAGGATTCCACAAAATTTATGGGTGGATGAAGGAAAAGAATTCTATAATAAAAAGTTTGAATCATTTTTGAATAAAAATAAAATTAATATGTACCATACATTTAATGAAGGAAAGGCTGTAGTAATAGAAAGATTTAATAGAAGTTTAAAAAGAATAATGTGGAAATATTTTACAGCAAATAATACTTATACTTATTTAGATAATTTGCAGGATATGGTTGATAAATATAACAAAACAAAACATTCTAGTATAAAAATGACACCAACCGAAGCCAGTAAAAACTTAAATAAAGGTACTGTTTACTTTAATTTATATGGTGATTTAAAGATATCAAAGAGCAAATCAAAATTTAAAATTGGTGATCGAGTTCGTTTAAGCAAACTTAAAAGACATTTTGAAAAAGGATATACACCAAACTGGACAGAGGAAATATTTATAATTTATAAAATTAATAATACAAATCCCAGAACATACACTATTAAAGATTTAAATGATGAAATAATTCAAGGTTCATTTTATGAACAAGAACTTTTACCTACTACACAAGAAGTTTTTAGAATAGAAAAAATTATTAGACGAGACTATAAGAAAAAACAAGCTTTAGTAAAATGGAAAGGTTATAGTGAAAAATTTAATAGTTGGGTACCATTTAGCGATCTTGAACAAATTTAATTTAGAAATAAAAAGTTTAATTATATAAATGAGCAATAAAAATCTAATTTCTAATAATAATGGAATAGAAACAATAGATCAATTAATTATTATTCACTTAACTAAACTAGCTGCTGCTTACAGAAAAAGTTATAAATTTTGTGGGAGAGTAAGTACTGGGTTATATATTACAGCAGGTGTTTTTGGTTGCTCAGCTGCATTAGCACTTGTTCCAACTATTCCTATATTTGTAGCAGTTGCTGGTGCTGTTCCATCAGTAATTACCATATTTACTAACAGACTAAAACTTGACGACAAGAAATTTTTTTTAAAATCACATCACCACAAAATAAAACAACTTATAACAAAAGCACGGATTGGAAAAGTAAATAAAGAAGAAGAGAAAAAAGTTATTCAGGATATTTTTACAATACTATTAGAAATGCAGAAAGAAAAAAATTATTCAACACCTCTTGAAATGCATATGAAGGAATTTAAACTTAACGGATATAAAAGTAAAAAAGAAGAAGAGCTGTATTAAATTTTACGTGTGTTTTTTAAAGATTTTTTTCTATAAGTATATTATATAGATGGTTAATAGAAAGGTAGATAGAATGATTATGCCAAAATTATCTAGCACTTTAGGAGAAATAATGAATCCAGATGAAAATTCATATAAGAAAGTTCTTAAAAGAAGAAATGTTATTAAATCAAAACTTGATCAAATAGTTAGCGATGAATATAAAAATCACGTTATTGATAAATTACAAAATGTCATAGATCCTTATCTTTTAAAAAATAATTTATTTGAATGGAACTGGTGTTGTCTATTAACTGGCTGCTTCAAGTTATTTAGAATTACCAAAACCATTACAAAATTCAATGAAAGGATTAATAAATATAAAGAATGATGATAACGAATGTTTTAGATGGTGTCATTTAGCTTACAAATTTGCTGTTGAAAAAAATCCTCAAAATATTTCAAAATATAAAAAACATATAAACGATCTTGATTATACTGGAATTAAATTTCCTGTTACATTAAATCAAATACCTAAAATAGAAGTTTTAAATGAAATATCATTTAATATATTTGGTTATGAAGAAAATAGTATTTATCCATTGTACATATCAAAATATCAATACGAAGAACACTGTGACATGTTGCTAATTACTAATGATAAAATAAATGATAAAATAACTGATGATGACTGTAAACCCTCAAGAACTGTAATCCAACATTATGTTTGGATAAAAGACTTTAATAGATTAATGTTTAACAAAACAAAACATGCAAATAAAAAACACTTCTGTAAAAGCTGTTTACAACATTTTACAAATGAAAGAATATTAAATGAACACATACCAAATTGTTTAGCTATTAATGGTATCCAAGGCGTAAAAATGCCAAAAGAGGGAAGTAAAGTACAATTTAAAAATTATCATAAAGGTTTAGCAGTACCTTTTGTAATTTATGCTGATTTTGAATCAATAACTAAAAAAGTTTTAACTGCTTTACCATCAACTGAATCTTCATTTACTGAAGCATATCAAAATCATATAGATTGTGGTTACGGTTATAAAGTTGTTTGTTGTTATGACGATGAATATACTAAACCAACCCAGATTTATAGAGGTCCTAATTCAGTTTATAAGTTTATTGAAAAAATACTTGAGGAAAAGGAATATTGTAAAGAAATATTTAAAGAACATTTCAACAAAGAACTAAGAATGTCTAAAAATGATTCAACCGAATTTAAAAAACAAAAGTTTTGTCATATTTGTGAAAAAGAATATAAGGAAAATGAAAATCCTGTCCGTGATCATTGTCATATAACAGGAAAATTCAGAGGAAGTGCTCACTCAGAATGTAATATTAATTTTAAACTAACACATAAAATTCCTGTTATTTTTCATAATTTAAGAGGTTATGACGGTCATTTTATTATGCAACAAATAGGGAAATTTAAAAAAGAAATTAATGTTATTCCTAACAATATGGAAAGATATATGGCATTTATGATTTCTGACTTGGTCTTTATTGATTCATTCCAATTTATGTCTCAATCATTGGATAACTTAGTAAAAAATATTCCAGAATTTAAATACTTATCTCAAGAATTTGATTACATAGAATTATTAAAAACAAAAGGTGTTTATCCATATGATTACATGGATTCATTTAAAAAATTCAAAGAAACAGAATTACCTTCTAAAGAAGAGTTTTATTCAATTTTAAATGAAACACATATATCTGACAACGAATATGAACATGCTAAAAATATTTGGAATAAATTTAAAATTAAAACAATGGGAGAATATCATGATCTATATTTAAAAACTGACGTATTACTTTTAGCTGATGTATTCGAAAATTTTAGAAAACTATGTTTGGAGTACTACAAATTAGATCCTTGTCATTATTTTAGTAGTCCTGGTTTAGCTTGGGATGCAATGTTAAAAATGACTGGAATTAAGTTAGATTTAATAACTGATATTGATATGTATCTTTTTATTGAAAAGGGACTGAGAGGAGGAATAAGTTATATTTCAAACAGATACAGTAAAGCAAACAATAAATATATGAAAGATTATAATTCAAAAGAAGAAAGCAAATACATTATGTACCTCGACGCCAATAACCTTTACGGTTGGGCTATGTGTCAACCTTTACCCTCTGGAAACTTTAAATTTATATCCGAAAAACAATTCAAGAAATTAATTGCAAAAGGTAAAACTAACTTTATAGTTGAATGTGATCTTGAATATCCAAAAGAATTACATAAAACCCATAATGATTATCCTTTAGCTCCTGAAAAAATTATTATACCAGATCAATGGCTTTCTGATTATAGTAAAAATATTAAAACAGAATTTGAAATAGGAAAAAGTAATGTAAAGAAGTTGGTTCCAACTTTAATGAAAAAACAAAATTATGTAGTTCATTATAAAAATCTTGAACAAATATACACAATTAGGTTAAAAGTAACAAAAATACACAAAATATTAACTTTTGACGAAAGTCCTTGGTTAAAAAAGTATATTGATTTTAATACTCAAAAAAGATCTAAAGCAAAAAATTCATTTGAAAAGGACTTTTTTTAAGTTAATGAACAATTCTGTATTCGGTAAGACGATGGAGAATTTACGCAAGAGGGTTAATATTAAATTAACACATGATGAAAATATTTTATTAAAATACATAGCCAAACCTTCATTTGTTAGTTCAACGATGTTTAACTCTAACCTTTTTGGTATTCATAGAATAAAAGAAAGTTTGTTATTAAACAGACCTTGTTATGTTGGAATGTGCATTCTAGATTTATCAAAATATTTAATGTATGATTTTCATTATAATTACATTAAAGAAAAGTACGAGGGTAATTGTAAATTATTGTTTACTGACACTGATTCATTATGTTATGAAATAAAAACCAAAGATGCATATAAAGACTTTTATAAGGACAAAGATTTATTTGATAATAGTGATTATGATAGTAATTCAAAATTTTATTTCGATAATAATAAAAAAGTAATTGGAAAATTTAAAGATGAAGCTGCCGGCATTCCCATTGTTGAATTTGTCGGATTAAGAAGTAAAATGTATTCATATTTATTAGAAAACGAAGTTAACATTAAAAAATGTAAAGGAATTAAAAAACTTGTTGTTAAGAAAACAATAGTTCATAAAAATTACAAAGATACTTTGTTTAATTCAACCCAAAGTAATCACACCTTTAAAGTTATTCGTTCTGATAAACACAATCTTTCCAGTTATGTTATAAATAAAACATCTTTATCATGTTATGACGATAAAAGATATATTCTTGATAATGGTATTGATACATTAGCTTATTCTTAAATTAACTCTTAAATTAAAACTTAAATTATAGAACCATAAATTGTTAACTGAATATTCATAACGTTTAAAGAATTAATATAAATAACATCATTTATTTTAAATTCATTTGCATAATTAATAGAAATAGATTCATTTTTTCTGTTATTTTTTACATGATAACTTTGAAGAATTATATTTTCTTTATTTTTTAGTTGTAATTTAGCTTCTCCTTTATCTAATTTAATTGCATCAACAAGAATAATTAAAATGCAATTAAAACTAATTCTTACATTATTACCATTTTGAACTAAACCAGGACTAGCATTTACAGTTTTCCATTGAAATAATCCACCATCAGTATCTTGAGTATAACATGTTAAAAACAATGGAGGTTTTCTTATTAATTGTCTTTCTATTTGTTTTTCTATTTTATTTACTTTTTCATTTATATTATTGAATATTCCCATTATATTAATTATTCCAGTTAAATAAATGTCCTTTTTTATTAAAATAATTTATAATAGTTTGTTCATTTACTCTTTGATTATGAATTTTTAGTATTTTACACAATAAATCATACAACGGTACTTTATCTTGTAACATTTTAATGAAAAATAAACAATAATATCCGCAAAGCATACTTGTTTTGTCTTGATATTGAACATTGTTGTATTTTACATTTGGTATATACTGAATTACTTCTTTTGGTGGAGGAAGTCCAAATGGGTCAAAGTATATTTTACCAATATAACAAACCCAATGTGTTCCAGGACCAACAGAGTCGTCCAAATTTATAATTCCACATTCAACCTTTTCTTTTAATTTTAATAAATTATTTCTACTAAATACACCCCTAAAGTTTTTAATTTTTAATTGTTTTACCCATTGTTCTATTTCAAAGTTAGATATTGGTTTGTTTATAAATTTTATTTTTTTTTTACTATAGGAATTCGTCTGTAAGGTCTTCGTTGTGAATCAATCTGTAATCCTTTCCCACTTAACAAAGATGTAATCAAAGGTATTCCTAGACTAGCAGCCAACATACCTAAAAAGCCACCGTCTTGTTTTTGTTTTTGTGTTAATTTAATCACTCCAGATCCTACTAGTTGCTTTCTTTGATTAGGTGTAAGATATGGTGATATCATATTTCTCTTATCATTAGCTACTGAAATCATACCATTTCCAAGTATTTTACTAACACCAGTACTGGCTAGCCCAGACAAAGCACCAATGCCTAGAGGGGCTAATATTTTTGGAGCTATTTTTGCTGCCATTGGAAGAATTGTTTTTCCTAACAAACCAGCCAAAGCTCCTAAAAAGCCACCATTTTGACCTTGACTGGACATTTGTTTCTTTGAAATTGTAATTTCTAATCCCTTCTTATTTGCAAGAGCTTTTTTAATTTGATTAATTTGTGTTTTTGTTAAAAGTAAAGGGAAGTTCCCATGTAATTGTTCATGTTTTAATCTAAAAGTATGTGGAATTTTATTATTATAAGCTTGTGCTAAATTTTTCTTTTGTCCATCTGTAAGGTTAATTTTATATTCAATATAATTTGATGACATTATATACTTTATATTTATTTTAATTTATATTTATTTTATTTAAACAATAACAAGTTCATTTCCAATAGTATTTATTTCAACTGTTTCTTCATACAATACAATTGCATAAACACGAATATTAGCTGCTGGTGGAATATTTAATTTAGCTGTTAATGTAATGTGTTTAGGGTCATCTGTAGTTACTTCCTTTTTATATTCCAAGTTAAAATGAATAAATCCAAAATATTCATAAAAATTTGATCTATTTAAGAGACTTCCAGTAGTTTTGTTATTTTGTTTATAATAATAATTAATTACATCATCATATATTCTTGATATACTTGTGTATTCTGTTTCTGGATAAAAAACACCATTACCAACTTCAAGACGACAAGAGCTCAAAATGCAATTTTCATTTGCTGCATTAATTTTAAATGTATCTAATAAATGTGGATTATGTTCTTGTGAATTACTTTTATCAGGTCGTTGTAAATAAACAAATACATGTTGTGGTTTTATTACACCAGCCGTTATTCTAAAGGTTATATTAGTTTGTTGTGTATCAGTTGATTGTGTCACCATTTCCCTAAGGTATGACCATCTTGCTTTTTTAAATCTTTCAGTAGTAATTAGATCAAACCCAAATTCATTGAAAATTAAACGTGGAACACATAGAATTAATTTTGTTACAATTACTCTACCAGCATCAACAGCATTAGCTCTAAAAATTAATTCATCATCATCTGTCAGCTGCAGTGTTATTTGAATTTGACTTGGAAGTAAAATATTAGTTTCTAAACCCTGAAAAAATGAATAATTATTTAATGGAATTTTAGTGTTTACCTCTTTATTATCTTGGATTAATGCCTTTCTAATAGCAAAACCACTATTATATCCAGCTTGGTCATTCCTACTTTCAGCAACAGCAGTAGTATCTAAATAAATAAACTCATTTGTTCCAGTTGATTTTGCATAATCCTCAGATAGTTCAACCAAACTCTTTACATTTATTACTTTGTATAAATTATTACAATCATAATCAATTTTTCCATTTTGTTTAACCACTAACTGATCAATTAATGAAGCTGCATTATTAATTAAAGCAATTTGATTATCATTTCCACCAGCACCATAATTATTACCATTAGCAAGTTTATTTACTTTAAAACTTACTTCAAAATAAGCATTAAACCAATCAAAATATGAACTTCTATCATTAATTGTAAAGTGATATCCGTTTTTTTGTTGTTTAACATTATTTCCCAGGACAGATATTAATGCTGTATCTAATTGAATAGGAGTTAATTAATATCTTTCGCAATATTCTTTTGTTCTAAACATGTATATATTATATATTATTTTATTTTTTTATTCTAGTTTTTATTTTAGTTTTTATTTTATTTTTTTATTTTATTTTTTATAAATTAATCTGTTAATACGTTTTTGTTGAGCTGAAGTTCCAGCACGAGCTAAAGTCCCAGATCCTGACAATATTCTATTTATTCTCATATGAATATCCTCCTCATTATCATTATTTTTATTATTATTTTTATTATTATTTTTATTATTCTTTTCTTGTAATTCCTCGGCAATTAAATTACCAACTGCTGGAGCAGGTTTCTTTTTAAGTTTTTCAACAAGCTTTGCTGCAGCTAAATTTCCAACTTCTGTTCCAACCTTTTTTGTTCCACTTTCAAGTGCTGCTTTTCCTGCTGTTTCCAAAGCTTTTTTTCCAGCTGTGCTAATTGAAGATGCGGCTGAACTTGAAAGCAATTTCGTTAAAGTGTCAAAGATACCTGTTCCGTGTATTATTTCTTTTCCTGTGTGAGCATCAACATAAATAAATATTCCTTTATTTTTGTCATAAACTTTTTTGTACATTATATAAAACTAAAATTTAATAAAAGTTTTAAAACTTTAGTTTTAATTAATTTCTTTTAAAATTAGTGTAAAACTTGTTTCAACCTCATTAAAATTAATTATTCTACCAAATACATCTGTAATATATATTCTAATTGAATTTATAATATATTTATTAATTTCAGAATATCCAACTCTTTGTGGTTCTTTTGTAAATGGATAAGCTCTTGTTAAATCTGCAGTACTTAAAGCATAGATAATATCACTGAAATTACCATCAACAAGTGAATTATCAATAAGATCACAATGAATGTAAATTGTATCCACAGAGTTAGTTATATTTGGTGTTTTAGTTCCCCATTCAGTTTTGTCTAATTTTTTTTTCTCAAATCCAAGCAATGTATGAAAATTTGATATTTCCAAATCCAACATAAAATTATCTGTAATTGAAATCAAAATCTTAAAACTACTTAAATCAAATTCCAAACTTATTGGAGCAATTTCTGATTTATCAAATTCATAATCACCATTACTTATTAATGTTTCCCTAATATAATTATTAATATCTGTGTAACTGTAAGAACCATTTGTAAATATAATATCTTTCCAATCCTTACCATTATTATAACGAATTCTTTTATTATCATATTCATCACTAATATTATGCCAAGAATAGGTCATAGTGTTAATACTATCCAAACCAACAACATAAGTTTTGTTTTTATCTAAAATTAAAGAACGACTAAATCTAATTGTAAAATCACTCGGAGTATTTTTATTATCTTTAACTGTTTCAGAACTTAATACTATTTTTTGTTCCATTTATATATAACTAAAATTTAAATTCAAGAAAAATATTTTTTATATAACATTTCATGTTCTTTTGGTAAGAGTGAATTCATTTTTAATAGTTCATCAATTATTCTACTACCTTCATTTTTTAGTTCTTCATTATTATTTCCAGCATCAATTGAACCACAAATTAACTCCAACTCATTAACCAATTCTTCTGGATTACATGGACAAACGTCATAACCTTGTCCCCTAATTACTTTTTTAAATTTCATAGATCTTTTATTGATAGGTAATCCTGACTTTTCTGTTAATTCTTTGAATATTTTTATTGAATGATTTGAATGTTTTTTATTATTGTTATATCTTTTATTAATCAAATCAATTAAATCATCATCTACTTTAGTGTTAATTACTTCTTTTCCAGTTATTCTATCCTTAGCAATTAATTTGTTTTGACCATAAAGTTTATTTAAGTTAATAATTAAATTACCATATTGTCCATTTGGTGAAACTTTATATGGGTTATGATATCTTATTCCTTGTCCATCTTGTCTAAATGTAGGAGTTAACTTAAAAGTATATATCAACCGTTTTTTGTACTTTATGAGTTCATCTCGATCATGTTTTAATTCTTTTGCTTTTTCTTGTTTATTTGGATCTTTCGATTTTGATTTGCTAGTTATTGAACCATTTAATTTTTTGATATTCGTATTAACACTATCTATTGTATCTTCAATATCGTCTTTATCTATTTTATTAGGATCAATTATATTTGCAGTAAAAAAGTCAAATATTTTAGACGGTTTGTAATATTTATATTCTTTTAAAACATTACTATCCAAACCAGCATCTAAATCTACTATAGGTATTTCCTTTGCTTTCGGCCTTGTCCCAACAATTTCAGGAAATTCTTCTGATTCTTCAGTTGTATCATACTCACCTTCTTTTAATGGTTGTAATCGTGTTGGTTCTCGGAATAGTTCTTCCAAACCCATAGTATCTTCCGGCGGTAATAATCGTATTGGTTCTTGCTGTGGTAATGGTTGTAATGGTTGCTGTAGTCCCGGAGGTGGTTGTTTTTCCAATAACTCTGTCACCATTTTTAGATTTTCTATTTCATGTATCTTATCAGCAAAACTTTTTGGAAGTAACGCTAATTGTTGTTTTATTCCAGGTAATGCTTTTAACTGACTTGATAATTGTTCTTTTTGACTTTCTATTTTTTCAGTAATTGGCTTATAAATTTCAGTATACATATCCCGATTTGTAGCTTTTCTTATTTTTTCTCTCATTATTTCTTCTCTAAGATCTCTCATCTTTTGCCCGACTAATTTTTTTCTTATTCTTATTTCATTAAGTTTTGATTGCATTTATATATAATAATGTAAGATAATGTAAAATAATGTAAAATAATGTAAGATAATGTAAGATATTGTAAAATAATGTAATATTATATAAATGGAAATTCCAAATTATGATACAAAAAATGATAAATCCAATAACTTTAAACAATTTTATCCTTTTATGCCAGATTCATGTTTTAGAATGTTAATATGTGGATCGTCTGGATCTGGAAAAACAAATACATTAATGCATATACTTCGAAAACCTCTTATATATTATGATAAATTATACTTGTATGCTAAAAACTTAGAACAATCTAAATATCAGGATTTAATTAACAATTTAAACCAAATTGCAAAAAAAATTAAAGTAGATCCAAATGAAATACTTGAATATTCAGCTGATCCCAACCAAATTGAACCTTGTGAAAATCTTGAATCAGAAAAACAAAAGTAGTAATAAATTTTATGATTTTGTATGTGAAGATAAAAAAGTTCAAAATGAAATAACAAAATACTTTATTCAAGGACGTCACAAAAACTGTTGTGTTATTTATTTAAGTCAGTCTTACTATAAAACACCAAAAAAATTCGAATTAACTGTTCACATTATATTTATTTAAATATCCAGATAAAATGAAAATAATAGGATTTGTAATGAACAAAATATAGATCGTGATACTTTTGCTAATGTAACAAATCAAAAACATGATTTCTTATATATTGACAAACCAAGGAAGTTTTTAAGAAAAAACTTTACTGGTAATATATAATAATTATATAATGGGAGTTTTTGATGACGTAAAACAAATAAGTGAACCTGACAGTATAAGTAAAGTTAAATTTGATATTGATTTAAGTGATTATGCTACTAAAAAGCAATTCAAAAAGCTTAAAAAGGAAACGGAATCGTATCTTCACAGAAATAAGGAACTTGATAACACAATGAATAGAGCATCAGATATGGGAGGTAATGAAATAATCAACCTAGGAAATCCAGATAAACCCAACGATGCAGTTCCAAGACGGTTTGTGTTATAAAAAAATTCAAAGTGTAATAGATGACTATAAACTTGAAGACATCAAAAGTATAAAACAAACACTAGAAGCAGAAGTAAAGAATATTGAAGAATTAACAAAAGATTTTAAAAGAAATTCATTATTAATTAATCAATTACAAGGTAAAATTGAAGAAGAAATGAAAGCTATGGTTGATTCTATTAAAGAACTTGAAGAGAAATCTGATTTGACAGATGACAACATAAAAGAAGTTATTTCGAGTTAATTTAAACATTTTATTCACCCAAATTCAAGAATTAAAAGATAGTATGATTAAACATGAAGAACTAAAAGACAAGATTATCGAAGTTGAGAAAAGTTACAAAATATGTATCAGTTAGAAATCAGAACAGAAATAAATAAACTAAATACTGAAATGACAAAAGGAATCAAGATTTACTCGATACATTTTCAAATAAATTTGCAGAATATAAATCTGAACTGGAAAAGGCAGCTTCACAAAGAGGTGATGACCATGATACAGCATTAAATAACCTTAAAAAAGAAATTAATTCTAAAATAGATGACTTTAAAAAACAAATTCGAAATTGGATTAGTATTTTTGACAACCGTCACAAATTTAAAATATGCAGACTTAAGTAATATACAAAAAAAATTACAAGATGATATTAATGAATTTAATGCTAAAGTTGAAGAACATAAAAATGAACTGGACTTTGTAGTTGAAAAATCAGTTAAACAAGGAGAGTTAATTACTGCTAATACTGAAGCAATTAACATAATTAATAATCAGCTAGAAAAATTGAGAAAACAACTTGTAAACATGATTAATAATGTCGATGCACATCACAATATAAAGTACGAAGAGTTAAGTAAACTTAAAGGTTTATTACAAAAAGATGTTAATGATAAAATTAAAAAAATAATAAATGATTTGGACTCTGTAGTTAAAATATCAGATAAACAAGGAGAATCAATCACTGCTAATACCCAAGTAATTACTGCTAATACTAAAGCAATAACCGCTAATGTCGAAGAAATTACCACTAATACCGAAGAAATTAAAAAAGTAATAAATGATTTTTATAAACAAGAAACACAATTAGCTAGAACAAAGGCTACTGTTGACAATTTATCTGCTTCTGAAGTTGCCACAACAAAACGAGTTGATGATTTAGCTGAAATAATTCTTAAACTTAAAAAGAAAGACAGGAAAATAGAAAAAAGGGTAGAGGAAGTAAAACATGAAGTGTTTCTCTTTGAATACTATTATAATCATACTTTTGATTACATACAAATGAAAAAGTATTTTGACCGTCGTGGTGCCTTGATACATTCAACATATAAAAATATGGCCGATCTGAACTATTTAAATATATTTGAAATAAGGCCTGGAATTATCGTAGATTATAAAGATTTTATAAACACAAACCAAGAATATAAAATAGATGTACTAGATATGCTTTTGAGTGGTGTGTTTATAGTCAGAAAAACCGGAACTTATATAATAAATATTAAGATTTTATTAAAGGGTGCAAGCTCCCCGGGTGAACCGTATAAACCGACTAAAAGCCCAATATCACATTTTATATTTAGGTGGCGAAATAATAGGCCTCAGGATGATGTTTTACTTTTTGGTATATTTGATAATGTAAATATAACAGCTGAGGCAGCTGAGGACTTTGATACTGATAAGTTAATATCTATGTATAAGAAAAAAATTAAAATTTATCTAAAACAAGGAACAATGTTTGATATTCACCCGTATGACGCTTCAGCATCTACAGAATTAACATTTATGCTTTTGATGGGCAGTTACATCAAATTCTACATATCAGATGAACCTGTATCCTATGATAGAAACAGCCTTTTGGATTAAAGGTTTAATTAAAGTTTTAATTACTATGTGTACCCTAATAATATACTTATTAATTCAAAATAAGATCAAATATCTTACATTTTATTAATAAAAATAATCTGCCAAAAGTTTGTCAAGTTGGCAGACATTGTCACATTTGCTGCCACTTGGCAGGATTTTGGCAAATATTTGGTGGAAGTGTTTAATCATATTTTACTATAGGTTTTAACAATAATTTGTTAAAATTTGTTTTAAATTTGTTGAAATTGGTCAGCATTGGTCGGTTTAGGTCAAGGGTTAAAATTAATTTGGGTCAAAATCGGGCTCGCACCATCATATATATAACTACTCATTAAACATATTATTTAAGTATCCTGCCAAATTGTATTTCGAAAGTATTCTGTGAATATCGGGGATAAACCCAAAAATCTACCTTTCATCGTTGTGGTAGTGAAGCAACCGTTTGATAAAATAGTTGCAGGGCAGGAGACAAAGTCGACTAAAAATGTAAGTTTACGATAGTCAATTTCAGTCTTTATTGGTGAAATACCGAGGCAGCTTAAGGCTATGTCCGTATTGGCAAATGGCCAGTTTGACGCGATATCGGTGACTCCTCTCTAGTTGCATTAGGTTGGAGTGAGACACATACTTCTATAAATTACAGACAGCCAAAAAGCCCCTTCGGTAAAATAATTGATTTATAGATAGTGGCCCTTAACACGGGACTTATACCATCTTGTGATATTCTGTTGTTCATTATACTTGATTGGCTTTCCGCATTGAGTAGCTAGTAGTCTATGTACTTATCACAGATTACACCCAGATGAACGTACTGCTCTACCTCTTCAACAGTATTTGGAGCCAAATTTGAAAGATCGCGTTTGAAATTGAGTTTTTGACTCTTTAAAGACACCGGATGAGCCTTTTGTGGGATTGTATAAATAGCGCCACTTCCCTGAGTATTGGTAACTTATTTCAAGCATGCATTCCAACTCAGTTTTCGAGAATGAAATCAGCAACATGTCATCAACAAGTCGGGCTACTTATATTCATATTGTAGACACAGATATTCAGGTTACTGTTTTAAAGCTCACAGATAAGGCCAACTATAAATAAAAGATACAGTATCGGCGAACTTTTTCCTCCCTGACGTGTTCCCTGTAGAATGTTGAACCATTCTGATAAGAAGTTACCACTGCGCTCACAACTTGTCATCGATTTATACATTTGAAAAAAGCCAAGAATGAAAATTGATTGACGTTGATTTCAGAAAGTTTAAAAAAAGAGTCCATCGTGCCACACCATATCAAAGGCCTTGCGAGCGTCAAGGAAGCACACACATACCTTGCTACCATATTCTTTACATACTTTCTTTTAACAGAAATGATGTCATTGTGCATCCTAGTTCCTTTTGAAATCCACTTTTGCTGGTTGTTAAGCGTAGATAAGATTGCTGATTCACATCTCTCTAACCTTTAAGCCTGCTGGCGGCAAGTTATTTTGCCTTTGCGACCAGTGCAGACGAAGATCAGCCTGCACATCCGTGCTAATTACACCCTTATTCATTTCATGCGGGATGTGTTTAAGGTTCAACATTGAACTATAAATATTTGCAAGAGCACGGAATAGTAATGTACCGCCGTGAATTAAATGTTCATAATAAATGCTATCATGGCCGCATCTTTTGCCTCTTTTGCACGATTTAACAGCTTTCTCGATTACAACGGGTGCGTTTAAATTTTCCGTGTGTAATTTTGATAAGTACCAGTTGCGATCCGACAATTTCTTTCCACTTAGAGTCAAATGTTCCATCTGAAAGAGGAGTATATAAATTAATAAAATAATTCTGCCACTGTTCTGTTATACTTTTTGCGACTCGGTAGACAACACCGTTAAATTTAATTTCAGAGCCCTGGATTAGTTGTTTAATTATTTTCCAAAATCGACTTCAGCAGTTCTGTCTATTTCATCGTCCTAACATATGTTTGAATTCACGTTTTGACTGCTTATATCTTATATAAGATTCGGACGAGTAAGAGTATGACCTTCCGTTTTAAATCCAGGCGCGGCGATGCCGCTTCAAATGTTTGTGGAGCACTGATAGCTGATCATTCCAATATGGCTTAAGGAAATGTTAAACTTAAAAACTTACGTTTTTTAACACATAAATCAGAGTGTAAGCGTAGGTTGCTCACAATATCACTATATGCACATTCAATATCTTCCGATCTGGTTAATTCTGTTTTAGATAATATTAACAGTTTCTGACTTTTCAACTGAGGTATTGTATTGTACTAGTTCATCTTGTTTTATGCGAATCCAGTTAATAATAAAATTATCTTCAACTATATTTTTGTTGCACGCTCCCACAATTATCATCAAGTACCATGTACAT
The DNA here is from genome assembly GCF_021730395.1 of Mercenaria mercenaria. Classification (NCBI taxonomy): domain Eukaryota; kingdom Metazoa; phylum Mollusca; class Bivalvia; order Venerida; family Veneridae; genus Mercenaria; species Mercenaria mercenaria. The sequence goes on along the minus strand of NC_069361.1, from coordinate 60,401,071 downwards.
TGTATCCGTTTTGTACAGGGGCACGGAATGAAAAATCAAACATTTTGAGTTATATTTCTGTGTTTAAATTACATAATCATAGTGGTCTTAAATCCCACACTACTTAGAATGGAACAGAAATAATAAAATAAAACTAAGCTAAATGCTTGATCATTAATACAATATTAAAATAATACTAATAGTGTTCTAGCTAATCTGAAAATAAACATACTGAGCCCGGCATGTTTGTCTTAAAATATAAACAGTTCTTATGAATTAAAACATGTTTCTAACGAATACACATGCACTGACATAATGCTGTTTCTTGAAATACCAACAGTTTTTGTAAATTAAAAACATCTTCCTATGAAATACACATGCACTGACATTATTCTTATCTTTGACATATGAGGTACATTTGTCCGCAAGTCATTTCTAGTGAAAAGTATGTTTATCAAATTTATACTTATACTTGAAAGTTTTACCTTACTAATGTAACCAGGATAAAAAAAATCAAGTTTTGGAAATACCTGTAGTGAAAATCTTACTTATATTAAGCGCCCTTGTGCATAAATACTAGAATTGTTTAATCATTGATAGAAAGAAATCCTTCTTTCTCATAAACTTTGAACAGAATGTATTCATTAGTTCTTTTATGTCAGTTCACTGCTGTGGATGTTTTCGCAGAATGTGCACCCCCCCCCCCCCCCCCCCACTACGTCGACATTATATCGCCCTATTTTATGTATTCACGTGTTGAGTGTACTATATACTGACTAAAGGTTATGTTTAACATAGGTTTAATAGTGTACATTCAGTGCGGGAGATTTAATGCCGTCCAATGTGCTTACGTAATCTATACGGATGGCAGAAAACATCTCCACAAATTTCACATATGTTTTAGGCAACTTTTCTCGACAGTGCACGTATCGGTCATGGTTGCGAATTGAACATTTTTCTGCATTTGGGACATTTTTCCGTTTGAGTATTGTTATTAAAGGAGTCAAGGTGTCTTTACAGACTGTATTTCCTGCCGAAGTTTTTCACACACAGGTGGCACGTGAATTTAACTCCAACAGCATGGTGCTTGCTCATTAGTTGCTTAAGAGACCATTTGTAGGCAAAGTTCTTGAGGCATATCCACACATATGTTTCTTAACCTCCCTGTGAACAGCGTATTCTTGCCTGCGTTTGTTGTATTTTGTTGCAGACGTGACGAAGCAGAAATTTTCATTTTTCACCAAATTTAGGGGGAAATTCTGCGTTTACCATGTAAAGTATAATACAATGTGTGAGCAAAGGTCATATGCTAGTTGATAATTTTGAGGCGAGGTGATTCTAGCAGAAATACTTTTTGACATTATTTTTCCCAACCAAATCAAGGGGGGAATATTTTCTTTTACTAGATCAAGGCGGGTAATATTATGCGTAAGCAAGGGTCATATGTTAAGTAATAATTATATGAGGTTTGGTTATTCCAGCTGAAATATTCTTTCAAGCAGAAGCGTTTTCATATTTTTTCTTTAAACAAATCAAGGGGAAAACTTCTGTTCTTACAGAGTCAAGGGGGGAGGGGGAATTCCACGAATGGGCAAGGCTTATTTATAAATATTTTAGGTTTGATAATTCTAACTTAAACACTTTTTGAATCATAAGCATTTTCAATTTCGGCCGGACGGACAGAGGCACGACGGGCGCACGGACGGACGAACATTCGCACTGACAACAACAAAACAAAATCTTCGGCTTCGGCAGGGTATAATAAGATGTATTATCGTCTGCACATAATGTTATTTGAATGTTCAGATGCCCCCTTAAAATATCGATCGTCCATTGTGTCCACAGTATACTTTCGTCTGATTATATATAGTTGAGAGTCAAATTTTCACACATAAATGGATCATTAAATAACGGGCGGGGTCAATTTTCAACGTTGAAAACTGAACAGTCATCCGTTGAAAAAGGACCCATGAGGTTAATTTTCAACGGGGTCAATATTTAATGTTACACCGGTGGGCTTATTCGTCCATCTAGTGTCGAGATAGCCGATTATCCAGTGTGATAGTGAATCGCGCGTATTTACGGGCATGTTCTGCATTACAGTTTCTTTGTTACTGTGTCCATCTTTTTATCATTGCCTTAAGATCTACGATCATTAGACTTTGTGTGGGTCAGCAATTTAAACATCTTGCACATTTGTATTGCCAACTGTTTAATGACATGAGATTTTCCGCCTTAGGATTTGCGTCAGGAGGCCTTTAGTGCCAAATTGTTGTTGTAAGATTAAATTTACAGTTTTTATTGATGAAATAGATACAGTTATTTCTCATATCACAGCGCATTCTTTCGTTGTCTATTACATTCACATTAAAGTGAAGTATAAGACAATGTGGAATTCCATTTGCTATTGCATTCAGAAAAGAAAGTATATAAATTTATACATTCTTGTGAACGTTTTTGTTTAACATCACTAGACACATAAAATCAACAGTGATTAGAGTTCTGACCATGGTCTGCTTGCAATATTCTTTGCTTGAGAGAAAAGTGCCAGAGCTATTTGTCACCTCAAACACACAAAAAACGACATTCACAGAAAAATCTGTCCAGAGGCAGAAAATTAGTAGTTTTAATACTTTCCAAAAGTTTCGGGAACAAAACGGTCAAGAAATTTTAGTGAAATGTTTTATTGCTCGATGAGAAATGAATATTTTAATCGGATGATATCAATATAATGATATGATGTACGTTTGTACATTACTGCTTTTGAAAAAAATAATAATGTGTTCTTTTTATTTTCTTTCTTTCGGCCGATGACACTTTCTAAAGGTAGTGACACATAAGTACTACGTGAGAGGGGTTTGATTTTCAAGTGTTTATTTTCATCATAACAGTTTTAGATGCATCTTTTTTTTTACAAAATTTCTCATAAATGTTTAATTAAGCTCGATGTCAATGTACGTGTAAGCTGCTATTGCATGAGATGTACGTGTAAGCTGCCATTTAATAATTTCAATATTTTCTTTCACACAACGTATTTCATAACGTTATGCAGCAAAAAATAAAATAAAATGGAACTTTATGTTGTGTGCGTTTACGCGCTCGTGAAAATGTGAAAATTTCCTCACTTCGAGGTGAGATATATTCCATATTCATTCAAAACAAACAAATATCCTCTAATTATTTTATGCTAACTAATGAAATACTGTATTCTATCAGTTAAATATTTTTATATCTCATCACTCATACTGTGAAAATATGAAATCTATATTTTCACACTGTGAGAGATATAGCTCCGACCCCTCATACATTGTGTATGAATTTTAAATTATTTGCTTAGAACAGGATGAAAATTATAGTCGCACCTTGTTCTTTATAGTATATTTCTTGATTCAAATTATTTTACTTAATGAGAATTTCATAACGTTATGCAGCAAAAAATAAAATTAAATGGAGCTTTATGTTGTGTGCGTCTTTCTAACGTCACAACACGTCTGACGTCATGTCTGTTTACGCGCGTCTGTTTCCCGCGCTGAGATTAAAAAATGTTGCAAAATGCACATCTCAACGTAATTGAGCATAAAATAAAAAGAAAATTTGTTTGTTTTTCGTGACTATTGAATATATCTTACGTCGAAGTGAGAAAATGGTCATTTGAATTTTTCTCACTTCTCAGTGAGATATATTCCATATTCACTCAAAACAAACAAATATCCTCTATATACCTCACTATATCTGCCTTTTTTGGCATGATGCGATTTGTTTCCATATAAATGATCACAACAATAACCTTGAATGTCTAAATTATAACAAGTTTTGGGTGATATCCACGTCTCTAACAGTATGATGACGTCATGGTTAAAGATAATACTTAAAAAATCAGTATCACTTAATTTTCTGACAAGCCCGTTAATGTTCCAAGACAGAATGTCTGCTCTTCATGACGTCCCTATTTTGAATTTGTGACAGGATTAAAAACGTTGTAAATTTTACCATAAATGTACAGTTTTTCACCAATAAATTTATCTGTTTTTCCTTTCCCTTTTCCCTGCAGAACGGGGTTCAGTTCTCTGCGTGCATCCCGCCATTCCTTTGGCAATTGAACACCAACTCCGTGATGTGTCGCTTTAAGCTCATCCTTGACATCGTATGATGCGATCCGAATCCTTTCCCGCTCATGAAAATAATGAAATTATACAATAATTGGGCGTAGCTTTTTTATTTTGGCGCATTAACACATTCTGTGTACCCGATCAAAGATCATGTGTTCCGCATCTACCTAAATCTTGTCTTTAATAAATTGCTTAACGAAATATTCACAACTTTTGCATATCGGTCCTACCTCTTCGTCCATTATCTCTTCCGTTGCGTCAGATCTCATGCTAGATTCAACGGGCGGCTCCGGAATGCCGTAGAAAATCAAGTTCTCCTTCATCAACGAAATTCCAAGTCCGAAATCTAACTGCTCATATTAGTTTTTTCCTCTTCTGGTGACCGCATGTTGTTTTTCAAAATGGTACATGATTTTTCTAAATTCTTTACTTCCTCTATAGTTGATTTAAGTTCATCTGTGTGTACATTGTATTTCATACTGCCAATTCATGAAAGTACTGGCTCTCTCTCAGTTACTTTTTTATCAATCACTTGTACTTTTGTTTAAAGTTCACACATTTTTAAGTTTATCGAGTTGACAGTTTTTTCTACAGACTCTATTTTGGCTACAGAAATTTTCATGCTTTTAATATCATTAATAATTGTTGTGGCAATAATTGTTGTGGCCCAATTCAGCGGCTGAGAAGTCGGTGAAATAACTGGTGTACGGCCGAGAATTGTGGACAGTTCATTGCCATATTATTCATGTCAAATATGAAATATTCAGGAGAAGAAGGATGAAAACGTTTACTTTCACTACTCACTATGTTACCACTGTCCGGTTGATCAAATACTCGGGTAAAAGTAGCAGAACCAGTTTTGTCCGCGTATTGTGTACTCTTTGTGTATTGTCCGAGAACAATGGCGATATATTTTTCCGTTTACCCCCTATTTAGGTTTTTGTGCAGTGTCCTTTTTTGGTTGATTTTTCTTTGGTGGCATTAAGTCTAATTAACTCAAATTACTTGATAATATAAAAAAGCTAAGCGAGTATCAAAATGTCAACATGCTATTTAGTGTTTGTTTTCTTAAAAATGTTTGATAAAATAAAAGGCAATAATTATTTCAACAGATTTCTAACAACAATCTAAAAAACAATAAAACAACCAAACATAGTTGTTTGTTTTGAGTGAATATGGAATAGATCTCACCGAGAAGTGAGAAAATTTCAAACATTTTCACGAGCGCGTGAACATTTTCTCACTTTGAGGCGAGATATTCTATATTCACGAAAAACAAAAAAAAAATCTTTTTATTTTATACTTAACTACAATCTACGTTGAGATATACATTTTGCAACAAATTTTAATCTCAGCGCGGGAAACAGACGCGCGTTAATGAACATGACGTCAGGCATGTGACGTTAGAAGACGCACATTTCTTGCTGAAATAAAAATAAAAATAACGTTATAAAAATAACGTTATGAAATTCTCATTAATAAAAACAATTTGCATCGAGAAATATACTGTAAATAACAAAGTGCAAGTACAATTTTCACCCTTTTTTAACCAAATAATTTAAAATTTATACACAATGTACAATGATTTAAAATTTATACACAATGTACAATAATTTAAAATTTATACACAATGTACAAGTAGTCCGGCAAAGCTATATCATTTATAGTGAGTGATATGCAGTGAGTGATATGGCTTATATCTCACTGATAAAACACAGTATTTCATACATTGAAACAATCATAATTGATAATAATATGAACGTGCATGTGTGGTGACTTTTATCAAAAGTGTAATACAGATCTCACATATATGTATATGCAATGCTTTTCAAATGAGAGTGAAGACTGAGTAAATAATAAGTTTTCTGTAATTTTCTGTTGGAAAAGACAAAACCCGGCATCATCATATATGCATGTGAAAATTCGTGCTGTACTTTATTCAATGATTTATATCAACCAGAATAGCTTTTAGAGGTGATTCATAGTGCTGTTTATATGTGAACAATGTTTTGGATCGTATTCTGCGTCAAGATGTATGAATTATGTCTTAATATGGAGAGAAAAAAGTTATTTATGTAAACGTTTTGCAACACGCTTTCGACAAAAAAAGCACAATCATAACGTCCATCTGCTAAAGAAATTGTTCGGTACTTTATTGCGCTTATTTCTGTTATTATCGTCTGAACCCCCCCCCCCCCCCCCCTTCTCTCTCTTTCTTGTTGTATAATAAATTACTGACAGATATAGTCTTTGTCAGCCTAACCATTACCTCTTGTGCACATCTTATTATTCTCCCTTCGGGCAGTGTTACTTAAAGATATTGACTGCTGTAGACTGAATACGATAATGTTTCGCACGTATATTTGTTCTTTATTTCATATATTTATAAACTCCGTAAGGTTTAAATGGAAAAAAAGTATGACGTTATGGCGGCTAAAGAAAAAATAAGAAAGGCAGAAAATGTATGACTGCTGAATAATTACAGGCGACAACGTCCTTGAAAACTATGTTATAATTGTAAAAAAAATGATATATTTAGTGAAGGTAATGTTAACAGATAAAACACTTTTATGAAAAAGAAGATGGAATTTATTGTGCTTAAAAAATAAATAAATATCCATATATGTCAAAAAATGACTAAATAACGATATAAAGTGAGCAAATTTCTGTTTATTGGCGCAGTATGTTCGATTAAAGATAGAACTAGTCTGATTATCCATCACTTCCATAGTCAGATAGCATAATTATATATATATATACCCTTGTCATCTATATGAGCGTGTCAGATCAGGCTAATGTCCAGACACTGTGGTCAGAACGCATCATCAATAGAAAAAAAACCTGTTAGATGGGGCAATCTTGAGAAAGCAGTTTCTAATGCATAAACAGCTTAAAAACGTAAACTATTTTACAGTGTCGATTCTCTTATTAAAATTTATAAATCCAACTAGAAATTGCTTTTGTAAAAAAGCACATGTCTCCCCCAATGGAAAGTCCTGTAGGCAAGAAGTTAATAGGGGTTAGGAGCGAAAGTCAAAGAGACACTGATGATTGGCTGCAATAGGGATCATCTACTTGGCATGTCCAGTCATCCCGCTAAATTTCAACACTATTGGCCTAGTGGTTCTCAAGTCACTGTTCAGGCTCCTGTGACCTTGACCTTTGATCAAGTGACCTAAAAAAAATAGGGGTCATCTACTCTGCATGTCCAATCATCCTATTAAGTTTCAACATTCTAGGTCAAGTGGTTCTCAAGTTATTTTCCAGAAATGATTTTAAATGACCAGGCTCCTGTGACCTTGACCTTTAATAGACTGACCCCAAAATCACTAGGGGTCATCTACTCTGCATGTTCAAGCATCCTATGAAGTTTCAACATTCTGGGTCAAGTAGTTCTCAAGTTATTGATCGGAAATTGTTTTCCATGTTCAGGCTCCTGTGACCTTGACCTTTAACAGAGTGACCCCAAAATCGATAGGAGTCATCTACTCTGCATGTTCAATCATCCTATGAAGTTTCAACATTCTGGATCAAGAGGTTCTGAAGTTATTGATCGGAAATGGTTATCAATGTTCAGGCCCCTGTGACCTTGACCTTTAACGGAGTGACCCCAAAAACAATAGGGATCATTTACTCTGCATGAACAATCATTCTATGAAGTTTCAACATTCTGGGTCGAGTGGTTCTCAAGTTACTGACCGGAAATGGTTTTCAATGTTCAAGCCCCTGTGACCTTGGCCTTTAATGGAGTGACTCCAAAATCAATAGGGGTCATCTACTTTGCATGTACAATCATGCTTTGAAGTTTCAACATTCTGGGTTAAGTGGTACTCAAGTTATTGATCAGAAATGGTTTTCAATATTCAGGCCCCTGTGACCTTGACCTTTGACGGAGTGATCCCAAAAATAATAGGGGTCATCTACTCTACATGACCAATCATCCTATGAAGTGTCAACATTCTGGGTCAAGTGATTCTCTAGTTATTGATCGGAAATGGTTTTCAATGTTCAGGCCCCTGTGACCTTGACCTTTGATGGAGTGACCCCAAAAACAATAGGGGTCATCTACTCTTCATGAACAATCATCCTATGAAGTTTCAAATTTTGGGTCAAGTGGTTCTCTAGTAATTGATCGAAAATGGTTTTCAATGTTCAGGCCCCTGTGACCTTGACCTTTGACGGAGTGATCCCAAAATCAATAGGGTCATTTACTCTTCATGACCAATCATCTTATTAAGTTTCAACATTCTGGGACAAGTAGTTCTCTAGTTATTGATCGGAAATGGTTTTCAATGTTCAGGCCCCTGTGACCTTGACCTTTGACAGAGTGACCCCCAAAAAACAATAGGGGTCGTCTACTCCAGCAGCCCTACAACGCTAAGAAGTTTGAAGGTTCTAGGTCAAATGGTTCTCCAGTTATTGCTCGGAAATGAAGTGTGACGTACGGACGGACGGACGGACGGACAGGGCAAAAACAATATGTCTCCCCCAGACGGGGGGGGGGGGGGGGGATACATAATTAGTACAGCTGAGTTAAAGAGCAAAAGGAATCATCAGAAGATTTCTCTATGTATGTTTTAGTCTAAGATACTAGGTGGTCTATGATGGCATCATTGTTTAACGCCTTCAGTATACTTACGTTTTACACAAGGAACTTTATAGTACTAAAACCTAAACCTCGAGTCCTTCCAATGAACAGAATTTGGTCACTAATCACATCCTTGATGTTTGTATTTTCAAAGTTCGCATAGATGATCAGCATTCTTAATTGCATTAATCACATTAAGTTCGTTTCGTAGATAATTTAACCTTTTTATACATGTACCACTACTAATTGATTTAATCGTATAACTTCATGTGAAACTGCTATTTTACCCCACCTGAAATTGCGACAAAATATATATGCAAACTCTAGTAAAAACATTCGCAGACAGTATAAAATCTTGTAAAATCCTTGAAAAATTAAAATCCAATGATTACAAGGTTTGTTGTTCAGTCGTTTCATATGATTTCTTTACTCTTTAAACCTGTTTATCAAATGATCTAATGAATGACAAAGGAACTGCTATGATTTAATGCACTTTTTGTGCATTTAATTTAAGATAAGCCTTTTCTGCTTGTGACATTGCTAAATATTTTTTTTTCAGTTTTTGCTTTCGATCCTTAATCTGTTGCTCTGCTTTCTGCAACGGCATGGAGAAGAAACGTAAATGGTTTGTTAAAAGCTTTAAGAACATTGAACTCAAGTAATCAAAATAATATAATAAAATCTGTAAAAAGATCCTTTGGAAGCAAAGAGTGCAACCAAGAAGAGTAATAGCAGACTCGGTTTGATTGAGTCTGTTCATGAGAGGTAATGAAATGTGCAACACCTCTCACTAGGCTTAAACGGAACTCTATTACACATATGTTAAATGTACTCCATGATCCCAAAGGACCAGAAAATATAACAACACTGAAGACTTGGTTTGACTGAGTTTGTTTAGAAAGGTGAAATACTCCTCGGCTTAAGCGGAATTCTATTATGATAATATTTATATTAAATGAACTCAATAATAATAATAATAATAATAATAATAATAACAACAATAATAATAATGACTTTAATTTAAGAAGGTGAGATATTAAGAGTACATAGTATACATACAACTTATTTCCAATATGGCCTTCTATATAAATGTTAAAACACAGTATCTACAACAATAAGAGTAACAGTAGCACAATTTTAACGACAAGCACACTTTAAAAACAAACTCAATTTGAAATGATTTTACCCGGAGAATAAATCAGTGTAATTCATTTTGCATACATGTACATTCATCCATCAATATCATAAAATTTAAAAGCTACCCTATACCACAAAAATGCATAATAATACATGAAGATTTAAAAATAAATAAATGAATACATAATAATAATAAAAACAAATATCAGTATAGTAACGTTATTCTTGTAATAGATAATCCATAATTTTTCGTTTAAACGTTAATAGATTATCTTGCAATTTGATGTTTGATGGAATTGAATTCCATAAATGCGTGGCTTTGTATGAGAATGTTTGTTTCAAGTAGTTTGTTCGGGGCTTCAACAAAGAAAGATCTTTACGAGTCGAGGAACGAAGATTATTTCTATCGTTGTGAGCAAAAGATAATAATTCAGACATATATTTTGGTACAAGGTTATGGTCACATTTAAAAACCAGTACAGCCATGTGATAATTGCATCAAAAGTGAGCAGATTAAGATTTTTAAACACGCTACCTGCGATACGATTTTTTGTTATTACACGAATTGCCCTCTTTTGTATATTATATATTTTATCAGTATCTGATTTACAGGCAAGCCCCCATACAGTACTGCAATAGTCCATGGTTGATATAATATATGCATTATAATATAACATATTCATTTCATCGGTCAAAAAGTACGAAATTCTTTTTAAAAGTGCAGCTTTTGAGTTAAGTTTATTCACAACATTGCAAACTTGAGCATGCTACGTTAAATTATTATCTATACAGATTCGAAGAATATTTTGACTAGTTACATTTTAAATTATCGTTCCATTGATAAACAGTTCAAGATTCCTTGCTTGTTTCATTTTATAATTTGTACTTAGAAGCATACATTTTGTTTTTTCCGGATGCAATAACATATTATTAATTTTGCACCATGTGTTAATGAGGCTAAGATTACTTTGGAGCTCTTGCTCTATAACTGAAATGTCAGTGTCGGATTTATGTCAGCATACATGTCAATATTAATAGTGTCTGATATATATGTCATATCTTTTATATATCATATAAATAGTAAGGGTCCTAAAATCGAGCCTTGTGGAACTCCAGACTTTACAAACAGTTTTTTTAGAATATGAATTTCTAATGTTAAACTAGCTGAGTTCTTTTCGACAGATATGATTCAAATAATTTCAGTGAGTTAGTTATCTGTGAAGTGATAAAGCTTTAGTTTATGTAAGTAATATTTCATGGTCGACAAAATCGAATGCTTTTCGAAGATCAAGAAATACGGACCCTACATATTTACCACTGTCAACATCTATCAACCAAGTATCAATTAAAAGTGTTAAAGCAGTGTGGCATGAATGAGTAGGACGGAAACCTGATTGTTTTTGTGTAATATATTTGTCTTTTTGAAATATAATTGCAACTGTGAAGCAACATGCCTTTCAAATATCTTAGATATGGTAGGTAAAATTGAGATAGGTCTATAATTACTTGGATTTTGCTTATTCCCTTTTTTAAAAATTTGAATAACGTAAGCATCTTTTAATTTATCGGGAAAAACACCACTGTGTATGCTTTTATTTATTATAGATGTGATGGCTGGAGTTATGAAATCTCCGCAGTCGTGTGGAATCTTGGGGCTTATTCCGTCTATCCCAGTAGCTTTCTTAAAATCAGTTTTAGATATGATATTTTTACTTCTAAAGGAGTAATGAAATCAATCTTAAATTCGTGAAATGATAATTTTTCATCTAGATTATAATATTCTTTCACTGGTTATAGGTGCAGATGGGAATTTCCGGCCTCGAGGGTAACTGCTTAGGCGGTAACGAGGTTCCTACCAAGTTACCGCCTAAACAGTTACCCGAGAGCCGGATATTCCCATCTGCACCTATAACCAGTGATAGAATCTTTTTCTTGCATATCCTTTAGACTTTTCCATAGGAAACTTGGGCTTTTGTTGTTTTTTATTGCATTATTGTAAAATGTTTTCTTACTTTTCCGTTTTAAATATGACACTCTATTTCTGGTTTTCTTTAGATTGCCTCTTTCATTTCATCTGTGAACCAGTCAGACTGAGTTTCTTTCTTAATTCTTTTTTCCCTTAATCGGTGCATGCTTAAGAAGTATGTTATTCAATGTGTGATATAGTATCATTTGGGTCTATTATTGTATCAATTGTTTCAAGCGGTGAGCTTGCCAAATCTTTTTGAAATAAATATATGTCAAATTTATTGAAACATCTATAAATTGTCTATTCTTTTCAAATGATTACTTTTAGTTGATCTCTTAAAATGTGACACTGGCCAGTGATCACTGACTGCATACTCGGGCACTATTATGTCAGTAATCAAATCTTTCCTTGTGGTATAAATGTGATCAATGATTGACGAACTATTTTTACCAATCCTTGTCGGAGTATTAATGAGCTGAGTAAGTTCAAATTTAGAAATAAATGATTCCCAACCTATGTTATTGAATTTATTTATTTTATTATTAGGACTATATTTAATGTTAAAATCTCCGAGTGCATGAACTTCATAATTATTATGATCTGCTTTACTGAACTGGCACTCATACAAATCTGTCCATGTCTGAGTTGAGTTAGGAGGTCTGTATGCAAAGTTTAGCAAAAATGGTTTGTTTCTGCATAATTTACTTGTATCTAAATGGAGTCCATATTTTCCGTCTCTAAATCATAGCGTCGTATATATGGGATGGTTATTCATTTTGCAGTGTACAACACCACAAAGAACCAGAGATTTTTCATACAATTATTTACCCCATCATTTTTCTGTTTCACATAACGTGCCTTTAGTTGTCTTGCATGAATAAGACACGTTATCCGGGAAAACTGTAGCAACAGCATCCTAAATCTGTAACATGATATCCTCCATAACCGAGTCTCATGTAACAGTTCCTCCCCAGTGATTTCATTGAAGTTGATTGAATAATAACGCCACTGTAACGTCATCAACTGTCAAAAACGAAAATCCAGGAACTTCAAACTTTTTCGAGTCACAATATAAACACGCTGTTTTTTAACAAGAATAATCCACCACAGTTAATCAGTTACACAATTTTCAATATGGATTGTGTCAGTCATTGGCTCTGATGACTACCGCTATACGCCGCCTCGTGGAATTGACGTATCAGCTACGCTGTATTATTCTTATGTCAATTAGCAGAGGTTTACATAAAGTTCGTTAGTTTATACGAGTTACTATCGTAAGTTTCATGGCTATTTAAGGAAAGCAGTGATTTTGCCAAGAACCACCTTGAAAGTCCGAAAGGGGTATAAGTTTGGCAAAAATAAAACAGAAGGGTTCAGATAGAACTTGACTTTATTTTTTTATATTGTATAATGATAATGATAAAAATGCATTGGTTTTACGAAAGGAAATAGCACTAAAAGGACATTCTTTTGGCTTCAGAGCTATTTAAGGAAAACAATAATTTTGCCAGTAACCACATTGGAAGTCCAAAAGGGGGAGTCATCTCATGAAGTCGAAATAAAACACAGAAATAATTCGTAACTTGACTTGAAGTGTGTATCATTGCATTATGATTCCACATTTCTTAAAAGAAAAAAAAAACACACTTTATGGACAGTTTCAGTATGCAAATAGGGCAGTAATGTTGTCAAAATAAAAGTCAGAATAATGCCACAACGAAATAAGCCACATTTTCTAAGTCAAAAGAGGGAATGATTTTGTCAAAATAACAGACAGAGTCATAGAAGTTTGTTTGCAATCTTACATTATCATCTAGATATGTTTCAAAAATACTGAAAGAAATGTAACTTTTGGACTTTGTATATGAACTTGTTTTGACGGGACGAAGGGTTTTCTTTGTAGCTACCCTAAAACAATGTTTATTGAGGTATAATAAAAGGTAATAAAGATACACACAGGGCTGTTCAATATTCCAGTTTATCTGTTAATCCAGAATGACAGACTGGAGCCTCGGTGTATGTCAGTATGCATTCATAAATTAGGGATGGATTGATTCTGTAGGTCAAAGGTTTAGGTAACAATGGCCTTGAACCTAAAAACGGTTTCCTCTCAATAACAAAAGACCTTGGCATTCAGTTCATATAAACTTCATTGCCTGTGGAAATAACCCTTGTTGTTTTGTGTCATTATGTCAAAGGGCAAGGTCAAAGTGATCCCGGGACTTAAAATCAGACAGGCTATCATAGAGGTGGGGGCATACTACATGTATTTTACAAACAGCTCTTCTTTCTTTTTAAAATAATTCGAGAAATGAAGATCCACGGCTTAATTTGCTTGTTTGTAGGATAAGTTTTAAGACTTAAGTACAACAAAATTACCACTGAACCACTCAATTATAAATTTATCTTTGTACTACAATATATATATTCCGAACGAAACGGAGTAACCGAGCTACCTGTTAAATGACCAAAAGGTATAATGAAAACGGCAATTGTATTTGCACATGAAACTTTTATTCAATTTTTCCCTGGATTTTATTTTGTAATGCTTTAAATCTTGAAAACAAAAAAAGTTAGTGCAATACGTTATTACGTAAATCTGGATTTAGTTTTGGAAATGTCGCAACTATTTAAGGACAGACCTTCAAAACAGCTAGAAATGCTGATTAAAACATGTTATAATTTGTTATTTTTACATAGAAAATAGCGGGGGGGGGGGGGGATGAGATCGCACTAAACAACAAAGATGGTGGCACTACACGAAAAGGTGAGTTCTTCCTAAATATTGTGTTTTTTTAAAACATTTTGAAGAAAATCGCCTAGCTAGCTAGCTATAAACATGGTACACACCTTTTTGAACATACCAAGCTGTAGTAGTTTTTCCGGAATGTTGGTCACAGGATTCGAATCGAGGGAAAATGTAAATAAAATCGTAGGGTAAGGTTCAGTGCATTTAGCTTAAAGAGTACTTTTCTCTAAGTATTCACGAATATATACACTTTTATCATAAACTATAGATTTCTGTTTTAAATATACACCCAAAGATATCTGTCCGGTGCTAAAATAACTTTAAAATTTCCTAAAAACTCAATTTTAATTGTCATGGTAAGGTTCAGTGCCCAAAAATCGATGGGTAAGGTTCAGTGCATTTCAAACACATCTTTTTAGGGGTTCATAATTTCTCATTTCAGGAGGTATCTGGTTGAACATTATAAGTGTCCGAAACAGCAGACTTAAGGTATTAAATTTCCTTTCATTCTGAGACCAGTTACAGTGTGTCACTAATGGCATAGTTGAATAAGTTATGTTATATGTAAATAATTTCATTATATTTTATGAAATTATTTTGAAGCAAGGAAATGTATGACCACTGAAAACTGCTGTGCAGTTAAACACATTCGGTTGTTATCAAAGCCTTTAATCACGATTTTTCTTTCACAATATGATAGTGCTTGGAAGATGGATATTTAGAAATCTGTCATCAACAAGCTGGGCCTTAACGAGTTTAGAGTATATTCCCAGGGAATGTACCATAAACACCTCATAGTTATTATACCTCACTAAACACGACAGTACGATGGCGAAACGCGACAGTCCGATGGTGACAGTCCATCGTATAGTCGCGCTTCCCCATCGTGCTGTTCGTGCTTACGATGCTGATTAAACAACATTTTTCTTCATTTTCTTCATTATTATTAATTGTATTCATTTGGATGTCACTCTGCTGGGTGATTTTCATTTAAATAACACCCAGGTGATATTCGTTTGAATAACAGCTGCTGAGTGATATTCATTTCAATAATACCCGAGCCGAAAAGCGTTCCAATTATTTGATCATTGGACAGAGTAGACAATACTATAAAATAAAGTTTTGATTTAAGTCGATCCATGTATAAACAGAGAAAAGATAGTGAAGCGCGACAGTACGATGGTGCAGTACGATGGTGACAGTCCATCGTTCTGTCGCGCTTCGCCATCGTACCGTCGTACCTTCGCGCTTTCGTTTTCCTAGGGAGCAGGCGCTGGCCCTTACGTTACACTGTATGTTTCACCCTGAAGTTTTATTTCTTACATATTTTTTTCAAGTTTATCGTTTACTGTGACTAAAAAACATCTGCTCATAAAGACCGCCCTGATAATGATTCGTGTTAGACACCACATGTGAACATTTACCGTCCAAAATGATACAGTTTTAAGTTACCTTAACATGTGATCATGGTTTTTACATTCAAACATGTGTTTAAAGACCATCTGTGAACAGATACTACATGATTCTTATTAGTTTGATTTTCAGTTTATTCCACCTGTAAATAAATACTACTTACACATAATCACAGTGTATAGACTCTCTGTACGCCCAAACGGAAGTCGCCAATAATTAGGCGTTCACTTTCGTTTTTCAAATTTTTGGAAGCTGTCGGTAGTGAGTATTTTTATGTTTTTCTTTGCCTATTTGAAATAAATATTCTTGTCGTATATATTTTTCAATGTATGATAAATGTCTCTGCAACAAACTGCCGTTAATTAGACATTAACACATTAAATTAAAACGTATTTTCACCTAAAACCCAGCAGGTCAAAGCAAAAGACGATGCATTCAGGCTAAAAATGCTCATTATTTAGGAACTGCTTGTGAAATACGTGTCAGAACCGTTTCTGAATGTTAAATTATAAATCCATGCAAATGAGTTTATACCTACAAATATGAATTTGCAATCCTGAATAGTTTAAATATTGTTTAATTCAACATGCATCTGAATTATGCACTGACCGCCTAGTCGCAAAACTTTATATAAAACTGTTCCACTATTTCCCAAAACACTGTACGCCTATTCAATAAAGAAATGACGACGTGTTTGGGCTTGTAGGCTCTATACACTGTACTTATTGAATTTATAAATATAAGTTTTGTATTATATTTTACTTGCGACAATGAAACAGTATTTATTGGTCTGTTTCACCAACGATGTCCTTGTCTTGGACAAGAAATAGAACCTGTGTACGTGTTTCCGTTAACATACGAGAAAAATATATATTTATTCCGCTCAGCTTGACAGGACACTTTGTTTCGTTTTTTTTTCTTTGTTTTTCAGCTCGACTATTTGGGGAATAGCGGTGCTATTCTACTCGCCCCGGTTTCGGTTAAAGTTAAGTTTTTCGGCAACCTTTTTTTTCTGTCACATCTTTTTTTGTTTTACCTTTGCTTATACCTTACTGTTACTTCACATAAACATTGTGCAAACAAAGCCGTTTTATGCTGGGACTGCCCATTATACCCAAGGTGAAGGTCACTCAAGGTGTTGTTCTTGAAACTATTTTTTGAGTTTAAGCTCCGCCAACAGACAAACGCGCTGTCTACTTGAAACCTTTGTACAATCAAAGTGTCCAAAACGAGTCCGCTCATCTATCTTCCAAGACGGTGGTTAGTTATACATGTAGAACAACTGATGTAAACATTAGGAGCCAGGTCATTTTCATTTTGATTTGTAACGATTACTGCAATAATTATTAATGCAAAAGAAAAATAACTGGATATTAGCTTCAATCTGCTTGATTTTGACTGATATCAGCGGTGATTTGGAGCCGGATATCAAAATAAACAGAAATTACCGATAACCGTGCCGATGGCAGCTGTTTCTTCTGTGAATGATGATAAAGTTCCCGAGGTAAAGTCCGAACAAGTCTCTTAGATGCCGGAAATGGATCAAACACTGAGTTGTGCCACGTAACGATTATATGAATGATGCGTTAGTGATTTATGTGTAAAGAATCTAGTCCTTATTACAAAAAATAATTTCAAACACTATGCAGGTTAGAGTTTATTAGTACGCATTTACCAAATTGAATAAGTCGCGCGGCTGTGCCGCGCTAGACTAAATTAATTTGATAATTACTTACTAATAAACACTAACTTTTACGAAAAGTGGATTCGAAACTGCAGTAATAACATATAAACTGGTCCGTGACTGTTACGAAAACGAAAGAAATTATAACTATTACTTTTTAACTGTTGGTTATCATAAAACAAAGTCAAATTATTGAAATATATGAATGAAAAGAAGTGTTGAATAGGCGTACAGTTTTTTGACTAAGCGTTCAGTCCGGATTTTAGAAATTGCAATTAGGATATATGTCTCAGAAAAACACATTTTCCTAAAAACGCATTCGTTACCATAGAGCCATGCTAGTATTTATCGATGCGTAAGATATTTATCTACGAAGTAGCAAAGGTTTCAATTCTTTGCAAAAGCTCAAGATACATGTATTTCAAAGAATTGATAGTTTCATTACAAAATCGAACAAATACCTACACGTGATTTGACTTGAAATGAAGTATATTAAGAGTTTTAATAGGCGTTTAGTATCTACGTAAACAGTAGCTCTTAAACAATACGTAGATTAAAAATACACTTACGTTATGCGATATTAACGAAATAAACAATGAAATTCCAAGTCATCCGCGACAGCAAAAATTTGTGTTTTGATTTCTGAACGCCTAGTTTTTTGCGACTTCCGGTTGGGCGTACAGAGAGTCTATACACTGTGATAATGGCCACTATTTGGCTTTATCAGTTTACACAGGTTTTGCCAAATCGTAATCCATACTTCATCATTCAGATGTTTTCTTGTAAGTGCATAGAATAAAGTTGCCAAATAACCAGCTTTAAAATGTCTGTATAACAGAAATGTTGTTATTTCTCTGAAACAAAAATAAAAATATTTATGGTTGCCAGCTTTTTTAGGCAGTGGCAGGCATCATAAACTATGAGATGCTGATAAATAACAAAACCAGTTTTGTCTAATAATGTAGGATACCTTTCTTATCACGTTGCTAGACGAGACAAGAATATCTAAGGACAAGTTTGAATCTTCTCCATTTTTTTATTCATTTTGTTTGGAAGTCTCGTCTACTTTAGGATTCTTATCCCAAATTCCGTTTTGAGTTTCAGCTGGGCAGCTTATTTCTCCAGTCTTCACGAAGAAGCAAGAATCTCCCAAGACATCCAAACCTAAAATGACGTCTGTTGTAAGGTTTGCATGGGGAGGAACTATTACACGAGACTCGGTTATGGAGGATATCATGTTACAGATTTAGGATGATGCTGCTAGTTTTCCTGGATAACGTTACAGCATATGAAGGATAATAATCGCTGGTGGTGGTTTGTTGACCAAAGAAATGGTAAAGATTCATCACTTTTTTGCAAAAATATAAATTGTATTTCTAGATCAATGGTATGTACCTCATTTGAGACATGGCTTAATATACGAAACACAGTATATTGAAGTCTATCAAGCGTTTTATGACAGAAATCGAAAGTTGGATATAAAATTATCAAAAAGGATTTGATAAAAAGAGATTTCAACCATATTTTATGCTGATTTGCACAAATCAAATTCGGGCATGCACTTATAATTCGAGGTAGAAACATTACTGTGGGTCTAATTGTTTGTGGGGTGCTACTTCTGGATGTGTTACAGATTAAGGATGATACTTTTTGGAATACGTTTAGACAGTATACAACACCAGAATGGTAAATAAAATTTAAACATCATCAATAATGCATTTATGAAAGATGTAACAAATGCATTTTTTTCGAAATTCCAAACCAACATTTGTACAGACTAAAATGATATAAACATTTTCAATGGAAAGCTGGTGTTCTATATCAAATGTACATGATACCATAATCACTTGTTCGCATTGAATCGTCGTTTGCACTTTAATCGACTGATCCTTTATAAATAGTACCTGTTTAGGCTATGTCCTAGCTTCAGTAGAACTCTAAAAATGTTTCTGTGTGTGTCTTTAACAACTATTTCTGTTAATAATATGCTTTAAATGCTTAAAAGAAAATATCCCCTTGGTAATAGGGAACTTAAGAATTGATTGACTTTTCTAAAGACAATTCGTACATATGTAATAAAACTTGGTTTCAAATAACAAAAGATACTTTTTGTGAAAATATGTATACGTATATACTGTTAGAACAACCGCCTGCTTGCCAAATTAAACTTGACCTACTTATATTATATTACGCCAGAGCCTCGGTATGTTAAATGCAGGATATTCCAAAAACTTGTAACAATCAGAAGGAATATATCATTCCCGATCAAAACATATTTCTCTCGGACATCAGGTCTACCGACGTGATACTTCTGTCTAGAATACAATGAATGCGGGCAACAAATGGTCTGTGGGCCAGTTTCTGAAAGTCCTCTAGTTTTTCGATTTCGTAACCCAGAAATTAGGCAAAGGTTCATCCACTTCAGCCATTAATACATTCATTCCGGGATTGTTTAAGACCGGATGTCGCTTTCTACCGTATGTCAAATAAAAATTATACACATTTTAGTAAACCTTGTGTATGAAAAATGCGGAATTCTCTCTCTTTGAAAGTATTGTTGGCTACACACGAATTCTTAACAGATTGTTTCAATACTGACTTTCAGATATTAGAGTTTTGCTTATATAACTGTTCTAAATCAATTAAAGCTTCACTGTAACAAAGTTTTCCAAATTTTGACGATTTCTACCAAAATTTAGGGGTCAAAATACCCCACCCACCCGAGCTACATTTTTGCCATTTTGAATATCTCATAAAATTATCAAAATTACTATATTTTTTAATAAGACATCATCAAATAATTGTGTTAAGATTCACAATTTTACATATTTTCATGAGAGAATATGAAATATTGCAATCACTTTAGGTTATAGACAACGTGCATGCAAATGTAATACATATAAATCACATACTGTTTCTCAATAAATCAAGCCTATTTGTGTTTCATTCAGAAAGGTTTTGGGTACCAATAATTTTCTTCTATTTTAGATGTCAAAGTAAGCTTACATGTATAATTTTAACCTTTATTTGATAAAGATACTTTAAAATGTAACATACGTAACAGCCGCCACTCAAATTTTCCACCTTGAAGAATTTGCAACATTGAAAATACTCAAGCAATTGCATTTGTATGCTTTTAATTAAAATAAACTATGCACACATGACCGTTATAATTTTGTTGGACTTAACCCTGTAACTATTCTTAATTATAGGATGTCGACAAACTACAGTAAAACAACGGTGCCTCTTTCAGCATCACTGTAAAGATAGCATAGATTTAATAGTATTTTATGGATTCTGCTTCAAAAGATAGCATATTGATAATTAACAATAGACTTGGTTACAGTTTGTACGCAGTCTGAATATTTTTGTCTTTCATTCAAAATAAATACAGAACGTGAGGGTATCTAAGAATCAAATGTACGTTACCTAGGTTTTAGTTTATACTTATTTGTTATAGCTCGATTGTAATGAAGCTTCAAGCCTTTTGAAACCACTCTTTGAGTCCGCTTCCTGGAGAAACCAATACTGGTGCCATATGAGAGGTCATGGTCGTGATCCTAGTGAGGCTCGAAACCAGAACCACTGGATTGAGCGGCCGGCACCTTATCCACTAGACCACTCTCCTACCTAGGTTTTAAAGGTCACCTATTCAATTTTATATTTCGTATATAATTATTCTAGGCTAATACATAAATCATGCTTACTGGCATCGCAAAGCACCAACTCAGTCAGTTTTTACAGCATTACAAAGATGAAATGAATAATATATTATGAAACATACGTTACCAAGATTACACAGAACATTAAGTAATATTAAAGCTACATTAAGTAACATTAAAGCTATTATAGTTTTGGGTTTCGATGGACTTAGGCGGTTTCAAGACAGAGGATTTTATATTTTAATGCGTTGTTTTGATATTTACGGAAGGTAAGATTGTATTCATCACTGAAATTATCGGTTTATATGCATTATGTGTTCAAAGTTGCTGATATAATTCCTGAAGTAAATAAACACGGCACATTTTGAACTTATGGAGCATCATACATATACAGTACAACATGGGTACATGTAGTGAAACAAATGACACTTTTTGTAAAACATGCTTTTTAAAATAGTTCTGTTTCTGACCATGATGATTTTCAAATATCACTTAAAATGTGGGACGGAATTACTGAACTACGAATTCATATTACATTCCCTTAACGGAAACATAGATAAGACTCCTTGTTCATATCCTGATTGTGGTATCATTATTGTCAGTTCTGCGTTCTTACTAAAATTCAATATTCTATTTTCAAAACTATTAACAAATACAAAGAAACTAGTTCGTTCAAAAATTGGTGTATTTCAACTGTTACATTTAGATTAACTTGGTATGTAACTGTGTTTCAACCATTAAGTCTAGTAACTACCTTAATCTAATTTCGGTAACGTATGTTTCAGAACTACACAAGAGGACACATTATAACACCTATGTACACCATATGACAGAAATATACTCTAAATTTTGATATGAGAGGTTGCGTGGAAGTCACTTTTCGGTATCAGTATCAGAATAAGTTCATCATACACATACATACTTACAGAGTCTGTACTATTTGCTTGGAAAACGCCAGTGGTAATTTGATATCTTCATGACATATCTGTAAAAACTCTTTTCAGTTATGTGCTTTATTCCGTAGTAAAATCATTAAGCTACATCCTTAAAGGGATTGAAACATACGTTACTTTAAATATTAATTACAACAATACCAATAATAATTGCTTATACAACTAAAAAAAAAAAAAAAAAAAAACAGATACGATACACGACTTTTTGATTCCAGGACTTGCTCAATTTATAGCTGCGAAGCTCTGTACTACCTGTTCATTATGTCAAGCAAATGCATTACTACAGATATATTCATAACAGTTTGGCACTATTTCAGAGGAATACGCATTGAAAGGATTTTGTTGAATGATGTATGATATATCTGACTATTTCTATTTCAAACAAAACAGATAAAACTTTCAAGCACAACCTAAAGGTACATCAATATATATGCATCTTAAATTGCTTTGATAGGTTTAGAACTGTATATGCTAATTTGTAGGAAACACTGTATATGTAACATCTATCAGGCAGCCATTCTGATACAAATTAATATTACATTTTAGCTACATTCAAAATCCTTTGAATGAAAATTGAGAGTAACATGTTTAGTTTTAAAAGAAATAAAAGCAGTATTTAAATCATATTACTATTATGTCTTTTATGGTACGCATTTTGAAAATGGCGCCATCTTGATTAAAACAAAAGAAGTAGTTCATATTGGTAATGTAGTTTTCCATTGAACATTATAAATCCTTTAAAATGTTTTAAAAGACATAAGTGTTTGTACAATGATCTTTTTCATTACCTCAGAAGAAAGTGATAATTTCATGATATGTTCCATTCTCCATTTCTCATTATTCCACTAGGATACACTGTATATGTAACATATATCAGGCAGCCATTCTGATACAAATTAATATTACATTTTAACTACATTCAAAATCCTTTGAATGAAAATTGAGAGTAACATGTTTAGATTTAAAAGAAATAAAATCAGTATTTAAATCATATTACTGTTATGTCTTTTATGGTACGCATTTTGAAAATGGCGCCATCTTGATTAAAACAATAGAAGTAGTTCATATTGGTAACGTAGTTTTCAATTGAAATTATTTTAACTTCTATTACAGCAATGATTACTTAAATCTTATCCATATGTATGTTTGCAAACTTACTTTTGGCGACCAGTTTGAAAATGACAGAACAGTATCTTTATTAGATTGATCTGGATAACCAAACTTCAATCCTTGGAAACTTATTTGGTTTGTTTTATAATACTGAATATCTAAACAGTAGTAGCTCATCAATATTTGTACATGTAGCTGATTTCAGGTGGTCATTTTGTGAGCGGTAAAATCCTCTGTAACATGTTTCAATCAATATCAAGTGATTCGTGTTATAGTTTTGACTTTTAAAGAGCTACGCCTCTTTCATATGTGCATGTGTGATCAAATTTAAAGCAGTTATTTGGAAATTTGGAAAATGGTGGCCGTCTAAATTTGTATAGTCTGCGTAACTAAATAACCTAATTTGTTGGTAGTTTAACAAACATAAATTTTAGGTGATTTAATAACTACGTACAAAATGACTACTAAGAAGACCTAAGCTAGAAGAGAACTAAAGTCATCAAAATATAAAAACTTTTGTTGCATTAACTCATATGTATAATAATTTTGGATTAATTTGAAATAGCTGTCATCTTGAATAAAGACTTATATTGCTGGATCTGCTTCCATTTTGATGTTCTCCATAGGGAACTTCCATAAAACGTTTGCGGTCGTTTTAGTTTTTGCAATACTTTCATCATTTTTACTGCACTAGCAAAGAATACGTCTGTCAGTATGCAATTCGCCCAGAAATAAAACATAAACAATAGGTTTAGCCAACTGATATTAAAGTGTAAAGGTGTCTGAAATTTTTAGTTAATTATTCATTCATTTCGTTTCATTACTGTAAACATTAGGATTCTGTTCCTTTATAAAGGATTAAAAATTCTAAAGATTTCCCGCATAAATATATGTACTAATGTGGTGGGTGGGGTACATCAACCCCTACTTTTTACATTTTATTCAGTATATAATACATATCGTAGCATTCTTTGACAACAAAAGTAAATTATTGATTATTTCAGACATTAAAAGATAAGATTTGTTATAAGAAATGTCGCATAAATGTCTCTTTTACCATCCAAATCGGCGATATCCCTATGCAATGCTAAATCGTATTTATTAGACACCAACGTTTTTAAAATCGTCATTAAATTTTACTGACATGTCGCTCAGACCGACATCCACCCTTAAAAGTTTCCTAAATGATAGTATAACATCATGGTATAGCTCAACCTTTGCCTAATTTCTGGGTTACGACTTTCAAATTTTTTGACCTTGGCCCTCGGACCAAAAAGCCAACATAATGTTTTTAAGAGGAGTTTTCATTTTTCCTTCTGTATTTTGCTGAAAGACACCTAATGGGCACAAATATTTACTTAATTGCGATAAATATTTCAGTAATAGTATCATAAAGGTACAGTGTGTTATCTTTTTAACTAGAAAACTAAAAATATTATTGTCACAAATATTTTCAATTACAAAAATCAACAGTCGAAAATGTTAATATCATTTTAGTATATACAGATGTTGATTTGGAATTTCGAAAAAATGCACTTGGTATTATATATTTGGTTTAAGCAATATTTTATTCATATATATACATATGAAACACTACATTATTAAGGCATGAAGGATTGAGTAGAAAGCTAAGCTTATTTGAAACTCTCCTTAAATATAATATATTTGTTACATCTTACAAAAATAAACGCATTATTAATTAACAAATTCGAATGGTTTATCGTCTAATTTACCACGGTTCAGAGTTCAGATGGAATTGAACCACGAGGGCGTTAAGCCCGAGTGGTTAAATACTGTGAACGGTGAACCGTGGTAAACTAGACGATCAATCACAAGAAGGCATTGATTTGTTTTCATTCTGACATGCTTATTTAATAAATATTATGCTGGACTTCATTTATCCGAGGAGTTATGTATCGGGCGTCATGCGGCAATTTTGACGTCATAATTGACGTCTTAATGCTCTCTTACAGGTCCGTGCGTCAACCGTTGTTTATCCAAGAATATACAGAGCTTGATTTCCTTCTTTTTTTAAATGGAAATCAAATCGAGCCATGTTAGAATGATGTTTAAATTTTATTTACTATTCTGGTGTTGTAAACTGTATTATTCAATAAAACCACGAAAAGCTAAACCACAGTATTTTTTCTATCTCGTATTATAAGTGCATGCCTGAAAGGGCTTTTTATCGATGCAAATGCAAAATATGGTTGAAATAATCAATTCCTTTTTGGTAATTTTATATCATAATTTTGATTTCTGTCATAAAACGCTTGATAGACTTCAATATACTGTGTATTGACCTAGAAATACAATTTATATGTTTGCAAAAAAGGGATAAATCTTTACCATTTCTTTGGTCAACAAACCACCACCAGCGATTATTATCCTTCATATCCTGTAACGTTATTCGGGAAAACTATAGCAGCAGCATCCGAAATCTGTAACATGATATCCTCCATAACCGAGTCTCGTGTAACAGTTCCTCTCCCGTGGTTTGGGACGACCCCGATACTCCCTTAAAGCCTGGTACCGGAAGCTCAATCTCCACAACTTTAGCCTTAAAAAGCTCACCTACTGCAGTAAACAACTCAATTTAAAACATCTTTAACTTTCTTTGACAAGGAAGTCACGTGTTTTGACTGGTCACTGAAACTAACAGCAGAAGAGAGCAAAGGGTGTGTAATTAAAAAGAAATCTTATCTACATGTCTCACCAATTTTATTAGCGACATGACACTCAAGTGTCTTAACTTAAGTCAAGAAAAGGTCTATTGTCAAGTTAGGTGTGTAAATGGTTATCTGCAGCTGACTTTACTGTTGTATATTACAAGAAAACATGTTTTAATTAGCCTTATTTTCACAGTAGCCTGTAGCATTATTTTTGCAGCTGCCTCCACAATTACAGCCTGGAACAAAAATTTACGTCCACTTTGTCAGGTGCTGTGGGGTGCTTCTAACATTTGCTGCTACTTCATTGGCGTTAAGTGATGTTTCGAAAATTACGGGCAATGATAATATTGGCTCAAGTGTGTTGTGTGCACATAACCTTTTGTACACAATTGCTTTTAGGACAATAAATAATGTTTCTGGCTCCGGGACGCTTGATACATTGCCCACTGCTTTAATTGCATCCATGTTTGGAATATTTAGGGCAATAATAATGATCGGACGCTGTATACATATGATGCTGCTATAAAAATATCTTTTGGACATTTTTGGCGATAACAATGCTGGCTCTGGTACGGTTTATAGATTACCAGCAGCTTTGATGGCTCTATGTTTGAATAAGGGCAAATAAGGGCAATATTGCTGCTAGCATAAAATTATTTTGCAATAACAATACTGCGGCTTTAATGGCATTTAATATATTTTGGCAATGACAATGCTGATAAAATCTTGATGGTTAAAATCTTAGCTTAAAAGGAATTTTTCGCATTTTTCAAGTAAAAATCCAGCTGAAATAGATGTGTGTGTAAAAAGGGTGGAGGAAATTATAGCTTTTAATCCAATATACCAAACTTTTCCTGTTACGAGTACGAAATAATAACTTTCCAAATATGACTTTTCTTATTTTGACTGGGGCAGTCTTTTTAAGAAAAGTCAAACTGTACACAGGAGTTGCTTCCCTTCAACTTCAGAAACTCTGCCTAATCACTGCGTACAAGATTGAAGAAAATGAATTATTTTATTAGTCAGTTTTCTTTATTTCTAAAGCATCAACATCAAGTACTTATGCGGCATTATCGTTAATTCAACACATTTAAAAGCACAGCAAACGAAAAACGCTGTTATAAAACATTCAGCAAAAACACACTATGAGCAGTAATATGCGCATAATGCCACTTTAATGCAGTTAGTCACAATCAAATTTTAGTTACAATCAAATGAACTGAAGAGAACAGACACAAAGGGATCCTACATTGTTACATTAAATCTATGAATTTATACAAAATGTGAACAGCCAACATAATCTTAATATATAAAATAAGTCATTTCATTCATCATTATATTTAACATTATTATCCTCTATAAATGTATATTGAATATCGCAGTTACGCACATTGCACAGTGTACAAAGCTTTTTTGTTGATTCTAAAACGGTACGCGTCGTACGCATATATGAAATATTGTCATTTCTATTTTAGTGATTTTTCATGCATGATTTTAACCATGCCTAAGACTGGATTATAGACAGCATTTAACTATGCATAACATAGGATGATAGAAACGAAAAAGTGGAAACTCCACAGGTCGCTCAACACGACAGAAACGAAAATGTTGCAGGTTTGTTCACAGACGGTAGGGGAAATCCACGCCCTCTAGCCCCGGGCTGAGCAGAACTCGACATTTACAAATGCTACAAGTACAAAAAACAATTTAGAAACACCTGTAGATGTCTTCATACGGCGGTGCACATGGAACCTTCAATGATACACTAGCGTGTAATTCCATGACAAGCGGCGTATGGTCCCCAGTTTAAAAAGGGTTTGTCCTAAACGAGAAAACAATGGACAGATTTAAAGAAACTGGAATTTAGAAAGGGGATCCAGCATACCACAGGACCTGCCAAAAGACAAACTTAAATAGCAGGCACCATATCAAAGGGGTGATTATACAATGATGTGAACGCGGGAGTATTGGCCAGCTGAGAAACTAAACAGTACCAATAACACGACATAGAAGTCGTACTAAACGATCTGAGAAGTTCGAAAATATAACAGTCCTGACTGAATGTACGGAGCGCTACACGGCACAAATAACGCTGCTGTGATAATAAAAAGAAGAAGTGGAAACTCCACAGGTCGGAACAGTGGAAACTCCACACGACAAAAACGAAGATGTTGCAGGCTCTATTTATTTAGACCGCAGTTAACTATACCTTAGATTGATCATAATATAGATTGATCATGAAACATATTTTATCATGATTTAGAAACAGTTTGGATCATAGAACGTATTCAACCATGCCTTATAGATTGGATCATAGATCACATTTGAACATGTCTCAGTTTGGACACTTTTTATCAATTACCTTGAAGGTACAAATGGATTCTTTTTATTGACAAAATTACCAGTGAAGGATAAATTCACAAATGAAAAGGTGGTTGTAAAAAGTCAGTAGTAAAGAAAATAGGTCAGATACTAACAGGATAAAATTTATTGAATTAGTCAAAATTAATGAACGTAAAGAGTAATACAAATAAACTAGTTCATGCTATCATCAAATGCATAGAAATATTTTGCTTACATTACAAGCAGGTTTTAGAAAAGGAAAGGGCACGGTTGATAATGTTTTCATACTTAATTCTTTAGTAAAATTATGTCTTAACCTTTAGGCTGCTGGCGGCAAGTGATTTTTGCCTTTGCGACCAGTGCAGACCTAGATCAGCCTGCACATCTGTGCAGTCTGATCATGGTCTGCAACTGTTCGCTATTCAGTCAGTATATTTTCAGTGAACATCCCTTAGAATAACAAGTGGAACTGCCCAAATTGAATGATGCACTAGTCCATTTTAGAGATTTAGCAGGCTAAAGGTTAACAGGGGCGATAACCTTTACTGCGTTTTTGTAGATTTTCAAAAGGCGTTTGATGTTAAAATGAATTCTTTATTTTATAAAAAATGTTGTCGCCATGGAAACATAATTTGAGTATTAAGTTTATCTGCTTTCATACCAGAGTAATATGACTTTTAATTATAATTATGTAAACAATTTAATGTTATATAATCATGACATCACTGATACTTTTAATTTTCAATTTACACTGTCATTGAGCAATGCATCTTAAGTACATTTGAAGTTGAATGACACATTACAAATATTAGATATTTATGGAATTGCTTTTAGATATTTTTGAGATGAATATTATATAAATCAGAAAAATCACAAATTCTAGTTCTTCTAGAGAACTAATATATATTTTATAAATTTACATTTGTGTATCAAATGTAGGCTAAAATGTCTGTTAAACTGACATTTAAAGCAATTCTTGTATTTTGTTGCTATGGAAACATGAATTGTGACATTTTTTTTTAATATAAAATAGCATATTTATAACAAGAAGGCATTATCAACTGTGCTAATCATGTTAAATACTTTTGATATTTATGGCAAAATATGAAATTAAAATATATGATAAAAATAAATGATTTTGGTATTTGTCATTATTATTAAACAAAAAGTGCAAGTTTGCGATGGGGAGTTATTGTACAAAAAATGCTATAATTTTGTTATTTTAAAACATGCAGGTCTAAAATTTTGAATTTATGTTAAGGATACATGTACAGTTCAGAATATGTGAAAAACTCAGTTTCCATAAAAATGTCATTTGGGACCATTTTGTCATGGCTTGTCACATTTTATAAGTTCATTGATATCAAACCAAAACACTCTTTAGACGGTGATGCCGATTTTGAATTTTTCTTCAGAAGAACATGGATTTAATAAAGGTACCAAAGTTGAACGCACATATTTAGGTTTTTGTCAAACGTTACTAGGTAACGAATCGCATCCTATAAGAGTGAATTGGGTTTCGCAAGTTGAACTATTAGCACGGTTAGGTGTAGGTGATGAGAAATTATTTTTAGCAAATCTTAAACAAAGGGTTATGGATACTTGTGTTACAAGATTTAAGCTCTAATGTAAATAACTCTAGCAGAGCATTTTTTTATAGAACCATTTTTTTAAAATTTAAAATCAGTGAATATCTAGACATGTTAAATGTGCAGAAATAGTAGTTTTCATTTCTGCGACGTAGGCTAATTTTCTCACTTCGAGGTGAGATATATTCCATATTCACGAAAAACAAATTTTCTTTTTATTTTATGCTTAATTACGTTGAGATGTGCATTTTACAACAAATTTTAATCTCAGCGCGGGAAACAGGCGCGCGTAAACAGACATGACCTCAGACGTGTTGTGACGTTAGAAAGAAGCACACAACATAAAGTTCCATTTAATTTATTTTTTGCTGCATAACGTTATGAAATTCTCATTAAGTAAAATAATTCTAATCGAGAAATATACTATAATGAACAAAGTGCGACTACAATTTTTCATCCTGTTTTCTCGATTTACATCTATAAAGATTTTCAATTGAGAAACAAGTGGTCGGATGAATATTATTGTTAGAAACAGCATAGATACTTACCCCTAGAAAATTTTATTAAAGACCCTTGTCTTTGTTACAATAGTAATCTTTTCCATCATTGTTATATTGCACTGTGAATGGCAAAACACTTTCATGTTAATTTGTCTCTCCCTCAAAAAGCAATTTCTGCGATGCTTTGTGATTTGGAATGTTTGTACATCGGAAATGTTTTGCCATCTTGCCATGATTTTGATATAAACTAGATACATGTATTTATCATGCTATGCTCACAGATCTTGTAAGATTTCAGGCATAATAAAGCTTTTTAAAATATATGTAAGAAAATTATCAAGTTATCTAGTTAAAGTTTGCAATTTACCCAGACAAAAGTAGCCAAAGGCTTTTTTTCATCTAGTAATAAATGCGAAAGGGTTCTTGTTAGCAGTTAGTGGACAATCGGAATACTCGACATATTCGAAAAATTATATGAAAACTGTTACTACTTACTAGTTATCGAAAAAGCGAAGGTATCTAGGAAAGCAAACATACCTGGGCACTCTTGCGGCTATTATTTGTGTAAAATCTCACTAAAGAAAAATTGCAAACAAACATTTAAGTAATTTTCTTGCTATTTATCTAGCTAACGCAATTTTTTTCGCGAACCCTACAGGCAGAAATACGATACCACAGCACCGTCAAAATAATTGGAGCCAGAATATATGTGCCAGGAAGAATTTTTTTTATTGAGTTAGCCTACGGCAAAATGTATACCGACATTTATTTTCTTACAAGATATAATTTCAATTACATATACGCCACAGTTTTACCTTAAAGTTCTATGTCTTATAATGCGCCCCCTCCCCCTCCCCTCCCAGGGATATAAACTTTTCCGTTCCATTAGATAAGTTTGGAAGCGACATCTGTCTACAGTAGAAAACTCAACAAGCGCTTGAATTTTAACATTTTTAACAGCATAACACACGCGTGGGGATTTATTCAAATGGGAATATGTATTTATGTATGAATAAAATTTAATGTTTAATATTTGAGTCTAATGTTGCATAAGAATAGGAATGATAAAAAAAAAATATTATTAAAATTATGAATAAACTGGTTACTGTTATGTTATCGATTTTCTTTGATAGAAAGTAATGGTTTTAACCATTTTATGGGTATATTATATTACCCAGCAAAAAATGACTAAATACAAATGTTTAATATATTTTTTATTTAATTAAAGATTGGCACAAAATTGTCATGACTGGATTAAGATTACTAGTAAATATATAGTTTAATAAATGCAGTTGAGTAAAAACTTGAATTGAAATTATTCAATATGAATCGACGTTGTTTCTTGCCCCGTCAACGATCGCAAGAGTTTTATGATATTAAAAACGCCAAAAAGGTGAGAGAGTGAACGAACGAACCTTCCGCCAAAAGCGGAATGTCTTAAAACGCCTTCAAAAAGTCATGACAATTTTATGCAACATACGTATACTACTGATTGAAAGTTATCGAAAAAAAAAACCACAACGACAACAACTTAAAAGAAGTTTGAATATTTCCAGTTTCCGGTTAAAAACCAAGTAGTCCAAGTTAATGTAGCCTTTTTATTAATCAGTAAACAATTATAAATTCAGTGGACAGGGTAAAGCCGTATCATGTCTCATCTGTGTTGGGAAAATTTGTTCACTATTCAGTTGGAACATATAAACATCACCCGAGATAGCGTCAGCCATAATGTCATATCCCAGGGAAAAAAATGGCAATCGTCTGATGAAAAATATACAAAATCTTGATTCATATCAGGGAATTTCATATAAGCACCCCCGTTTTTTATGAAGTAAGTTCCCAGACAACTGTTTACTTTTGCTCGCATTTTGTTTGCTGCAGCATAGTGCGGAATATAACGCAAAGACTTCTCGGTAGAATCTTAGACCAAACAAACCATCCCTAACCACTGAAATAGCATATTTTTAATCATCCATGTTAATTCTGGCGTTGTAATTTTTGGACCCAAGGTCATTTCCCCCACAGTGAATAATCAAAACTTCTAATGTCGGATTAAAAGACGGTATCATATAAGCAACAAATATCCATCACTCTGACGCTTAACGAAATTATCTAGACCCATATTTGGTTTGCAGCGCAAACGGAGGCAAATCAGTAATGCTTATTGCATCGTGGACAGTTAATTCGAGTGCAAAACTTAAGAGGAAACTATTCTGTTAATCGAAATGAACATGTAAAGATGTTTCAAGGCTATTTAACCTGACAACAGAGTTAAAATAGCATGTATACTATTCTAGGGGACCTACGTATTTAAAAGCCAAAAGGTGTTGCCGGTGTAATGAAGTATTTCGACCCCCATAGAATAACGACCCCCCGGTCATTATTCTATAGAAAATGTGACTCCTTTCCTGTAAAATATTGACTCCCCTTATAAAAAAAACTGACTCCCTTTGAAAACTATATAGAATAACGACCCCCGGTCATTATTCTGTATAAAAACCGACCCCTCCAAGTAAAATACTGACTCCCTAAAGATGACTCCCTTCGAATCTCATAGAATAACGACCCCGCTTATTATTCTAAAGAAAAAGTGACTCCTTCCATGTAAAATACTCACATTTTGATTGTACTGTATACTACTACTACTGGTGTCGCTACTTCTATTGCTATTACTACATGTACTTCTTCTTCTTCTGCTACTACTACTTCTACTACTACTACTACAACTGCTACTACTGATACTACTATACCTGCTTCCACTTATACGTCTTGTACATCTACCTCTTCTTCTCCTGCTGCTGTTGTTGCTGTCACTTATTCCTCTGCTGCTGCTGCCTGCTGCTGCTGCTACTACTACTACTACTACTACTACTTTCTATTGTTGCCGCTACCGTACTTTACTGCCATTGCTAAGTATTGCAACTTCTATTAATACTAAGTTCTATGCTAGCAGTTTCTTGTGCAGTTTTCTTCTGAAGAATTACTTCATACCGAAGTTTGCAGGGATTATTGACACTGGTGTGTTTTGTGAACGTATTGTGAATTGTTATTTTCCTGAAAAAATGTATACACCAAGATACAGTGTCTAGAAATAGAATCCCTTTTCTCGTTGCGGAATGCTCTGATTTCTGTGTCAGGTGATGGTATCTGGGGCTAATGGTCAAACGGAAGGACGGACGGACAAAGGCAAATCTATATGCCCCCCTCCCCCGAGTAGGGGCATAAAATGCAGCAATTAGGCATTAGATACATGAGTTATCACTAAATTTGACCAAATGACCGGGGTCGTTTTTTTTTTTATGGGAGTCAATATTCTTCGTGAGGTTCAGTTTACTTCACGTGGGGGAGTCATAGTACTATGATCTGGACGTCATAATACTATGACCGGGCGTCACTTTTTCTATAGAATAATGACCGGGGGGTCATTATTCTATGGGGGTCGAAATACTTTATTACACCGGCATTCACTTTACAGCATATGGCAACTGATAACATCACTTTATAATTTTGAAAGTGACGCCCCTTTTTTTTAATAAACATGGACTGCTTGCCTCCACTTTAAGCTCAGCAGCCCTTTAGCCAAAATTGTATATATCACTTTATTATTTATTTATTTATTTGGATTTGAATTTAATTAAAATGGGGGCGTCAAATGCAGTTTTGGGCTTTTGGGTGTCTGGATACATTTAAATCAGTAAGACAGCCCAAAAATATTTTGTTTATTTATTATATTGATAATCACACATTATAAGATCACTTCCACATGGCATAACCTTCAGTAAAGCTCAGTTAGCCGTATTATAAAACATATAACTTTTTTATATGGCATAACCTTCAGAAAAGCTCAGTTAGCCGTATTATAAAACATAATTCAAAATGGCATATCCTCCAGTAAAGCTCGGACAGCCGTAATAAAAAACAATTAATTCAATATGGCATATCCTTCAGTAAAGCTCGGATAGCACACATGTACATTTCAGCTTTGTATGAATAGTGCGAAAATGCGGGAAAATGTTTCATGAACCGGAAAACTAGTAGTAATTTATAGATGACTCGACTATCTGAGGAATGTTATGTAGGCATTTGACGATAATTGATTTCTGAAATGGGGAATCCAGATTTACACGGAACTGAATTGAACTTCCATAAAAAAGAAATTGACAGGAAGGTGGGACGGATGCTTTATTCCTGTAGTCCAAGTTTGTGGTTATATGATCATTATATTGGATATTTTGTGGATCGATTTTAATTGAGTACCGCAGCCCCTTTTGCAGGTTTTCGATGATAGGAAATTAAATCTAAGCATGTTGCTTCCCATAACAATATCTTGATGACGTAGGACATACATTACTTTTTGGAGTTTAATTTGGTGATGCGAACTCACTAATACGCCTAAGGATGTAAATGAGCTTGCTGAGGATTGAGCCTGTGATGAGTTGTCTACAAACCCAGTTCTTGCGCTTCTTATGCAAACCAACCAGCAAAGCTTTGATCACATGTTTTGTGTATTCTGGCAATCCATCGATTTTGTTAACGTAAATTAAATTAACAGTCGAGTGAGAGTACTGATTCAAGGACAGGTAGACAATGGATTCTGCTATGACGTAAAGTTTTAGGTGGAAAATGATGTTCGAGACCCAAGATGTTCGCAAATGCAGTAGAGTTATCTAATTAATGGTTGTAGCTCTTTTTTTGTATTATCTGACACAGATTCTGCTATTAGGGTATCTAGATCTATTTTGGATTGAAGATCTTCACGCTCTCGGAATGATTTTGGCATGGTTCGAGAACGCAGAGATCCCAACATATATGTAATCAAACACTCGAAATTAAATGAAGGCATTTATGCACAGGCGATTTTAATTTATTTATTATTTATTTTATTCTATTTTATCATTTGTAACCAGTAACCTCCGTCGGGTTTGAAACTCAGTTCAAATTCACCGACCAACCCTGCTTTAGGCCATAACCTAGTCTGTGGACTATGTTTACTGCATTATGAATATGAGAATAATGGACGTTGTTATATTCTGGACTTCGTGAATTCGTACACACCGCTATCAAATAGGATGTGAAAAACTTGTAACAAGTCTCTAACCGCCAGAATGTTTTGTAACCAAGCCTACGGGATTTATACGTAAATGGTGGGTTGGGGGGGGGGGGGGGGGGGCGGGTAAGGAAATGTCCAATAAGTCTACCTAGACATTTTCCCTCAAACAACTTGGCTGGCAATACAGATATACAGATTTATGCTGTGGCGCAGAAGACGAATTTTCACACATTACTGGTATTCGGCCGCAACAGTGGAGTTTAAATCCTGAACAAAACCCGTCTAACAAAAATTTTGCATCGTCCCCTTTCGATGGTAAAAGTGTATTCTTTCTTTTAACACGAGTGCTTTATTGGGTGTTCTGGCCAAGTTCTAAAGTTCTCTGGCCTTGATAACTAGCAAATGAATTTTGGTTGTTTCTTAGACTTTTATGAAAGTAAAGCGGACAGTATAAAGCAAAGTGATCAGTATTCAAGCTCGCGACGTAAATATCACTTACAATTCATTTCAGTCTGATATTAAGTCCAACTCAGCCACGTCCGAACACAGGCGAAATCATTAGTGATTAAAATATGAACATAAGTAAAAAGCTACACGGTATCAAAAACAAAATAAATATTTTAACTTGCTGTAGATTAAACATTTATCTCGTGAACAGAAACGTGATTTGACATGTTCTGCAGAAAAAAATAAAACTATAGAAAAACAGCTATTAAATAGATCTATATGCATGAACGTGTTACAAACAATTTAGCAAAGTGTGAAGCCGTACTAACTCTAGATGTGTTCATCAAATTTTATTCCGATTGTTCTTGAAGAAACAAGCACGTGAGAATATAGCATGAATAGATCTCTCCCAAGATCTGCTTTGTTTTCAAATTTTGCAATTTAACTTTAGATCGCAGTAAATGTACAAATAATATTTCACTAAAACATTTAGAATTAGCCCGAGACGTTGTGCTCATCCGCTACCCATACCTGACTATGAATGAAAATGAATGCACCAATAGTGACGTAATAAAGCTGTGACGTCACCAAATATGAAAAACAAATCGATAATGTAGGTCAGTGGGTGACTTTCTTCAAGTACGGAGTGCACACGATATATGTCGTGTTTTTAACTAGACAAAACAATTCAGAAATATTTTTCTTTCTGCCATTAATTCATCATAATGCTTGCAATCATGTCTGAAAGACTGGGCCTCGATTACGACGATTTTAGATATTCGTTACTTGTAACTCTGTGGACGGACCGTCAGAGCCAAGACTCCTTTAACATTTATGGGCCGCGGTACCTGCATAGTCTTTCGTTGCAAAACACTTTGTTAAAAAGGAAACGACTGTATTAAGGCTTTGGATAGGTTGTACGTACAACATCACGATCAACAGACCGAGTTCAATCGTCTCCCATTTTAAGTAATTCGAGTCTAAATTTCGAGAAATAAGTTGCCCAGCCAATGTGTTTCTGAATATAAAAGCAAATGAAAATAAAGAAAGCGTATGTTTTTCCAGCAATATTTTGGTAAAGCTATTTTCAGTTGGAAAAATGATCGATTCGCCGATCAAAACATGGATTCACTTAAAACACCAAAGTCCACCCCTGATACTTTTTTAAACAAGATTTGCAATTCTACACATTACTTTAGACTAGTTGGTCCATTATTAATTTATTTATTTATTCATGGACATGTGTGGCTAGCATACAGCCAGAATTACTAAAAATGTTTTCACCTAGTGAAGACGATGTAGCTCTAACTGTAAAATCGGATGGAGTCTCATCTTGTTCCTGGACCCTTTCATCTCCGCCAGGCACCTTGACCAGACGTCCGCTTTCTCTGAACTTGTTGGACTAGTTGCTTGCGTTCAATCATCTTCGGATTTTATCTCAAGCATAAAATAAAAGAAAGTTGTGAGATGAGAGGGTTTCTTGTAAAATGATTAAGAATGAATGCGAAATTAATTATATAAGTTAAATGCCATTGAATATGTTTTGCGTAATTTTAAAGGCGTTTACCCAAATAAAACAGTTTCAGCTTTATTCAGCTTTAAGTTTGGGAACATTCACACAGGCAGAGTTCGAAACCCGGTTGCTCTGAAATTTATACGACCCATCAATTTGTTTACAAAGTTATATGCTTGTAAACACGCTTTACAACTGCACGCGGTCATGACGTCAACAAATTAAATTCTATTATTTATTTATAGATCAAGATCTAGATGTTTACATGCATGCAATAAGATATTTATAAATAATTGATAACATTTTTTTTTTAAATCTCGATTATATGTGATCATCTAAAGTTTGACAGACAAAGTTATTAATTTACAATATTTCACATGTGCTCACCATGTGCTCCCACGTGGTCGTATATAAAACCTGCTTAAAACGCATTTTAGATCTGTAAAAAATTACAAATTTATAACAGCAACATCTTAAATCAATCTATTATTGTTTAGAAAGAGAATTTAAGTCTTAGGAAGTTTTTAAACTAAAACTTTTGTTTTAAAGTATCAATGACTCTACCACGTTCAGTGGACTCAGAATCGAAGACTGGAATCTGGCGAGACGGGCGTTTATATACCTGACCCAGAATTCCCTGGTCACGTGAAGGTACATGTATGGTGAAGGTACATGTATGGTGTACAAGGGGAGTCATTTTTGCCGAGTAAAGAGTTTAACCTAAATTCGGTTAAACTGAATATTATATATTGCAATACTTTGGAAAATTTACACCAATCTTAATTACCGGTTTCTGTTATTTATTTTTTTGGGCTTAATTTTTCAAGTCGCCCTTGACTTCCTAATAAAATCTGTAAAAAGATGTATTTCATAACATAAGTAACATATTTCATTAAATGCTTTGGCTACAATTGAGTATATTTCTAAATTTTAGGTTTCCAAGCAAAAGAAAACCAGATTGTGAACATGCAAGTAAGTAAATCTAGTTTAAATGCATATATTAGGCTACAGAGCTCGGGTGTGCTTGTTTTAGAATTATGCAATCATAGCATGCCTCTTTGCCATTTTGTTTCTTTTACCCTTTCCCTAAGTCAGCAAGATTGGTGAAATCAAATATAAAATACTGACTCAGAAGGTAGTTTCGATTACGCTGTACTGATGACGTGGTTATAGGAAAAGTAACATATCTGTGTCAAGTAATTATACATAAAAATCATAGATATTTTTTATTTTTAATTCTAACCCTGTATTTTTCGCCGTTTTTTAGTAGCTTGTAATCGTTTGTACATTTTTTTCAGATTCCTAGAGCGTATGCAGTTATCGCAACTGTACTTTTTATAGACATCGCGATATCGAGAGGTGATCTCTTCGACTATGCCTGTGATCCGAGATCTTCAGAAATCACGTGTCTACTGGGCTGTCTCGGATGTTTTGAGTATTATGGCGGTCACATGTATAATATGGCGGCATGTTGCCAGGAATGCAAACAAACTCAATCACGCCTACTGGATGATGGACCGGACAAATGTTCACAAAGGTTTATAAAGGGTTCCTGGATGAGACGGTTCGGAAAGTAACAGTTATTCAATTTTATATATCGTATAAAGATCTCTTTCAAAATAAACATTTATGTGTAAAACAAAAGCAATAAATGGAAATTGGATATTGGCATGCAAAAAGTATGTGAACATCTGCCTTAATTACATATGGTAAATTTTGTTTTAAATCAACGCAGAAAACAGGTAAATTCATTTCGACATTGTCTAAAAAATGTAAAATATGCGATTTCGGGATAAATCACATTCACAGAGTTGTTTTTGTTTTTGTTATTCTTCTAGTTTCTCTGACCGACTTGCAAGGTCTGAAGCTGTTTAATTTTGTTAAAATTTTATACTTCATTCAAGGAACAATAAATATTCACTTGTTATAAAGCATGATTTATAACGATGCATTTTTATCCTTCCACTACGCATTTATCAGGCCGAGTTTGCAATTTTTTTGCTCAGTTGCATTTCTCTTTTCAACGGGTCTTCTTATAGATTCTGTTAGAATACAGTTACAATAACATCTATTTAATGCGTGTCCCCGTGGAGACTTTCTGGTCCTTTGTGAATATGGAGTCCGCTAAATGCATGGGGGATGCCCCGTATTTAAAATAACTTCTGATCAGACTAAATCAAACCATGTCTGCTATTATTTTGCTTATTCTGAGCTCAAAAAGATAGTCTTACTGATTTTATTGCGAACACGTTTCATGAAGGTAGACAGTGTTACACTTCTTTCATGAACGACTTCCTTTTTTTATACGGAGCACATTTGTTTAGTGGTCTATTTCGACTATATTTGGAAATAGACTACTTCATTCCAGTGAAAACAATTGAACATGAAAGATAGCAATTTAATTCAAAGTCAGCTTCCATTAACCACTGCAGGTTATATTCGGGTTACTTAGAAATGTCATATTTTTTTCATATTAAAAACATTCTTTTTCATTTTCAGCTATATATATATGCATTTTCCATTACTGCTCATGAACAGACTCAATTAAACCGATTCTGCAATTTTCACTGTTTCCTTTGTTCTCGGTGCTTCCGATGGACCTACGTTCAAAATTTTATTCACTTCACAACAGCAGGTGTTAAGTGCTGTGTGGCGGCCGTAAAAAGTCGCCCCGACTTCACCTCAGTTATCTTTTTTCTGGTCCTTCGGGATCATTGATTTCAACTCATTTAGATTTAAGCCGGTGCTATGGGGCAGTGTTGCACTGTTTTACTGTTTGCTTTGTTCTCGGTGCTTCCGAGGGATCTACTTTATTATTTTATTATTGTTACTATTCTTGATCCAGTCGGTAGTACATTTATTAAACCAGTAATAACTTTAAAGTAATAATTACAAAACAAAAATAAAAACATATAGAATATAATTCTTTTATATGTATTTATAAGTGATATTTTTTATGAAATAACAATATACTGATATAGTGAAAAAAATATATTTAGATATCCAAATAATAAATAATTCGAAGATGACGAATCCGAAAACAAGGAATGAACCTTCACTGACTTATTTATTTTTAAATTTGTTAGGAAATAAAAAAGTTACTGAAAAGAAAAAGAAAAACAAATAAATTCATTGTAAAAAGAATATAAAAATGAATTTAGATATATTGGATATATTACAACAGACGGAATAGCCCAAGAGAAAGGGAACTTTTATGTACATTTTTGAGCCCAAGCAAAGTTTTTATTACATTTGACAGCCAGTAGTATGAAGTTTCAGGAAATCCATTTCTTAGTTGCCAAAGCGGGTGGAATTACCAAATGTTCAAAATGGCCACCAATATAGCCGCCGTAACTTTTCAAATTAGCGTTTATTTACAAAAAGAAACCTTTCTATATTAAAATTTATCAAAATTATCATAAGAACGGTTTTATTGTATAGAAAACATCGTTTTCTAAATGTCTTTGTCCTTTTATTTCTATTCTATGTGTTAATTGTAAACATAATTATAGGCTAAAAATGGACATAAATATTTTTTATGATATTTCACAATTAAACAGCCTGTCAATATTTGTGATTTGAAAAGCGTACAAAGAATAATGTTGTGAAAGCTTTATATGTCTCTCTACTTGAACATAGTGTATAGTTCCTGGCGAAATATGTCATGCTAAGTAGAAATATATATTTGTTTACATATATTACCAACAGGAGGGGTATGATCACGTGATCAAGATGGACGTATTTTCATGTCTTTCGACAAAGTTTGAGATATCTATCTGAAAAAAAAAATGAAAATAAAAAAAAGAACGCAAAAGGGCAGTGGTACGGACGAGGAATTTGTAAATACCGGTAAAGCATTTAGAACTGGAAGCCTGGCAGTCGTTTGCAATACGGACAGTACGCATAAATTTGATAGTACATTAGAAGTAATTGACATTTTGAATTCAACCAATTCTGTATCATTCTGATTCATCGCTCCAGCAAGCAGTTTCTGATACGGAGGCTGAATTATCAATTATCAAAATGTCGTCTGCGAACAAGAAAGGCGAGTCTGTTAGTTCCCAGTTACCATCTAATGCGGACATTATAACACATTTAATGAAAATTGAATCTAAGCTCGAAAATATTGATGTTAAATTGAAAACTCTTGATATACATTTTAGAGTCGAAGGTTGATAAGTTTGAAAAAGAATGGTTGAATATTCATGATTCAAAACAGCGGACAGATGAAAAACATTTCGTGTTGATAATGTGAAAAGTTCGAGTACTGAAGGACTGTCAAAAATTGAAACTTTGGAGAAAGAAAACCACAAATTGAAAGAAGAGCTTTCTTATTTACGTTCACAAGCAATTGAGAGATAATCTTAATTTTGGTGGGATTTCTGAATCGCCGAGTGAGAAACCGTCTGACACAGAATCTAAATTACGCAAACACATGGTAGAGAAACTGGGGCTCGCCCAAGATTTGTGGACTCTCTGAGAATAGAAAGAGCGAATAGCGTAATCAATCTATAGACCCATCGAAGCAACTGAACAGAAAGACAGTATGTAAATTTGCATATTTCAAAGATCGAGAGGTTGTTAGGAAACAACATTCAATGCTCGGTGGTACTAACTTCTATATGCATGAACAGTGTCCATCTCAGGTCGTAGCGAAGCCACGTAGATTATTACCAAAATTACGTGCAACAACCAAGTCGCGTGGATTTCGTACGACACGTTGTTTATCAAATGATGATTAGGAAATACCGGGGAATCAACCAAAAATTTTAGTATGTAACTGTAACGGGTTAACAGAAAGAAAGCTCAATGATTCTGAATTCATTGCTCAACTTACTGCAATTGTCTGAAACATTGGGCAAACAAAGACTCCAAACTTAATTTGGATAATTTTTCATATTTCAATTTTTACGGAAAATTCAAACACAGGAAGGCCAAACGAAAAAGCGGGGGCATAGTTGTGTGTATTAAAAACGATATCAAGTTAGGTGTTATAAAAAAACCATTTTGATACAATAATATGTATAACATCTCTCTTCTCTTCTAATAATGCTATAAGATCATCAGATTTCTCAGAGTCCCAATATATTTTGTTGACTTTTGGGCACCGTGTAAAATATGGAGTGGAGTCGTAAAGTGGAGTGGTGGAGTGGAGTCTGGAGTCAATTTTTGAGTCAAATTTGGAGTGGAGTCTATTTTGGGTCAATATTGGAGTCAAATTTGGAGTGGAGTCTATTATGG
Source organism: Mercenaria mercenaria (assembly GCF_021730395.1). NCBI lineage: Eukaryota > Metazoa > Mollusca > Bivalvia > Venerida > Veneridae > Mercenaria > Mercenaria mercenaria. Next base: position 60,358,363 of record NC_069361.1, on the reverse strand, counting down.
AGTCAATTTTGGAGTCAGTTTTGAAGTCAATTTTGGAGTCAGTTTTGGAGTCATTTTTAGAGTGGAGTTACTGGAGTGGAGTCTCTGTAATAGAGTCAATTTTGGAGCGGAGTCACTAAAACGTCTCTTAATAATTTGATTGAAAAAATGGGTCTTAAGACAAATGTCAATGGTCTCTAAATACTAGACTAGCTCCTAGACTATGATATATCTTTTTACATTTTTATGATTGAATAGGGTGAACTGAACCAGTCTATATCCTATATCGAATATCATAGTCTAGTACAGTCCAAAAATCCACATTAAATTTTGTTATCAATCAGTGTTATGAATTGACCACAACAACCCGGTGGTTTACAGCCACATGTTTATGCAACTCATTGAGACCATCTGATAGCTGGGATTCACAACTGCAGGGGTCAGTTGAGTTGAAATTAGTATCAGAAATGAATTTCATTTTTCTGAACTAGAATGGAGAATCTGAAAGATACACATTTCCTATGGCTCACAGCGTCGTAAAATGGACATAAGGAAATAAACTGTAATAGAAAATATGCTTTTTTTCCCTGAACTGGTACTGGAAAAAGTTAGTTTTTGCGATCTTTGCCTTGAACATAAAATGACAGTATACATGATTAAATGGCATGAATTATCACCTGATGTTTTTATTAAATATAGAAAGTTTCACCAAATAAGTTCAAATTATTGCATTATCCATTTTTTGCACACTTACTGAAAGGACGTTCTGGCGGACGGACTTTAAGCCACCTAACAGAAGTTTTAGCCATATAATAAGAATTAGGGAATTAATTGAATTTATTTTTATGTATTGTCTCCTGTAGCAACATATGAACCGATTCGCATTAAAGCATGGGCAGACAGACGGATGGAAGTAGGAAAACTATAATTCCCTCTGGTGAAACAGGTAGAGACTAATATTTTCTTAGTTTTATTGTATATTACTTAAAAAGACTTCCTCGAAAATAACTGTACTGCCAATTGTTTTGCCAGATACATTTTGTTTTAAGAATATAATTGATAAAAACAAAAATATAATTACTCACCTGTTAGAAATTTAAAAAAAAAACAACAACACAATATAAGTCTTATATAAAATACTGGATCCTGTTTCTGCTATGATTAGTAAAAAGGCAACATGTGGTCAGTAATTTATGTAAGATAAGGTCAAATAGCAGGCAATTAATATGAGGATGTCACTCAGCACAGCAGGCCATAGAGAGTTATGGGATATGAACAGCTACAGATTATTTGCCTAGCTGATAAGCCTCTACTAGATTTTAGCAACCTTCTCTGACATTTTGGTAGGACTGTTTAGACACTATTTGTTTTAAGACCCATTTTATCAATCAAGACCGTTTCATTAAGAGGCTGTTTAGTGACTCCAGACCTGAGAAATCATTCCAATGACTCCACTCAAAAATTGGCTCCAAAATAGACTCCACTCCAGTGACTCCACTCCAAAACTGACTCCAAAATTGACTCCAAAATAGACTCCACTCCAAATATGACTCCAAAATTGACTCCAAAATCTACTCGTGACTCCACTCCACCACTCCACTCCACGACTCCACTCCATATTTTACACGGTGCCTGCCTTTGTATTATCATTTTCAATTAGACATGATTTGTTTTGACATTCAAGATTATAAATAATTGGCTATAGTGATCAGAGTGCTCGGTTAATTCCAATAACTGTCAAATCATGAAGAAACTCGAAATTTCGAAAATGCGTTATTACATAATCTACTAGACTGGCACCGCGCCTATTATGGCCTAACTATAATAAAGGAACCAGCGTGGGAGCAATCTGGTCTAGTCGCGTAATGGCTGCCAGGCTTTTGAACACTAATTTTTCACTTGGCATGGCAACAGAGGACTAAATTTAAGCTACTTTCTGTTTAAATGTCATTGTGGATGTATTTTTGAGATTTTGGTAGTGAAAATGGGAGAGGAGGATGTATTTGGTGAAGTGAAATTCAATTTTAGTACGAGTAGTACTTCCAGGTCACAGCAATGTGCTTTTTCAGTTTTATCATAATTTTTTAAAATGAGGTAAGTATTTGTTCTCTGAAATTGGTCTAGCTATGTTTGGTAACTCTTTAACACCTTTATCCTGTGATTTTCTTAATTGTATATCATAATCGTTTAACAACAGGATTTCTAAAAATCTATCTAAGGCCACACCAAATTAATTTCTTGGTCATTGGATTTTTTCCAAAATATTTAGGAGCGAGCGATCGAAATAAAAATAAAAAACATTTTTTTTGGATATCACCTCCAAGCGGGCGGGGAGCGATTTGAAGAAAAAAAAATGCCTTGCCACAAGAATAAACAAGCTCTGCCTAAACATATCAAAAAGGCTTGAAAATACATAAAAGAACCAAACATCCTTAAATATTGAATGTCTAATGACAAACTGTCCCAAAAATACATGACAGCCACTTTATATATCTTTATGTTTACCGGGACGCGCTACATTGTAATACTTACAAACATTGAGAGATTGTAAACAAGCTGAAAGGACAGCAGACAATCTAGCAATTTAACCATATTTCTAGTGTATAGAGCTAATGTGTTGGCTAAGGTTGTTTCCTAGGCAAACCAGTGCCCTAACAAAGGGTTTCTCCTTGGATTTTATCACCGGAAACGCCAGTCCGGTATGCAAGAACAGTACATCGGGTACCCATGATGCAATTTCGCCCCATCATCGCCCAATTCACTTGTAAATTCAATGACTAATTTTGCAGTTTCTGTTGCTCTTTGTTAAAACATTTAACTTTGGCAGACATAATTTTGATGCTGCAAGTCTAACAATAAATGACTTGAAAGTAAGCCTTTAATGCATGTTTTCTTGGATTGAGAGTTTGTAAGCTCTTTAAGGATTCTTTTGCCCTAATTAAGTTCCATGTGCGTACCCCTTCTCCGCCGGAAAATTGTGTTCATTTTACATAGCTGATAGAAGCAATTTACCATTCCTTAAGGTAAAAGTAATGTCAACAATACTTTATTTCTTAAAGTTATGAGGGTAAACAACAGGACAAACATAAAATATTTTATGCCTCTGGCTCACGTAACTTTTGGAAAAGGTGAACTCAAAAGCATGTAAAATATAAATGTCACTTTGTATTACACATGCATGTAGTCCCATAGCCATTTGTCCTAAACATTCAAAACAGACTAGACAACAATCTTGTTCAATTTTTGTCACGTGTTTTTATCCATTTTTGGTCTGAAGTATGGTATGCACATCATGGATTTATGGACTTGTTAGGTAAGAGAACATGTGTACAAAAAGTATTAAAATTGCCGAAATTGAAATTCACCTAAAACCAATATAATTTTGATAAGCAAAATCTGATCAACATTTTAGAATGGACAAATCATGTGAGGATATTCAGAAACTGTATTTGATACGAGTCTTTCTTACGGCTAAGAGATTTAGTGAAATTGGCAGTTTGTAAACAATACCTACTGCCTTCTTGCTGAAGTGCTAACGGGATAAAGGGTATTCACAACAAATTTCTGATGATAGAATCCTTATTACTGCCTGAAACAATTACTGTTGCATCACACATACAGAATTAAATTTCAATAATTTAGAAGCAGTTAAATTATGAACAGGCGGTATAATTTAATTTGAACTACATATCCAGTGTTACATCATGTATATATGCATTTTAAGGATCGCAGGAAACTTTTGTTATTATTTGATGAGACTGTTTTAGATAATGAGATGTGGATGTTCATCTTGAGAAGAAAATGACCCGTGAAAACATTTGACTGAGAACCACATTATACCGTTATTGTTTGTTTTGACAAGCTCAATTTTACCGTTTAATGATTCCCTGTAGTATATAATAATTCCCCCGCTTGTTCTTTTGGCCTTTTTGTTCGTTTTAGGTCTTGGGCAATTGAAGTAATTGTAAGTCTGTAATTCCAACGTTAGTCACTTTCGTGTGCCAGCTTTCTGTAAATATTAAAATGTCATAATTTGAAACAAATTGTAAAAAGTCTGTGTCGTTTAATTTATTGGCTAGTCCTTGAACATTCTACTTTAGAAAGGAAAGTACTGTTCATTATCGACCTATACATCACTGTTCGCTTGTGCTGTATCCATGGCTGCATCACTACTTCCGGTGCGTTCGGGATTGAAACGCCTGCCCTTGATGATGATCCTGTCGTATGACAAAATAGCGTCCTTGCCTTCCCGTCGAGCCTTGGTAAGTTCCGGGACCAGTTTCCAGCGCCTTTCCTGTATGGCTTTTGGGTACGTTCACTTACCCGAAAATCGGTGTTTTTCAATTTGTCAAACGAATGAGTTTTTTTCTGCGAATTTATCAGCGAGTAGTGGAATTTGGCCACGATAGATCTTGTTTTCTCGGTCGAATATCTCCATGTGCGATGTGCTCGGTCTATTTTCATTTCTAATGCATTTTCGATGCCCAGCGTGTCTTTGCAGCAATTTAATATAGTTCTTGTACAGTTTTCGTCTTTTCGAGCTTCAGACGTTGATTTTTCTGCAAAACCGAAAAACAATAAATTGTTTCGCATCGATCTAGCCTGTAGGTCCTCCTCCGATAGTCGCTCATTTTCGTGCTTTAATTGTTCATAGTCCTGTAACATTTTATTTTGCTGTATTTTTTCTCTTTGTATGACTTTATCAATTTCTTTTTGTTAAGATTCAAGTTCATGGCATATTTTTGTGTCATAATGCAATATCAATAATTGCTCTACCATCTTGTTCGTGGGTCTTTGATTCCAACTGAAAAATGCGTGTATCTAGCGCTGCAATTTTTTCGTTAATTTTGAGGACTTGCTCTTCTATCGTGTCAAGTTTAGAAAGCCTTTTGTCCATGGCTTCCAGTTTATCCAACATCATTTGGTCATAACTTGGGGGTTGTGGTAATCCTTGGTGTGGTATGAGAGATTGCGTATTTAGCGTTGTTTGTAGACTTATATGCTGCGGAGAAGCCACGTAACACTGGCTCAAGTTAATATTATTTGCTCCGATGTTTTGTAATGCTGTGTATTGGCTAGCCGGATGAGGCGGATTATAATACACACTGCTTTTTTTACCCATTTATGACCCTATACATTCCGCTCTGATGTCGTGTTAAAATGTTCTTTTTTTAACTCCAATATTAAATTTGTTATTCCAGATTTTAAAAGAAAATTATCCAAAATCAAATTTATATCCGCCATATTCACGCATGCGCACTCAAAAATGGTTTGACAATAACAACTTTCTGTCAGATGCACAGTCTGGTTTTCGAATGGAATGCAGTACAGTGGATGCAATTTTTGTCTTAACAGGAAAGCATAGACTTTTATGAGTTTGTCATGTGACCTAGAAATTATAACATTTTAAAATGTATGCATGTAACAAGATAATGTACAAGTTACTGAAATGTTCTGTTCTGTTGTGTTTGCACTATGATCCCGATATTACCTTGGTATGGTTAAAATAAAAAATATTGAAATTATAAACTGGCTGACAATCGTTATTTAATTGTGAAAATCAAGGACAATAACTTTTTATAAGAGATGGGCTGAGTTTTTGTAGGATTTGCTTTACAATTCTTTGAATGAGAAAATAATTTTAGAATCAATTTAATTGTTTTCAGGATTATTATATAGCATGTAGAGATGTGTTTGATATTTCACTCTACCAGACTAGAGTTATGGCCCTTAACTTTGTTTTGTCAAAAATATGCACATGAAACTTTACAGCAATATTGTGAAGTTGTGCACCTTGGGTTTTATTTAGGATTTACACTCTTATCCCCTCCCCCTTCAAACATCCAGAAAGAACAATTGCAAACTACTTCAGTTTCTTTAAGCTTGTGTTTCTTGATGATGATTTGTAGTATGCACACTCCCTCCCCCTGATTATGTGCACACCAACACCCAACGCAATGCAATATTAAAGCCCATGTAGTCTTGCATTTTCAACAAGTATATTACCATATAGTGGAAACAAGTGTGTGTTGGTGGGGGGGGGGGGGGGGGGGATGGACATACATCTCACTTTATTTAAAATAGTTACACCACCACAAACAAAGTTTAGGGGAGAGGGGGTTATAGGAGTGTGCTTTTCGGTCGATCGGCCTGTCTGTCGGTCATGGTTTCCGGATAATAACTAATGAAAGGCTTGACAAATTTAAATGAATTTGGTACAGTTTTTTTTTTGCTATAGTCGGTCAAGACTCGAAGAAAATGTTTATTGCCGCAGTGACCCGGGTTCGATTCCCGACCCCTGCGTGTGTTTTAATTCTTTTCATTCTTTTCTTGATTTGACAATTTTAAGTTTGTTTAGCTACTGCAAAAAACTCATTTTCAGACAAAATATGAAGGTCGGTGCCGTTAAGATTTTTAATAAATGAACCTGAAACACTTAAAATTAGAGTATCGAGAAAGATGGTTGCCTCTGTTCTACACGTTAAATCACCGTTTTGTAATTGGTAAACAACCTAAATTGACTGTGACTTTTATTGATACATTGTCACGGTGCAACATCACTGTCGTGAGCGAGATCTGGCGCAGCCTTTTTGGTAGCGACGATCAGATTGTTTCTGCCTTTACCCCTCAGTCCATTTTACAGCTTACCGGTGAAACGGGATGGCTGCTTATTCAATCTCCTTTGTCCCGAAAACCGAATTTAATTCTGTTTATTAAGGCAGAATATGCCGTAAATGTGAAATGTAGAAAACGACTTTTTCACTGGTACAGACGTCGATTTTAAGCATGCAAAGTAAGACAGAAATATTGAAATGTCACCGGCTCAGTTGCCCAAAATGTCACCGGCTCAGTTGCCAAACGTGTCACCGGCTAGATTTATATACTGTTGATAATAAACTAACTCGCTATGTTATAAGTAAATGTAAGTAAATGTTTTATTAACGTGACATGTGCATAAGTATAACAATACATACATACAAAAATAGTACAGCACCCGGCCCAATGGGCCTATAAGTCACCTAAAATCATACAATTATTTAAAAGTAAATTTAGTGTACATGTATTACCCTATGGTTCATCTTTAATTTACAAATTTACTATCAACTGAAAAATATATATGACTGACATATACAGACAACAATGAATAAGAAGGTCTGTTATTAACTAATAAATAAATAAATAAAACCATTGCATGTAAACGATGAAACAAGTTTTTGTGGATAATTTGCTTCTTTTAAAGCTATCTCTCACATTTTAAGTGAACTGGAGAGAATTCGTAGTTTCGCTGAGATTTATTGGCTTCTTACAAAAATTTAACCTTAACACATATACTTTACAAAAATTCAAATATTCTGTTTTTGTATTAACCATTACCAACACGTGAAGTTAAAAGTGAAATTCCTTAGAGCAAATACAAAATGTTATATGATAATTGTAAGTAGTAATGAGTTCAATATCTCGTATTAATTAATTCATTAAACATCATCAATCATTGTCATCACATTTGAACAAAAAATATAAGAAGAATCTTTAATCTTTTAAAAACGAAACCAGATCGAAAAATGTTATAAAAGAGTACTCAACTTTAAAGATTCTAAGTATTTACGTGAAATGATTCCAGAAATATGTATATACCTTTCATGTTTAGAAACCTTGTTAATAGCGAAACTGAAAATATTAACACGTATTTAGAACAACTGATTGAAAGAAAGGAATTGTATTATGGTAGGTTTGTATTCCAAGATGGATTCACGTTTCTTTATAAAGTATGATGACTATCTTGAAAAGTTAATGCACATAAAACATAAATAACTCGTGTAATTATAGTATAATGACCTAAGACAATATGTATCCAAGGTTAAACAAAATGTACCAAGTCTTGTATAACAGTCTTAGTAGTATGTATTTATATTGTTTGGTGAGCAAATAATTCAGCATTGTATGTTTTAAGATAGCAGAAGCAATTCAGTGAGAATACATGACAGAACGTCTGCAAAGATAAGCACTTACAACAAATTTAGCACATTTTCTAGGTAATTCACATATCAAATGTTTTAATTTGTCATCATCTATTAAATTAACAAAGTCTTGGAATAGCAGTATGTCCCCAAATATATTTGTTCTTAAGGTAGTGTACCTATCACAATTTAATAGAAAATGCTTCTCATCTTCCACGGAATTTGAGGTGCAAAATTTACAGAGTCTCTGTTCAACGGTTTCTCCAACATAGCGACCGGTTTCGATCCTAATTGGTAGTATGCCGCTCCGAAACTGGCATAGTAACGATCGTTCATACTTCTTCAGATTAAGATTTAAGTAGGTGTCACATTCATTATTTGATTTAAAAAGCCGGTAAGTTCGTAATTTCGAGACAGTTTGAATTTCACGAGTCCACTTCTCTGAATAAAAGTTAGTGATTCGATCACGTGCCACCGATAGCGATATTGTTGCTTTTGTATTAAAAGCGTTTGTTAATCCAAGATTATCGGCAATTTGTTTAACATCACTTGACCAATTGTTACGACATAATTCATAATCATGGATAAAAACGCGTTTTGTCAACCTGTTGTCATCCATTAAGAGGAGCCTGTTCCAGAACCTTATAACACTTATCCAACGTCTATACAGGCTTGGTAGCCAACCTGTATCCCCGTATAATGCCAGAATGGGTGTGAACCTGTGCACACCCAGGAAGAATCGGAGTGCTCGATGTTATATATTGTCGAGGCATTGAAATTGTCTTGCGCCCCATGTGGAGGCGCCATAATCCATTATAGGTGCGACACACGAGTTATACAACTTTTCGAAGGTCCGGAATCCCAAGTCTTTCAAATTGTGTACTTTATTTATCAGACTTCCAAGAGCACGTCCCGCGGATTTTGAAAGTAAATCGCAGTTTGTCGAGTAGTCACCTTTTTCATGAAATGTAATTCCAAGATATTTATAACTTTCGACTGTTTCTAATATATTGTCACCGATTTTGAATACATAATCTGACCTTGGAACCCTGCCCTTTCTGAAGTGCATGCATTTTGACTTATTTGTGTTGATGATGACCTTCCAATGTCTGCACCAGTCATGCAAAGTATTAAGCATAGTCTGTAGGTTTTCTTCCTTGTCTGAAATTAACACAATATCGTCAGCGTATAAGAGAATAGATCAATCTCATCTTATTCCAACTAGAAACCTAAATTACTTAATCCCCATGTCTCACACTCAGTACTTTTCTAACTCCTACTTCCCAAGGACCATCCGTCTCTGGAACTTCCTACCAACTTATGTTAAATCTAGCCCCAGTCTCGGTATCTTTAGAGAGAGGCTGGCGGTGGTCAGTATGTAATTCTATTGCCTCTGCCCCATTTTAACTGTAGCATACTGTCTTTTTTAGCTTTTATTATTTTAACATTGTAACATATCATTTCTTTAACAACTGTTTCTCTGACAGCGCCGCCCAGTGATAGTCGGAAATCGACGGTTGGGTGAAAGATGTAGATGTAGATGTAGATGTAGATGTAGATGTAGATAGATATCTTAACCATTTCCCATTTCGATGCCAAGGTCAAGGTCATTTATATCCTCCACAAGATCATTAGCGAATACTGAGAATAATGTCGGCGACAAATTACATCCCTGTTTTAACCCCGTTGTACATTCAAACCAATCAGTGACTTTGTTATTGATACGAATACATGACTCCGAATTAACGTAAATATTTCTAATGGTATTGTACAGCTTTCAATCTATATCATGAAGGAGGAGTTTATATAGTAACATGTCCCTATCAATGAAATCAAAACACTTTTTGAGGTCAATATAAGCGGTAAATACGGCATTGTTGTTTCTCAAAATACTATTTAGGGTAAAAATGTGATCCTCACATGACCTGTTGGACCGAAACCCATTCTGTTCATCTGCTAGAAGGTCATTATCTTCTAAGTATTTGCTTAGTCTTTTGTTAATGAGCGAGCTGTACAATTTACCAATGCAAGATAACAGACTGACTCCTCTGTAATTCAACGGAATTCTTTTGTCCGAACTAGGGTCTTTCAAAATGGGACATATTATCGCCTTTCTCCAAATAGATGGGATTAAGCTACTGTCAAATATTAATTGAAATAATCGTTGAATCACAGTTATCACTGGCGGGTATTTGAGCACATCATAAGGAATCTTGTCAAAGCCGCAGGCTGACCCCGATTTTGCATGCATTACGACATTTGATATTTCTTCTATTGTGATGTTACAGTTTAATTGTTCATTAGGCGTATATAACGGGTCTTCCATGTTCATCTCTAGTAAGTGTTTATGTAATTTGGCGCGATTATAATGCGCAGGGTCAAAGTCTTCGTCATCATCACGATTGTAAATATTATGAAAGTCTTGCTTCCTTTTATCGAAAACTGCATTTTCGTCTATGTTACCATTGTTCACAGTTTCAACGGGTATTGAAGTATCTTTTCTTGGACCTAAGTTCTTTATTTTGCGCCAGAACTCTGTGGGATTACTTGTTGAAATTTCCTCGATTTCGATGGCTTGTGAGCGGCGGTACGTGCGTTCAGACTGACGTAATAACTTGTCAAAAGCGTCTCTTGCGTTAATGTATTCTGAACGTAACTGCTGACGTTGACGGTTATTTCCCGAATGTTTAAGGAATATACGTTCTTTAATGCGCATATTATTCCACAATTCTTGTAGATCGTCATTCCAATACGGCTTACTTTGTTTAAGGTGTTTACTTGTTCTTTTAGAGGAATTATACGTAGGAATGCGCTTATTCATTTCGTCAGTAATACTTTCACAGAGATGCTGGTAAACACTGTCTATATTTACTTGGGTTTCGCGCGCATTTTCTATTAATGTAATTATGTTCATAATAGCAATACTCGCTAATTCACTACTCATAAAGTCTTGTGGTATTTTGCGCAATTTATATCTAACACCGGCGTCGTAATTCCTGTTCGAACTATTTTCACTCGGGTCATGATAATAGCTACAATGAAACTCGGTCAATAGAGCCGAATGATCTGGAGGCCGCGAGCGTTCTCCAATTAGTCCGTGCAAGTTGTTCTGATCGATAATCTCTTGTACTGTTATTACTTTGAAGGATTTACAGTAAATAAAATTGTCATGCGGGACGCACTGGTAATCTACTACGGCTTTACCTTTACGAGAAATCGAGGTAAAATTGTCCTGAGTATAGCGACCATTGAGTGTCAAAAATTGTGCCTCAATTAAGAAGTCTATAAGTCACGACCATGTTGATTTATTGTATTATCAAGAATTACTCGAGATGGGATATTGTCACAACCACTTAATATCTCTGACAAGTTACCAGTTCTAGAGTTAAAGTCGGCTCCGATGAACATATAATCAGCTTCACAATTCAAGTATATCTGAGATAGAAGGTGTGCATAAAATGATTGAGCATCCCTTCCACGTACTGAATTTTCGGGCGGTAAGTAACAAGAAGACACAATTAATTCACTTTCAGTGTCCCGGTTTGTAAGCCGTAGAACCAGTATACCTTCAAATGAATTATCAGTAATTTCAATGTTGTAACAATCATGTAAACACTGTTTTATGAAAACGCCGACACCTCCTGAACCCTTCGGGGCATTACGGTGTATGTCTGCTCTGTTGTAACCGTACCATGAATAAACGTTAATATCAATGACCTGTTGCTCCCGCAAATGTGTTTCACAAATGGTGATAATATCCGCATTAAAAGAGTTTATTATAGCCGTTCGCAAGTCATGATTATCTTTTGTCCACCCACACACATTTAGATGCGCGATTTTGATATTTCCAATGGGACGGGGTGGGGCTTATTGCTCGTTGTTTTGATTGTTTTGACGTTGGCGTTGTTCACCTTGTTGGATACCTCCGTTCGCGTCAACCCGAAATCTACGACCTTCCGGAAGTTGTCGTAGCAATGTTCGTGCGTTTAATTAGATGAGCCTTTCAGCATGATTTTTGCAACCTTTCAAGTAGACCTCCGCGTAATCATCTGTGTTCTTGAGGGACATTTTGTTGCGTAACACCCGAATTTTTTCCCTCAAATTTCGGAAGGTGATTATCACTGGCGCCGGTCTATCTTTGTAACGTGACTTAAATCTGAAGGCTTTAGTAATAGCCACGGTTGACGATACTTCATTGCCTAAAGCATCGATGATCTTCTGTGCGGTCGTAATGAGGTTTTCCCCCTGCTGCGCTGGAACACCCATAGCTATAATGGAGATACCCGAGTCTTTCGTATAACCCCGCCTATTTCTATAGACAGGTCGTGCTTGACCGCTAGCTTGTGATTGGTCACCGTTATCCATGTCTATAGTCCCATCGTCTTGCACGGAGGGATCTAATTGATCTCTTTGCTCAACTGCGTCTATGCGCATTGTAAGGGACTGAATTGTTGTCATGATATCATCAATACGTCTGCTTTCTTGCCCTATGGCCAACGAAATTTCGTCCTTCATTTTCGAAATTTTTGAATCAATGTTAGCTCTCATTTCATTCTTCCACTTATCGATTTTGCTTTCAATCAATTTCCTTACACCTTCTTGACCCTTCTGCAATGTATCTATAGCTACTAGAATTTTATTTAGTTTTTCTGAATCACTTAGAACGGGAGAATTCTGTTTACCTGTAGCCATATTTGTGTTTGATCTAGTTCCTGAGCTTTCGCTCACTGGTGTCTTTGGAAATACCGATATATCCTGTTCACTTTCTGAATCACTATATTCACTACATTTCCATTGTTCTGCATGTAGTACACTATTAGCTCCACAAATCACATCACTTAATTGTAAATCAAAATTGTTATCCACTCTGCTATTCCCCTTTTTGTTTACTTTTTTGCCGCCATGTTTGAATTGTTTTTGAGATCTTTTTTCAGTGTCCGACTCACTGCTTTTCTTACGTTTATTCGATTTATTCCTCGGCATTGGTATTGCATGTCATCACATGTGGACTATAATCCATCATTTTTAGGTAATTTATCCAGCAGAAAACAACGATAATATTATATTTTCAGTAACTTTTGTCTCTGATTTCTAAAATGAACCACCATTTTTTAACGCATGCGCACTTTATGTTAATGTGAAAAACACAAGCGTAACTAAAATCTTACAATTAATTTCAATCTTGTTTCATTTCAGGTTATTCCTGAAAAAATAAAAGCGCTCAAAGCGCTGATGGTGGCTGCTAATCAATGTTTAAAATATTACAAAGAAAGCGACAACTGAGGAATTGTTAATATAAACCATAAGAACATTTTTTGTGCATTTTTTTAATATTCGGCTTTGGTTTCAAAATTAATCCTTTTTCACTGCCCGTCATTGTTTACATACACACTGATTCAGTCTTTAACAAATAGTTTTGATCCTTTTTGATTATTTGTGACGAAAACTACAACATAAATTACATCGAAGATGTTTTACTATGAATAAATAATATAGGCTTTTCTCCAAATCATTCAGCTTTTAAGATTTCTTTTTAAAGCTTTTGGGCAGTGTCTGTCATGAATTATTATACACACTGGTTTAGTCCGTATCAGATAGCTATGGTTTTCACGAGACTTTTGTGAAAGAAAACAACACAAACATGCACCACAAATGCACCTCCGAATGTCAGTTCTGCAGCCAGTGTATTTTAGAGGTACATTAATTATCACTCCATCTGTTAAACTCAAAAGTTCGCTAGACATAACAGCAGGCTTCGCAAAAATGCTGGACATTAAGTCAGACAAACTTACAACTTTAGTCAGACCGAGAACAAAGTCGAAAATATGTAACTGGCGAAACGAAACCGTTTTAATTTTTATACATATATTTGTTTCCAGATATATGAGCCGCGCCATGAGAAAACCAACATAGTGGGTTTGCGACCAGCATGGATCCAGACCAGCCTGCGCATTCGCACAGTCTGGTCAGGATCCATGCTGTTCGCTAACAGTTTCTATAATTCCAGTAGGCTTTGAAAGCTAACAGCATGGATTCTGACCAGACTGCGCGGATGCGCAGGTTGGTCTGGATCCATGCTGATCGCAAACCCACTATGTTGGTTTTCTCATGGCGCAGCTCATATTGAGACGCACCATGAGAAAACCAGCATAGTGCGTTTGCGACCAACATGGATCCAGACCAGCCTGTGCATCCGCGCAGTCTGGTCAGAATCCATGCTGTTAGCTTTCAAAGCCTATTCCAACTAGAGAAACCGTTAGCGAACAGCAGTGGTGGATCCTGACCAGAGTGGTGTGCGGATCCGCAGTTTGATCTGGGTCCATGCTGGTCACAAATGCACTATGTTGTTTTTCTCATGGTGCGACTCGAATGAATTTAGCTGAAGGGAGCAGAATCTGTCTTGAAACAATTTAATTTTTAAGTTGGTCAAATCTGTTATCCGACGACTTGCTACAGTCTGATAGATTGCAGTTTCAAAAAGGCGAGTATTAGTATCATCACTGCGCCCACTTTCATGGGCTTACAAGTTGATGAAATCGTGATACAGTAGCACAACTTAGTCAAAGCGAGCATGCAACACTTTTCAGCTTTGGCGACCTTTTGGTTTCCACGTTGATAATTCTAGTTTTGTCAGACGAAATTATACCGAATACATGTGTATCTATGCATACATATAGTATCTTATATTGTACATTTGCTGAAGGAAGACTATCCGTGAGGGAATATTATTTAGAAAACATGCATGTCTTTGATTCTCACGGCAGGTCACAATGCAAACAATATCGAATGAATTTTAACTGAATGTTCTTTTATTTTTGTTCACTCTCGTATTGCTAAGCATGTTTTAGTATATTTTGTTCTTGATAGTGATATAACGATGAACTGTACATGTTCAAGTTATATCAATAAAGTACTGTCCTGTTCATAAATCATCTCACTAAATTTGCGCTAATTTGTGTTAATCGGCAGTATCAACGCCTGAGAAAATCCATATCACTGCTGATTATCGATTTTCTATAAATAGTCTAATTAACATGTGGTCATATTTTTGCGTGCTTGAAATGCAGTCGAAAATTCAGTAACATTCTTAGATCACTAGGGTTGCATTAATGTAATATCTTACAATTTGATAGCTATGACGAACATTTAAGTTTGTTCTGACATATTTGAAAAGTGTTACAACTTGCTGGAAAAGCTATCAGAGGTACAAACTGGTATTGTCTACGGACCGGAAATGTTTGGAAACTTTTCCGTTGAAATTCCGTTTCTATTTTAACCGCAAAATATTGCTAGCAGAAGTCATTGTTCTTTATCAAATAAAGCCTTAAATTTCGGGAGTTATACATGTGACACTGCGGTCAGGAAACATTTTTGAATTGTAAGTCTGGATTCCCCGGCTAGGTTTCTATATAAATAAGCTAACTTTTCTACGTTATAAGCTACGTGACCTCTGGGGCAGTACTATGCAATAGCTAATCGATTTCATCGCTCCAGTTCAGGTGACATGAGGTCATCGTTTATTCACGTGACCATAAATTTGCATATTTGTATTCATACACGTGGTTGTTTTAATTAAAACGTTGACTTCAATTTGTATTGATTTTAGTCGCCGAATTTACATTAAAATGGTATTAAGGCATATATTATAGCTTTGAATATTCTGCACGTTGTGTAGATAATTGTTTACTTGGAAAGCTTGGAACTATTTTTGGTTGTGTTGTTAGGATGGTCTTAAGAACTGACAAGATTTCTCAAACGGAGTATTCTTTTTGACACTGGTGGCAGCTAGCAGCCACCAAAAACCATAAATTTCAATAGGCCTAAGTCGGAATGGACTTTTATGTTACTTCTGTGTACTTAGAAGCTGCGTACTGAAAGATTTACTACACCACGTACTGAAAGATTTACTACACCATACTGTTGAAGAACATCGGCAGAATGTCCTGAAGATAAAACGCAATGATCAGAAGACACCAAACAAAAGATTTTTGCATTGTACGTACCATCAGGAATTTTTATAGCCTGGCGAAACGTTTGGATAATTGAAGAATCTTTGGAAATTTTCTTTGATAGCTACCTGACATACACAATTTATCTTTACAGGAAATACAAGATTCTTTTGATGAATGTACAAATTGTCCTTTGCCGGAACAAAGTGTTCTACACCCAATGCAAAATATAACGATTCATTTGAAATTCTTTAAGATTTCAAGATGTTAGACAACCCAAATAGCTTAAACATATCACACTTTGAAAGACCAAATATACTACACTAATATATGTTATGTAATATTTCAAAATGTTAAATCAAATTTTTTTAGGTACATGCGAAACTAACTTTTAGGACAGACGTAATCTAAGTGCACCCATCCCAAAGAAAAAGAATAGGGAATCATGTCGGTAGCCAGACAACCCCAACAGCTTAAACATGTTAGGATCAGTTCAGTAAGTTTTGGTTTAGTGATTCAAAGTGGACTTGAATGAATGGTTCGGATCAGTAATTCAAGGGCCATAATTCCGAAGTGCCTTAGCCGATGTGGCTAGTTATCGAACTTGGCCGAGAACTTATTGGCAAACACATTTTGGTCAAGTAGGGAACATTAAAATATCGTTAATTTTGTAATAGAAGGAAACCACCCGTTACATGTAGACTATGGTTAAGGTCCGTTTATTTAAATCATATTGTCAAATTGTGATATAAAGTAAATTTTAGAATGTTTTATATGGAATTTCACAAAATAGATCTACACATCGCGATTTCTAATTTATATTTTCTAAAATGGTTTACATTAACGTGGAAGGTATATATCATCTAGCTGCCTCTAGGCTTTATGATAACGGTCCAGTTATTTCAATAATTTGACAGCAAATATAAGAAACCCGCCAACGCCACGATTTCACTGTCTGGTGTCCTTCAGACTGGGTAACCCGGGTAGATGTCAGTATCTTATAGTCGTACACAGGCATGGGGTCATATCATATATTTTTTCTTCCTTACCGCTGATGTCAAAGATAGTATATGTAGACTCTAAACCACTATACGTTGAGTTCTGTAGCTCTATATATTTTCGGACGTCATAAGATTTAATATGTCACAATGTGCATGTATAGATTGTCCACACAACCTTTTTATTACAAGCAAGGTAAACAAGAAATAAAATATTCTGCGATCAAACGTTACTGCGTCAGTCTTGTAAAAAGACCCACTGGTATGGCTGTATACATTTTCTCGTAGACGAACAGAGCCCGCGCGGTCGTATACATATGGTGTATATGTTTGTCATTAAAAACTGAGCCGGTGACACGTTTGGCAACTGAACCGCTGACATTTTTGGCAACTGAGCCGGTGGCATTTCAATATTTCTGTCTTACTTTGCAAGCTTAAAATCGACGTCTGTGCCGGTGAAAAAGTCGTTTTCTACATTTCGCATTTATGGCATTGAATAAGCAGCCATCCCGTTTCACCGGTAAATGGCACATAAGCTATGAAATGAACCGAGAGGAAAGGCAGAAACAATCTGATCGTCGCTTCAAAATGAAATCGCCGGTAAATTTGGCTTTGTTTTTGTAGTTTCTTGGCATTTAAATGAAAATTACGGGTACTAGAGCAACTTTGATCTATTCCCAGTAGATATTTTAGTTATTGGTAAGCTATATTTGGCACATTATCTCGTTTAAAAGAAACCACCTACCTCTGCATGTTTTTACGGTCCGCCATCTTGGGTGGTCTGTGCCGACTACCAAAAAGGCTCCGCCGAATCTCGCTCACGACAGTGTACACTCAAGTTGCCATTGTATAATAATATTCCCCACTGCAGCTTTGAGTAGTGTTGGAAATTATCGTTTTTATAACAAGTCGGGAATTTATTTACTGTATCTGCATCCGCTTTTATAATCTGCTAGAAACGTTTAATCATTGCCATGTATGAGCAATTTAAATGGCTTTTTGATACATAGCAATCTGTTGCTGATCTTTTTGTTCTCGACAGAATTAAAAACATATACAAATTAAAATAGCCCGTGGTTATGCTACTCGTTCACAAAGAGACAGGTAATCAAATAAGGAATCTCTCCCTTTAAAAATGCAAGGCTCAAACGAGTGGCTTTGTACAGAAACATTTAGAAATCTTGAAAACACTCAGTCAAAGATAGGTCATATCAGATGATCAGATGAAGTATATTATGTCAAATCTTGTAAATGTCGATTTGACTGAATCTGCTCATGATTCGTCATTAAACGTGCAACGCCTCTCAAGCCCATTTAGCTTTAACAGAGGCTGATTTCTCTGTTACAGCAAACTGAATGAACTCCATGATCCAAAAAAAAAAAAAAAATCATAACTGAATCTAAATAATTATGGCTCTCTAAGACTGCTCATATGACTGTTAATAAAATCTGTAAAAAAATCCCTCGGAAGTATAGAATTTACGCAATATTAACTAGAAAAGAAAAATCTCAATATGTAATGATAGTGCAAAAATTAACTTACAGGGTAGCAAAGAGTTTTGCAAAGCATACGTATACTATTAGTAGAATAGTTTTTATAAAAAAAATACCACTGAATAATGTAACAGGTTACAACATGTATTGGCGTATTTTTATAGAAAGACTGATAAATATTATCAATAAATTACAATTCCGTTCTATAAGGCTGTATTATTAGATTTTTTGTCAAAGTATCGCAAACTGGAAAGATTATCTGGTGATAACGTCTAAAACGGGCAAGCGGAAATTAATTAATTATTAAATCAAAAAGATAACGCGTAAAGATTTATAAAACAACTGATGTTTTTGAATGACGGTTATTGAAAACATGATACCGTATAGCCATGATGTAATCTAATCAAAATCTTAGATCAATGCTCGTAAATCTATTTACAGCAGTGATAAAATAGAGTTGACATGTAAACAAGAAAGAGGATAGAATCTGTTTAACCTGCGTTTTATTTTTTTTTTGCGTTTTGAAACAATTTTCGTTCGTTATGAATTATATCATGCAAGCACGATGATATTTATTGTGAGAAATTGCGCCAAGTTCTACAGTGGATATGGAGTACAAGATTATTCCACAAAAGGAACAAAATGCATACTTTTCCATAGTCATATGCAAATATCTGTACTAAATAGAACTGCTGATAAGCCTTATTTGACAAAATAAATAATGTTGTCCATCGCTTGATCGTTATCTTTCGTAAATTCACGTTCATCTCCGTAATTAAGCGAGGGACATTTAAAAGTTAAAGGGAAACGCAATATTGTTCTTACGTGTTATACGTCAGCTAAGATTTCTTTAAAAAATCATTTAAAGAAGTGAAAGAATTTTCAAAATCGGCTTATAACTTTCTCATTTTTATGAGAAAGCCATATTAAAGCATTTAAATATTTGAACAAAATGAAAAAGGAGTGGGGGGGGGGGGGGTGTGGGGCTTCGTACCCAGTGTAACATAACTAGGAAATAACTTTCCCCTGTCTCTTTGGAATAAAACATATTACCTTTCGCAATTGAAGTATAAATGTGTATAATAAATAGTTTTCCCTCTAAACATGAACAAAAATATCTTATTAAATTTATCAAGTCGCAAATGAATCGGTTGAAATCAAAAGCTCTTCATGCAAAAGATGTTCGCGGCTAGTGGCGAATATCACATGAATACTTCCCACGAATGGATATGCTTGCAGCTTTCTGACCCCTTTAAGGGAGTATAGGATCCTAATCTCTTGGTTTTTGCTATGAAACCATAGCTGTTTCCAGCTATTGCTATTGATAAAGCCTAGAGAAATATGAATTTTGAAACAAGTTTTTAATCTCGCGTTGATACAATCCAAATAATGTAATAATTGAATTGTTTTTTTTTTAAATATGAGAACTTTAATTCAAAACCAAGATTGTTCATAAGTTGAACTTCCGTGTAGAATAAACATGTAGTTTCTTTTTCTTTCGTGTCTTTTCAATTGTTTCAGTAAAACATTACACATTTCACCGATATTTCCTCTCGTACAACTTTCAACATTTTAGGCAAATTATTTCCATCGCGTGCTCGCACAAATGTTTAAATTGAATTATTGTTAAAATGTATTTAAAAGCATTTAATTAAAGATAATGCTGTCAGGTAGCTCTGTCGGTAGAGCAAGTGTTTTTCAATGTCTTTTTTTGGGGGGAGGCCCAAGGCTCAAAGGTCAAGGACTTTAGAGAATGACTAAGCGTCACTTCAGGAGGATGTTTATTGTTTTGGGGATTATCATTATTTATTTTTGTATCTATAGGGTCAGGACTTTTTTCAAACTTTACACAATCACGAAGTAGTAAGTACCACTTGAGGGAGATCCTTAATAAATTTTGGTGACCAAACCTATCTCTTTGAAAATTTGAGATTGATATCATTGATTGTCAACAGTTCTTACCACGTTATACTGTATTTTATCTCATACAGGGGACAGTTATCCCAAACTATCAATTCATATTCTAGAATTAGTCTTAGATATAATACATCAATTTCGTATTTCCATTTTAGTTTTAACATTTACATATGCATAGTTCCTATAACCTTACTCGCCGATTTTGCTATAGGCCTATCAGAAATATGCTTGTGACAATTTCTATTAGGCTATTTCTACTTTTTTTCCCCCCAAAGATAAGTACATAGCTTCTGTATTTGATGGTTGATGTATTTCTTGCGTCAGTTGTACTGTGATTGATGGTAGCTTCTGTGTAATTAACATCATTTGAATTAACAACCAGAAAACTATCATCTGAAAATATCCAGGTAAAATAACTAAGAGAATCTGCTATGTCATTGACGTAATTTAAGAACAAAAGAAGACTAAGAAAAGATCGTTGAGACACGTCAGCGTTAATATGTCTTTAACTTGAAAAGGTCAAATAAGTTGGGAATGAAACGTGATTTTTTTTTCCACATAAGCGACTGTTTAGACTCATTTCTTTTCGCTGATCCAAACCGTATCGGTGATGCTGTCGTAAATTATATCTATAAATGACATGTGATCTGCCAATTTTGGAAAAGTGCCGCAGCTAACCAAATCTCCAATAACTCGCCCTCGTACGATCACGCAAAAATGATGTTATATTGGTCAGATGCAGCGTAAAACATTGGCGAAGTACCTGCAGTACCGGAAGCGAAGTGCCTTCATTCCAATGTCCTCATTGGCACAGATGGTACCGCAGGCACTGTGTACCCGTGTTGTCTCTATCTATGCATACAGTACATACTTTGTGAACGACACATAAATTTGGTACATGTTCAAAGGCACCGCACTTTGACGTTTTACAATGTATACATTTTCCATCTTTTCCACTCTCATACCCTTTCTCGCACAGTATCTTGCTGTCGACACTCCAAATCAAACATGAGCTCGCAGAACACGAAATTCCCCCCTTGATGCATTCAGTAATTGCACAAGGAACAGACATTATTTGGTCACTATGCACTGGATGTTTGACGTACTGAACTCAAATCAATAATTATGGGTCACTTACCAATCATAAGTATCAAATGTGATCTTAGACCAAAGCATTCTCCAGTTACTTGGCAAAAAAAGGTTCTACTGTTCTGGGTCAATGTTCTTTGGCCTACTGAACTCAAATCAATTGGGATGATCTGCTGGTCATGACCAACCTCCCTACCAATTTTCATGATCCTAGGCCCAAGTGTTCTTGAGTTATTAGCTGTTCTCTGTGACCTTGACCTTTGATCTATTGACCTCAAAATCAATAGGGGTCATCTGCTGGTCATGGCCATCCTCCCTATCAACTTTCATAATCCTAGGTCCAAACTGTTTTGAGTTATCATCTGGAAACCATTTAACTGTTCAGTGTCACTGTGACCTTGACCTATGACCTACTAAATCAATAGGGGTCATCTGCTGGTCATGACCAACCTCCCTTATCATCTTTCATGATCCTGGGCTTAAGCGTCGGGAAACCAATTGGTCTACGGACCGATCGACTGTTCCGGGTCACTGTGACCTTGACCTTTGACCTACTGACCTAAAAATCAAAAGGAGTTATCTATTGGTCATGACCAACCTCTTTATCAACTTTTATAATCCTAGTCCAAGCTTTCTTGAGTTATCATCAGGAAACTGTTTAACTGTTCCGGGTCACTGTGACCTTGACCTTTGAGCAACTGACCTCAAAATTAAAAGGGGTCATCTGCTGGTCATGACCAACCTCCTTATGATCTTTCATGATCCTAGGCCTAAGCGTTCTCGAGTTATCATCGGGAAACCAATTGGTCTACGGACCGACCGACATACCGACCGATCGATCGACATCTGCAAAACAATTATACCCCAGGGGGGCATAAAAATTTATATGTATCAACGTTCTTTTCATTTATACTGGAAATTGTTGTTATGATAGTAGAGATATATTTTCTTCTCTGCCTCGGGCCCGGCGTAGATGATACCGTTGGAATGGTCAGCCGACACGATATGTATCTTGTATCCACCCAAGAAATTTTGAAACTTCTTGATTTCCTCAATACTACAAGGTCCTAGGGATCCACTGGCTTGTTGATGCAACTCTTCAGCCATTTGCTTCTGTATGTCGCAACCCTGTCTGATACTGTAACATTTTTCGTGTTGATCTAACTTAACTTTGGCCGTAACAATGGCTCTCGCACAGCATAGGTCATCGTCGTTCTGGATACGTATGAAACACTGTTTTTCTTTCAGGGTCTTTTCTAAGTTCACATATTTACATCTTTTTAATGCCCTTCCATTTGGCATGTATGACCACATCTTACATTAACGCTTCGTCAATGGTAAAATCTTCATTTGACTGTAATACCCTCCCATAAAACGCTCTGCAGTCAGTTCAGGTATGTGCAAAACGGTATATAACGAGAGGATAATCCGATGTAGGACTCTGGATTACCAATCTGATCTGGTCTTCTGGCTTAGCTCTCCTGGTCAGGTCTTCAAAAATGGCAATGGCAAACAGCCGCTAGAGTGTTGCCAGCACATCATATATCACTTCTAGATCTTTAAAGGTTACTTTGTAAGTAGAGGGTGTTGTTTTAAATTTCTTCATGCGCTGTTCATTGATTTTCGTAATATTGTAAAATTCTTTAGGATCATCGTTTTTCTTCATGCGCTTTATAGGCATGTCATCATTCTCAGCTGGTCTCTTAAGCCCTCCACCTATCTGATGTTTCTGAATCTTGTGTCTGTTTAGGGTGTATTGACGGCTTAACGCCTGTCCGCATACATTACATATAGAGAGAGAAAAGAAATAGACAAGAAGAGTCAAACTCAAAAAAGTTGCCACAAGGAAGAAATTGTCTGGAAAACAAATACCGTGAAATCAAATCAGGAAGGAAAGGACAAAAAATGAAACTGAAGAGATACTGTTGGAGTCAGCCAGAGAAAAGAAAAAAGAAAGACTGAAACCTGTTCCAAAAGAACCTTCATCCCCCTATAAACGACTGTACTCCCCCTTTTCCTCTTGCGACCGATCAAAACAAACAACTTGCAGGCCGAAGATATGAAGTCGTCTACAAATTAATTATTTTGCATTACACTTTGTGTGTATTTAAGTTTTAGGATAAGTTGTATGTGGTGATATAACAGATGAAACAGACAAGTAATGTTTACGAAATGCTGACTGATCACACTCGTTGCATGGGAATTCACTCGACCAAGTCACGAAACTGCAAAACTGGTGGATAACATGTCAAATTGATTTGCAATCCAATAGTCCATGTTGTTTTCTGAAATATGCATGCATACTCCATAAATATATGTGAATAAGATGTTGCATAGCTGTTGCGTTTTTGAAAGAAATTACTTTTTATCTAGACAGTATTGCCAATTTTGAAATTTGATCTGAACTCTTCTTTGCGACTGACACTGAAACTTAACAGTTTTCATGTAAATAAATGTATTTATTCTAGGTTTAAAGTAATCGAGATTTTACTGTATTGAAAAGTTACTGAAATGTTGGTTGCACGATTATTTCGTGCAAATTTCAGTTGGTATATAGCTGAGTTGAATAGTCAGTTAAGTCATTCGAGGTTGTCTGCATTGCTTAACACAACACAAACACAACTTACATGTATACAAACTGGATCCCATCCCGCCCACCCATTGGAGGCTTTTTTGAATTTCAATAAGATATTGAAGTCTTGAAAAGATATAAAAGTTAAAACAAATAACAATGATAATAATGATAATAATAAATTGGTCGATATACATGTTGTGCATTTTATACACGGCTGGAGTGGCATTTATTTCAATATTTATAACGAAATTATACAATAGTCATGCATAACGGGAGGCAGTCAGAACTAGAAAATTCAATAATAGTTTCAATTGAATTTGTATATCAATTAATCATCAAACTCCTGACAAATTTTCAAATATTGGAGAAAACAATTATCAAAAGAAAGAAATTAGGAACCAAAACTAAATTGTATTTTTATGTTCATAAAAGTGTGACAGCCACGTCATAAACAAATGTAATACGAGTTTTAACGTTATTTCGAATATTAACAGCACATAGCACTGCATGGAAGTTTCCCTCATGTCTTTTATGATGTGTTTGGTTAACTTGTTCCGCTTAATTGTAAGAGCTGATTTAAGTATAATCGGTACAGTTTTCAACATGATGTTGATAATAATACAGTTTAGTTTATATTTTACAGATTATTCCAAGAGTTGAGGAGTTTTTCTGGATACATTGTCGCCAAGATTTCTCGGGATGGATATATGTTTTATAATGATGCATATCCTTTCCGCAGCCTTAACGTACTAAAACGTATTAGCGTCTGATGGCCCTTTCACGCTTCCGTAGAAACAACATTTATTACACGAAACTTATTTTGAAAATATTTCTGAAATGTCTAGGTCTGCATTTCTAAAATACGGTTATATCTTACATCTGAGGCATATACTGACACTCTCAGACAACATCAAAAATGACATTTTGAGCGATTTGATGATGTTCCAAAATTATCAATGTACCCTTGGTCCGTTACGGACCCCTGTGGAATTTGTGTTTATCCAGAGCTCAAATATTTTTTCATAGATTAAAAGTTGACATGCTGTACTAAAGCCCAGGTAATTTCAATTCCTAATAAAGTGCTGAAAATTGGCTCCCCAATAGCAAAAAAAAAAAAAAAAGTCCACGCGCATACATTTAGACGGGGTGACCCCTGCGCGTGACCCCTGACTATCTACGAATCAAAATGCGGCTTTCGTTTTCAAGTTTAGCATTTCTACTTTCATTTTATTTACTTCCGGAAATAGTTGAAGGTCAAGTGACGTCATTTTCTGTGTTGTCAAAAACATACATATGCCTGGCGAGATTGCATAAATATGTGCTGGCCGTCCTAAGGATATAGAGAACTGTTCTACAATGGACTGACGTACCACGAATGATATAATCATTTGCCTTGTTTAAAGATCTCTTAAAAATAGAAAGTTACTTTTTCTTGTAAGATAGAAAGGTAGAGACAGTATTTTACCAAAACTGCAAAATCGATTTTATCATAGTCTCATTAAGGTATAGGTCCATGTTTCGGAGAAAAAAGTTCGAACTTCATCAAATCATAGAAAGAAAGCATTGTTTTACATGAAAAATTAACAGCATATAAAACATTTATATTATTCTACAAAACCATTGTCAATTTACTCATATATGTATTGAATTCCGGAAAGGGACTGCATGAAGGGGCCACACTTCTGGACAGTTCAGCGCCTTTAAAAACTCACCATTTTTTAAAAGCTGTTACATGTCTTCGTTTTGATGCATTTGCAACATCGTGCGTGTGTTTAAACTTTACATAACTATGTAAAACATCGTTTTTGACAATTGTTTACATTTATTTCTTTACAAATGGCATTCTTATTTAAAGGGGGACAACTCATTTAGAATATTTTAAGTATCCAACTCTGTGGGACAGAACAGTAAAAACATGTATTGGACAGGTAAGTTGTGTGTCAAGATGCTGTTTATTTACTAAAAAAATCTGTTGTTTTGTGATATACTGCTAAACCTTAAGATATAAATACATTGTAAGAATTCAAATGAATTTATATGTACTCGTATAATATAAGTTTTATGAAATGATATGTTGGGAAGACATATATTTAATGAATGTACATGCTTTTGGCTAGCAATTGAACTTCTACATTATCTTCACTGAGGATAATGTTTTTCGGCAATAAAATGTGGGGGTTGTCAGGCCGCCGGAAGATGGTAGCTGGTCTTGAGACTTGGTATCTTTCTACTTCCCATTCCTACGACGGAGTTAGGGTTGAGTAGCCGCCTCGCAGCACACTGACTGGGAAAGTATATTCATATATGTAAGTTTTCCGTGTAGGAATTAAAGAAAATTGATATTTTATATGACTGAAGTCAGTTGAACAGGATATAATTATAAAGAAGGTTTATGCAGTTTTTGTATATATTATGTATATGAATATGTGCAGTTTTCGCTCTGTAAAAACCAACAAAATAGTATTATAGTTCATGCATGATGTGTTGTGTTAAAGCTTGAAATGTGTAAACAATGTGGATACATGACAATGCAGACAACAAATCCTAAAATGCATTTATGTATTTGTTCTCTTTTCTTCCCTCGATTTACTTTGATTATGGGATAAATAATTTATTTACGTTTGAGCGTAGCGAATTAGGAAATAATGTCATTTAATATCAAACCCCTCGTGCTATGCATTCGGGTGAGTGTGGGGGTCTGTGACTACCTAATTATATAATGCAATTGATGCTTCAGAGTTGCATTTCGTGTTGGTTTAACAGACATATACGCTCATAAAATACAGAATTCGAAACCGAATGTATACACAACGTCCCTATTATGTCACGCAAGAAATTACCTTCTGTCGATTCCCTATTGAAGTCACGCGAAGAAATGTTTCCTGACAACTTCAAAAAGTTTAAGAGGTGAGACAGGAGGGACTATAGGTTTACTATAGGTCCGTCTGTCCGTGTGTCTGTCTGTCTGTCCATCCGCCAAATTTTCTAACACCCCCTTTTCTTTTCATATTTTGACAGCTTATTAATTGTAGTTTGCGATGATATATGGGTTTCAATGGGTTAAAATTTTTGAAAGCATAGTAAATGGATCTAAACTGTTGCGAATTTACACTAGAACCCTATGGGAAATGTTTTACTGGTATATAACCTCTACAATAACGCGCATTCTCCATTTTATGTGTAATAAACGTAGAAAAAACACGCCTATAAACCGTATTTCTATCTTCCTAGAAGCTAGAGCTGCCGCTAAATTATACCTTCGCTTCCGCCGTCCTGGAACAATTCATAATGGCAACCATTTTTTAAAAATAAAAAGAACTAGTGGTGACAATGATTGCTATATACAATTTTATATTAGGATGAGTGAACAAGTAACATACGTTACGCTACAGACACGAAAAATCACACCTTTATTTTTATTTTGTGTCTTACCCTTGGAGCAAGGGAGCAGCTGGGGCCAGTCTTATCAAACATCTTATCGTATCGCACGACCAAAGTTTTGACTGAACACTTTTGTTGATACCAGTAACAAAACACGTTACCAATTTCATGTGTTCAAGATTTTATGTGTAGGCCGACGGACAAGTAGCATGTTTTCTGTTTCCTGTCCATATTCTAAGAAAACAGATATCACAGACCTACGGTCGATTTTAGTCGTACTATGTTTAATAAGACGGGCCCCTGTGTCTTATGCGCTACACATCGGCTCATGATGGTGAATATTTGTAACAAGTTATTTCAGAATCCCTTCATGCATAAAGACGTTATCGCATAGGAGATGTAAAGAACTACAACGCTGTGCCCAGGTTCTACCTTTAATCGTTGAAACGTATCTTAGAATCATGTAACAACAACGGATATGACGTAGACGTCACTAGCGCGACGTCGTATGTTAAAGCGCGGTAAATAACGTTATAACATTTTCTACATTCTGGGGGCCGCGAAAAGTATTATCTATAACAAAGTACTTAAAAGGATGAAACATGAGTACTTAAATATCTGAATCAAACTTGTCAGAAATACAAGTATTACACTTAGTAAAATGAAGTTTATTCATTTTAGATTAGAAAGATTCTTTCTCAAAACGTAATAGGCGTAGTCTAGGTATTCACTTAATTGTCTCTGATTTTCTGATCAATCATTACTATTTCTGTTTGAACAATTTATCGTTTATAGTTATATATTGTATCCGCCCGAAATATAATCTGAGCAGTCTCTGTATCAAACACTTTACTAGTGTTATGAATAATAGTCTCTCATGGAACACAATTTCCGCAGTCTGTTATATGAAGTATCTTGTGTAATCACTTATTAAAAATCAGAACTTTAAACAAACTATTTTTAAAGGTACTGAACTTCACTTTTCACTGGTAACAGTCTCTAACGGATACAGTTTCACCACTGGTCTCGTCGTTAGCCCATTTACAGTCTTTATTTTCGCGGCGCGAACTAAACCATCATTTCCTGTAATCAGTTCCTGGACTACTGCAAGTTTCCAGCGCAGCCTTGGTCCTTCATCGTGAACTTGTACCACATCTCCGGTCCGTATAGATCGTTCGTTTGATCCTGTAGTTTTGTGGTATTCTCGTAAAGAGGTCAAATACTCAGTCTTCCAGCGTTTCCAAAAATGGTTGATTATATTCGCCTGGATCTTCGCTCTCCGGGTAAGTATAGACTGGTCACTCTGAATAGACGCCATGCCGGTTTCCGTTTCAATGTCGTAATACGGGAGTGACGTCATCCTACGGCCGTAAAGAAGATGTGCCGGAGTTAATGGTTCCATGTCTTCTATGTTTGAGGAAGTGTACGTGATAGGTCTGTCATTTAAAATTGCCTCGATTTCAGTCACAATGGTACGTAAAGTTTCCATGGTTACAAAAGCTCTTCCGAGAATCTTCTTCAAAGTCGTCTTGGTAAGACCTATTAACCGTTCCCAAAATCCGCCAAACCACGGGGCCCGCTTTGGTATAAACTTCCACTCTGTTCCCTTCATGCTGAGCGCTTCTTGTAGAGAAGTTGACAGGAAAAGTTTCTTAAGTTGACTGGCTGCTGACAGGTAAGTTGTGGCGTTGTCCGAGATCATGAGTTTTGGCAAGGATTTTCTGCTGCTAAACCTCCTGAATGCTTGTAAGAATGAATCCGTCGACAAATCTGGAACTACTTCCAAATGAACGGCCCTTGTAATTGCGCATGTGAATAAGCAGATGTAACATTTGGACTCACTTCCGGTTTCGTTCCTGACGTAAAGCACACCAGTAAAATCCACACCTGTAACACTGAACGGTGGGGCTTCTTCTACTCGGATCTTCGGGAGTGGCGGTGGGTCTGGTGCTCGATACGGATTGCCAATAACTCTTGTACAAATTACACACGTCCTTAGTACTGATCGGACGCACTGGCGAATGGCAGGAATCCAGTACTTTTGTCTAAGGTGCGTAATGGTGGCGTTTACTCCAGAATGAAGTTGTTTTCCGTGTGCATCTTGGATGACTAATCTGGTAAGTTTATGTTTCTTTGGTAACAGGTAGGGAAACTTTGTTGCGTATTCCAGCGGTGCATTATGAATTCTTCCTCCGCAACGAATAAGTCCGTCTGTATCTAGGTATAAACGCAGTTGTCTGACGAGCGGTAACCGGTTTCTATTATACCCTTCAGATTTTCAATTTCTTCTTTAAACGAGGTCGCATGACAGGATCTCAACCATGGAATTTCAGCATCATGAAGTTCGCTTGCCGATAAACTTCCGGTTTGTCTGTTTGTATTTTGTCTGCAATTGTGGATGAATCTCATAACATTAGCTGTGACGCGAAGTAGCTTGGTGTAAGAACTGTAATGTGTAATGTCAATTACATTATGGATTCCGAGAGTGTCTGAGCACTGTAAACTTGACACGTTGATCTCTTCTGAGTTACCAGCATTCTCTTCAGTTGTCGTCTGCGGTGTCACGTGTTCGTATTCCCAGGTAGGCCACTGTACTCTGTTTGTCAACCATGACGGACCGGTGTTCCATAACTGGTTATCGAGGAAAATGTCTGCAGATATACCACGTGTAAGTAAGTCGGCTGGATTATCGTTCGTAGGGCAATATCTCCATAGTGATTTTCCTGTAAGTTGGTTGATTTCATCGACACGATTTCTCACAAAGCGTTTGAGAGGTTTTGATGTTGTCAGCCAATGTAACACTATCTGACTATCTGACCAAAACGTTACATTTGGTGTCTGTAAACTCTTCTGTAGATGTGAGGCTAACCGAGCACCAATCAAAGCAGCCATGAGCTCCAACTGAGGTAAGGTCAAAGTCTTTAGTGGAGCGACTCTGTTCTTAGCCATAAGTATTCTTGTTTGTTTCTCGTTACTGAAATATGCCACTGCTCCGTATGACTTAATACTAGCGTCAACAAATATATGAAGGCATGTGGTACTATTCGGGTTCTGTGTAGGTAATAGCTGTCTTGAAAACTTGACGTCTGTGACTCTATTCAGGTCTTCTGCAAGCTGGTTCCAGCTGTCTGTTATAACTTCCGGTAGGAATATGTCCCAGTCGTATTTACTTTTCCAGAGCTCTTGAAGTAAGATCTTAGCTCGAACCGTAACTGGGCTAAGTAAACCGAGAGGGTCGTATATCTGTGACGAGAATTTGAGAATTGTCCTCTTGGTTATTACATCTAAGCTTGGGATACTTCTATTGGTAAATGACAGTTCATCTGTATTTGGGTTCCATTGCATTCCAAGTACCTTGATGATGACGTCATTGTCAAGTACTCCGTCGGCTGCCGCCAAGGATCGCAATTTTTCACTGTTCGACGTCCATGACTTTAGATTCATACCGGCTTTCCTTATCAGACATCTAGCTTCTTTGAAGTAGGTACACGCAGACGACTCAGATTCAAAGCTTGACAGGACGTTGTCGACGTATAAATCTCTCTGGATGACTTCCTCTGCCTGCACGTGTTTGTTGAGTTCTAGATGCTTCAAAATGGTAGCACTAAGCATGAGCGGAGAACATGTAGCTCCAAACAAAACTGCCTTAAAACGGTAAATACATAGTGGACTGCTCGGGTTTAGAATGTCACCAGACCATAAAAATCGAGTAGCATCTCTATCTCCTTCGTCCAGTCCTACATGTAAAAAGGCTTTTTCTATGTCTGCTGTAACAGCGTATTTGTGGAGACGAAATCTGACTAGTATGTTGGAAAGGTCGTTAAGTATCGGCGGGGTCGATTCCAGGCAATCATTTAAGCTAGGTAAGTAAGGTGACTGTCGACAGCTACAGTCGTACACGATCCGAATTGGTGTAGCTGAAGATTCCTTTTTGACTGGGTGGTGGGGTATATAATGGACTTGTCCGGTGGGTGGGGTATCAGTAATGACTTTTTCTATAAAACCTCTGCGTTCCTGCTCTGTAATTATGTCGTCGTATTTTTGTAGTAGATACGGGTCTCTCTGCAGTCTTCTTATGGTGTTTTCTGTCCTCTTCTTAGTTACCTCATAGTTAGTTGGCAACGGCGGATGTTCTAGTTTCCATGGTAATTTAGCCGAATATCTGCTATCTATGAATTCTATGCACGATTGCTGATAATTTTTAAAGTAATCTGATTTGTCGTTGTCTTCAGTAGTCTGTGTAATCCCCATACTTTCTAGGCTCCAAAATCGTTCAAGCATGTCTGGAGAAAAGTGTGACGTATTTACATTGCAGACGTGATTTGTACTGTGCGGGCTCTCGGCTGGGACTGGTCCAGATAACAAGTAACCTATCTTCGACTTGACAGCTGTCGGTCCTTCTCCACGTATTATACGATCTTCTACTATGTCCCAATAAAAGTCTGCACCTATAAGCATAGAAATGGTGAAGTTACTGTCTTCTGTCACCGGGTGAGCAAGTTTTAATCCACGAAGGTATGGTAATTTTGAAGCTGTATTCTGTAATCTGTTGTTGATAGGCGTTGATATTGTAGGTACAATCAGGACTTTGACTGGTATTTTCTGACATTCGTCTGTTACTAGGTAAACTGTTGCTGTGTCTACTTGCATTATCTTGTTACTAGTAGAGCCGAAGGATGACAAATATATTGTCTCTGTGCCGTTTCTGGTGAGTTCAAGTTCTTCTGCTAAACTTTCCGTAATAAAGGATTTATGTGAACCTTCATCGAACAGTATGTTGGTATATAGCTGTACTTTAGTTGACGAAACGGTTGCTATGGCTGTTTTCAACAAGACTCTTTTACCGTGTAGACCTGCTGATGAATGAAATACTCCAGCTTCCGGTGTCTGCGTAATTTCTGTTGGGGATGACTTCGGCTGCTGAGCTGTTTGTCGTCTGCTGCAAATTGCCGTATGGTGTTTCCGGTTACAAATTTGGCATCTCTTGATCGAATTACATTTAGCGACGGGATGTTTTCTTAAACAATTAAAACACAAGCGGTTCTGTTTCACGATGTCAAGTCTTGAATTAGTATCACAGTGAGTTTTACATTCAACAGATTTGTGTCCTTGTTCACAGAATGCACACATAATATCATCTTTACGATTAGACCTTCCGAATGATGATTGCGCGAGATGTTGTGGTTTTCTTTTAGATTTTGCTGTCATGAAAAACGCTGCTGTAGCCTCGCAGTCGTCGACTTCCGGTTCACTGCGCGCCGTACCAGCCTCCATGATTTCTCGATTGATAGAAGCTCGTAGATCTTCTAGTCGCCAGTTATTTTCAACGTTTTCGCGGGCTAGCTGTTTTCTAATTTCACTTGGTAATTTTTCTAACACAACAGGCACTAATAAGCTACCATAACTTTCTTGACACTATCCCATGGCTTCTAAACTACGTATGAATGTCTCCATTTTATCATAAAAGTTTCTCAAACTAGTAACTCTGTTTGACGGGGCAGGTAATTTCAACAAGGATTGCATGGCTACGTGCATTATCTTATGTTGCTGCCCGAATCTTTCTTTGAGTAGATCAACAGCCCGGATGTAGTTAACATTTGTCATGGCGAATCCTTCAATCACTTGTGCTGCTTTTCCTTCAAGTTGTGATTTCAAGTAACTAAACTTTTGCACATCGGTAAGGTTATTGTTCATATGTATGGTAGACTCATAAGAATCCCAGAATGATTGCCATGTTAATATATCGCCATTGAATGTTGGCAGGGAAATTTTAGGTAATCTGTAAAATTGATTATACGAATTATTACTCACATTTCTGTCGTTGAAATACCTATCTTCTGAGTTTGAGGCGTTACCATTTCGCTGTCCATCTCTCTCCCGTAAACTTTGATGATCACCTGACTCTCTAGAATTCTCCTGATCATGTATTTCTCTTGAGGTTTGCTGATCTTCTCGGGGAAGTGACGTTGTAGAACACTTCTCTTGTTGATTTCGGAATTCTCTGAGTTGACGCAACTTTATCTCCAGCTGTAGTGAATACTCTTCTGCTTGGAATATCTCGTCTTCTATACACTCGATTTCTGTGTTTGAAAGTATTTTCTCGTTAAGTGTCTCTAGTATTTGTACCTTGGCTTCAATTGACTCTAGAATAGCGTTAAACTCCAGTAATGACGAATTCTCCTTCGCGTGCTCAATTTTGATGAGATATCTGTCAACGAAACGTCGGTGGCCCTCTCTCTGTGTTTGTAATTTCTGTAGATTCATGTTTTAGGTCACGGCACCAATATCGCATAGGAGATGTAAAGACCTACAACGCTGTGCCCAGGTTCTACCTTTAATCGTTGAAACGTATCTTAGAATCATGTAACAACAACGGATATGACGTAGACGTCACTAGCGCGACGTCGTATGTTAAAGCGCGGTAAATAACGTTATAACATTTTCTACAGACGTTAAGGCCCGGACACGAAATATGAAGTGACCCTGTTTTTGAAATTTGACCTCTAAGTGTCACATTGACCTTGGAGCTAGGGAACTGTGTCTTGTGCGCTACACATCGTCTCATGATGATGAACATGTGTGCCACGTTCTTTAGAATCCCTTAATGCATAAAGAAGTTATGGCACGGACACGAAAATTGGACCTTTTTTTGTCTTAAATTTAACCTCTTAAGTGTGACATTGACTTTAAAGAGAAAAGAAAAAGAAGAGGATGGGCATTAACTACATATTGCCTATGTGTGTGTGTGTGAAGTTTGAGAGGGGTAGGTGTTTAATAGTATTCAACTAATTGCAGGACCAAATTTGTGAGGACAAACATACAAACAAACCTGGCAGACAGACTGCATGGTGACTCCCCTCCTACAAACTTCGTTTGTGGGTTATAATTATGAAGAAATATTACAGGAGCAAGGGAAATGCCGTTATTTTATAAATAAGTCCGTTGCTAAAAGGCATACAGTCTTTTTTACGAAAGTCGCAAACATTTGTACAGTACTGCAAGCAATCATGCATACAGTCAGGATATCACACCAAATCCGCTTTCATTGATTTTATTTAATTTTACCAAACTAGCATTGTTTCTTTATCCACGAAACAATGGGATTTATATGTAGATCATTCATCAACACGGGGGAGGAACTGTTACTCGAGACTCGGTTATATCATGTTACAGATTTAGGATACTGCTGCTACAGTTTTCCCGGATAACGTTACAGCATAATGGTGTTTTCGCAATCTTGTATCGTGTTTTCACGTTTTCACCCTACTGACCGCGAAGGCGAAAATACGAAAACACGATATGAGATCGAGGGCTAAAACGCGAAAACACGATATTTTAATATCGCACCTTCGCCTTCTGATTGGACATGCGTAAACATGGAAGTCGAATTACATTCGCGTATCAGGAGTATTTTTCAGCCGATTGTGTCGTGTTCTCTTCAAGAGATCTTGAGATATTTTGCTTAACTTCAGCGGTTTATATGTGTAAAGACGTTTAAATGGTGAAGTATTTGAAATATATAAAACAGTATATGCATACGTTAAAACACTGACGCACACGTATGGATTTAGCAGAAAAATGATAAATTTTAATTATAGGGTGCATGTACCACGTGCCTTTCCCAGTTTGCTAATCTGGGGTGCCAAAAACATGGCAGATTCCTCGATAAAGGTAACATTTTCTTAAATATCTTTTCACCAACCTGTTCAAATAAAGGGAAACATAGATGAGTGCCGTCTCATATGAAAATCCGACACTCGGCTACAAGTTTTTTGTTTCAAAGTCAGCTCGTTTTCTCTAAAAGTGCAACCGCGCATTTGAATTGAACAAATTTGAAGATGTTAAGACGGGGGACATTTTTGCAAATTCAATAGATAAACCTTTTAAAAGGTCGTAAAAGATTACTTTGCGACACGGATATTTGTACGAGTATTGTCTTGATATTTACACTTCAAGAAATTACAAATTAAGAGCCTCCAATAGCTTCCGAGGCCAGATTTATCAAATTGCTAAGCAGGGGTCCGTTTTTCTTGATGCTAAGACGGGGGCGTGATTCAAAGATTTGTTATTGGAAGTCTTTTGTTTTTCATTAGCCTGCTTTATTTAAGTTTTTTCCATGTTTACACTGCTTACTTTAAGAAAAATCTCGCTATATATCTGGTAAAATTCAAATGGTTATGACAAATGAAAGCTTTTCGCCGACTGTAAACTGTGAAATTTTACCTAAGGTGAACTACTTAGTACCTAATTTGACTGATTTAATTGAAAATGCATCAACTTTTACTTTATGTACTATATTTCTCAGTCGACTAAAATGTTATGTCTAGATCATTCTTTGTAAACCTTTGTAACAAATACTGTTAAGTTTTTGAGAAAGCATCAGTTTATATTGAATTTTGTTTCAGTCGTGATAACTTTGAATTCTTTTTTAGGCTGAATAAAATACATTTGCGCATCTGACATGAGCGTCAGTAAGCTGTCAAAAGAAATCGGAAATTGTACTGGTTTTGTTGGTAATAAAATGTGTATGTTATTTTCAGATATCTTATTTTAAGAAATTTTGTTCGGAATGACCTTTTTATGGTTTAAAAAATATAAATTATTATTTTTATTGTAATGCTAAAGCGCATTTACATTTCAGACATTTGTGTGCCAAGAATGCGGAATGGCATATAATTCCAGAAAAAGCCTTCTGCGCCACGAAAGACCACAGAAATCTTGGACCTTATAACTGTGGCGAGCGGTCTTTTCCGGTGAGACTAATAACATTAATATTATATTACGACCTTACATTGGCATATATTAAGCATTGCACATTTTATCCATCTCTTCTTACTTCTAGAAATTGTTTCGACTATAATGTGGATTACTTTCAGTCTTTCACAGCTGATATGCCGTGGTTTGCAGGAGATCGTAAACGGTGGATATTTTGGCCCTGTGTTTTAATGACCCTTAATCATTCCCATACAGTATGCTTTGGTGTCCAACTTCTCAATCAAAGTAAATTTGAAAATCATTTCGAATTTCAAAATATGGTCATTTATGATTTACTTTTGGTCGGAAAGGTAGCGCTTTTCCCTTTTATTTTTATTAATTATTGTTCTTCATTAATTTTAAGTGAAGTGCATTTAGTACATGGGTTCGAAAAGGAAATTTTGTGACAAAATTGCTTTTAAGAAAAATTCTTGTTGATAAGAGTTCTTTTATTTTTGAATGTGAATTGAGGCATTACAACCTGGAATGATTGTACTCGACTGCCTTGATTGTAACCAATGTATGACATTATTGTTACCAAAAATGTTAGTTTGTTGCTAGGCACGTTTTTGTTTCGACGATATTGTTGGTAAAAATATTTTTTTTTGTATCGAATAGCCTATACAGCCCACAGAATATCATTTTACTGAGCCTGTGGATGTCCCAAGTCGTTCGAATGAAGAATCGGCCTACGATGTATACGCTTGAAACCGATTCTCATCTTTTTTGTAGATCGAAAGGGACTGAAATTGGCTTTAATTCTTTTTCCGTGTCATTTGCTTTACAACAACTTACTAAGAAACTTGATAGTGTCAACGTTTTTGCATGCATTCATAAATAATTTTACCTTACACACAACTAATTTGTCTTTATTTATATTTCATTTTATGAAATTTAACGCCAGTTGTATTGTGGTCAGTTTATCGAACCATCGTTCCTGGGAAGAACCAGCATCATATTCAAATCATATTAAAGGAAATTTCCACTTTCTTTCATAAGAGACATGGTCGGTTTCGGGCTTCGAATCACGGTCGTCTGTGAGAGAGATCTTCAATCTGACTAAAGTACATCTCCTATTACGCTACGCATAGGATCTGAGAACGACCTATTCATAGCCTCGTTCTGGCGAACCTTTCGCTAGCCAATCAGAACTTAACTTACAATATCTCGCTTATCTACCTGTAGCCTTGACTTTTGATATTTACAATTCTTATGTCACATTGTGTCAAATAGCCGGTTAGCTCAGTCGGTAGGCCACTTACTTTGTAAGTGAGGGGTCCCGGGTTCGAAACCTGGAATGACTGCACATTTTTCTTACTCTTTGACATTCGAACAAGTCGTCTGATTGGTTAAAATAAAAATAGCAATACTGGAAATCCAAAATATACAGAAGACGACTGTGAATGGGTTGTTCTCAGATCTTCGTTTAGAAGATCAAGTACTTTAGTCAGATTGGAGAGATCTTACAACTCGACTATTGAAGCGATCGACCTCTTTATAGTATGATTGTGTATCTAAATGATCACGGAGTCTATTAAACCTGCAACGTGTTTTATGATAAATACTGGCTCTGAATTATGTTATCTTTTGTGGTAATTCAATGGTTTAAAAAAAAGTTCAATAAACTTTAACCTTCGAACATTTGCTATGATTTCACAACACATGTGAAAAAATTACCGGCACATACTCTGATAATTCAATACATGCATCTAAATAACATTCTTAAGGCTTTGAAAGTATGATAATTTATTTCATTTCAAACTGCAGTTTAGATATATATTCCAACAAAAAGCGATAAAAACAGCACACAATTATGATCTAAAAAGACAAATGAGATTAACATTGCTGTGCAGAATCTCAACCATTTTCAGTGGTTGCCTTAAGAAGCAAAGCAAAAGTAAGAACGGTTCACATTTTAATAATTAGAGACCTGTTTCAGCTAGAGTTATCGAAAGTTAAACCAAAGAAGCAGACTAACTTTAACAATGAAGACAAAACCAATGCGATAAAAACAGACTTACTATTTTTCCAAAGCCGACCTGAAAATGTAGTAATACTGTTAAGAAGCGTCAACTTGCCACATAGGGTGTCACCCAGATATTGCAGTACTTCCGGGTCGTTGTATCCTAGGAAGCATTTCTTTGAAATTTGAAGTTCTATATTTGAAGCCTTCTCTACTTTGACTTGTTAAACATTTTGTGTCATTTCTGATGTCTTTAACAGTTGTTTTGTTCGTGTTTTTTTTTCAGGACTACATTTCTGTGCGGAAAACTATTCCAGAATGGCGGCCATGACAGATGTGGGTGGGAAATCATAAAGAGGGACTGAATACTTCGATATGTAGCAAAGAAGTTCATTGTTGATGATAGTATTTCTTTATGCTTTATTGAATAGGACATTAAATAATCTTCAGAAATACTAGAGCACTCAATGCTGTAAATTTGTTGTGAAATTCGCCGCTGAATTCATGTTCAAAAGTGCTTGTTTTACTATAATAATATTAATAATAATAATAACTTTATTTTCTGAAGGTTACATACTAAGTGTACAAATACAGATATTATACAACTTATTTCCAGTATGGCCTTCAACTGATATACATTCACACATACACACAATCATACAGTCAATTTATAATTAAACATTTATACAAAAATACACCTATCAGAATTACTTAAATTTTCTCGACAAACACATCTCAAATTAAAGAAGTCTTAAATAAACGTAATGTAACAATAACTATGTTTTAAAAGAATTACCATGCGTCACAAAGATTATACATGACAATTAAGATGTACAAAAAAGGAAGTCTGTCCCATAAAATAATAAAAAGTTCCAGATTTGAATAATAAGATAATATGAATATTATTATTACTGGAAACGAATTCAGTAACATCAATTCAACGAAATTTTTGTAATTACAAGTAATTAATTGCTAAAAACTATTGTAACAAGAGAAAATTCTTTAAATCATGCTTGAAAGTAGTTATATTGTTATTATGAAGTTTAATGTAAGAAGGAAGTGAATTCCATATGTGTGCAGCTTTGTAGCTACATGTTTGTTTCAGGTAGTTCGTTTTAGGTTTAACAATAGAAAGATCCATGTTTTCGGTTGAGCGCAGACTGTAATGATCATTATGAACAAAATGTAGTAAATCTGAAATGTATATAGGACAATCTCCTGTTTTACTTTTGTACACTAATAAC
Source organism: Mercenaria mercenaria (assembly GCF_021730395.1). Taxonomy (NCBI): domain Eukaryota; kingdom Metazoa; phylum Mollusca; class Bivalvia; order Venerida; family Veneridae; genus Mercenaria; species Mercenaria mercenaria. Next base: position 60,319,062 of record NC_069361.1, on the reverse strand, counting down.
GAAATATGGTATTTGCACCTGTTCTCAAAAGATAGAAGTTTTGAATTTCTTAATACTTCATCAAAGTTGCTACACTTTGATTTTGTAATTGTATTTATAGTCTCTGCAAAGATGTAATTTTATCAGTGTCCGATTTGTGACAAAGTCCCCAGACATTGCAACAATATTCCATGGTTGACATAAAATATGCATTGTAATACAATAGTTTCATCTCATCTGTTAAGAAAAATGCAATTCTTCTAAGTAGAGCAATTTTTGAGTTTAGTTTATTGGGCACGGTACTAACGTGGGATTGCCAAGACAGAGTTTCGTCGATATATACACCTAGAACTTTCTGACACTTCACGTTTTCAATGACCGAACCGTCTAAAATTAACTCAAGTTTTCTAGTATATTTTATTTTGACTCTAGTGCTCAATACCATACATTTTGTTTTTGAAGGATGAAGTGACATGTTATTTATTTTACACCAATTATGGACACTAATTAGGCTATACTGAAGTTCAGACTGAATTTTTGTAATACTGTTGGCGGATTTATGTAAGGTGGAGTCATCGGCATATAGATCAATGTTGGTAGTATTTGAAATTAACGCCTTGTCATTGATACATATCAGAAAAAGAAGGGGTCCTAGTATGGATCCTTGCGGGACACCGGATTGTACTGTCATTCTTTTGAAATGCAGCTTCTTTACTTCTAGAGTCTGTGTTCGATTAGCTAAATAAGATTTAAATCTATCCAATGTTCCGTCTGTAAAATGGTAAAGTTTCAGTTTATAAATCAGCATTTCATGATCCACTATATCAAAAGCTTTCATAAAGTCAAGAAAGATAGCCCCTATATACTCCCCATTGTCAATGTCTTTTAGCCACGTTTCTATTAGGTATGTTAAAGCAGTCTGACAGGAGTGGTTAGGTTTGAATCCTGAATCCTGATTGATGTTTGTGTATTATATCTGTTCGTTTAAAGAAGTCCTGTAACTGTGTAGCAATGTGACGTTCAAATATTTTAGATATTGTATTAAGTACGGAAATAGGTCTATAGTTTCCTGGGTCTTGTTTGTTACCAGACTTAAATTTAGGAATAACCCTTGCTTCTTTTAATTTATCAGGAAAAGTACCATTGTATATACTATTATTTATAATATAATTATTTATAATAGATGCAATTGCAGAAGTAATATGATCGCCGAAATACCTCAACAATCTTGGTCCGATACCGTAAAGACCAGTAGATTTTGATAAGTCAAGTTTGTCAATGATATTTTTTACATCTAATGGAGTTATGTATTCAATATTAAACTGTACATGGCGTAATTTCGCATCTAAGTATTTTTGAAGTTTTGTGAAATTTTTATCAACTAAAGGTATTTTTGTAATTATATGGGATACATTTTCAAAATGGTAGTTAAGGGCATTTAATATTTTCTACTTATCAGTTACGACATTATCGTCAATTATGAGTTTATTAGGAATATTAAGTTGTTGCTTTTCTCTGTCATTATTGGTAATATTCTTTAGATTTTTCCACAGATGTTTAGGGGATTTATTATCTTTTACAGCATTGTTATAAAAAGATTTCTTACTTTTCCGTATCATAGAAGATAACTTATTTCTAGTTTTCTTGAAATTTTCAAAGTCTTTATGCTTATAATAGTAGTCTCGGAGATAAATTGCTTGTCGAATATCTTCTGTAAACCAAGATGGTTGACAAACCTGCTTAATTCTTTTCTGTTTAACCTTTGTATGTTTAGCTAGAACACTGTTGATGATATTATAAAACATATCTAGCGCCAGATTTGGGTTAGGTACAGTTTCGATACCATTTAGATGTGAATTTGCTAAGTCAGTTCTAAAAAGGTCTACATCAAAGTTTTTGAAACACCTGTAAACTATTGTTTCATGACTATTTATATTGTTTTTCATTATCTTCTTTTTTGTAGATCTTGTAATAGAGACAGGTAAATGATCGCTTATAGCGTAGTCATATACAGCGATATCAGATATGAGATCGCTTCTTGTGGTTTAAATGTGATCTATAATAGAAGTACCCGTTTTATGTATTCTTGTAGGTGTTTCAATTAATTGTGAAAGACCATATTTTGCAAGGAATATCTCCCATCGTTTGTTTTTGAATTTATCATTTTTTGCAGTTGGGAAATAATCTATATTGAAATCACCCAGAACATGTATTTCATAATGTTGATACTCTAATTTACTAAACTGACTCTCATATAAATCTATCCATGACTGCTTAGAATCAGGGGGTCTATATAAAAAGTTAACAAGGAAAGGTTTATTTCTGGTTAAACTGATTTGAATCCAAACTGATTCTAAAGCATCTTATTCTAAATCATAGTGCCTTATATATGATATTTTATTTGATATATATACAATTAAACCGCCACCTCGTTTACAAACACAATCTTTTCTCTCAAATTTGTAGCCTGGGATTACTTATTCATTATCGTGTACATCTTGTGTTAAAAACGTTTCGCATAATCCAATAATATCATAATGTAAAGACTGCATTAAATGAAATTTTAATTCATCGCGCTTATTAAGAATATGTTGAATATTTAAGTTAAAAATGCGTAAACCTTTACTTTTACTTTTTGGCTGAATATTAATTGCATTTCGTGAGGCATCCAATAAATACCTATACAGCAAAGAATGAGAAATTGTACCGGGCCGACACCACAGAGTGAAAGTTGGTGCATTTTTCATAATTCAGTCAAATTAGGTATTTCACCTTAGTATAATATCACCAGTACTGTCTCTTATCTCCCATATATAAGAGGTGGATAAGAAAACTACGAATGAGTTTTCAAAGAATTAAAACGTTCGGGAAACAAGAGACCATTGATATGACTACTCGTTCATTTATGAATAAACGCGTTTCTCATTTTTCCCTTTTCAGTTGTTTTTATTTCTCACTCATTGTTTTTATTTCTGATATAATCATTATTTTTATACATCATTTTTTTTTAACAAACCCTTAATATATAGAACCATATAAACACATTAAAACTCACTTAACCCCGGCTCTTGGTCAGTTCTAACAGCACTAATTAAACTCAATTATACTATCTAAGTAGTTTATACGATCGTCCAATACCTTAATCTCAGTTTCTGAAAATAATGCACCTGATCTATTACAGTTCCGTTTTGCTCCGCAAATTTTGCAGAAATTATAATCAACATCATTTTTAGTCTTGCACTCCTGGCATATTGTATCTCCATCTTAAGTCCTCACATTATCAGATTTACCCATCTGAAAAAACAGATGATATCAAATTTATCAAAGATACAGCCTTGACAAACTTTAACTTAAATGCTTAAATGTATATAACTCATTTTTACAATTCAACACCCTGTCCTTACATGTTTAATCGCAAGACTTTATCTTTGATGAACCTGCCATCTGTTTTCTTTCAATTTATGGATTATAAAATTTATTAAAATCTACAAAAAAAACAACACATAAATCAGACAAGCTTTATCATATTCAGAAATGGCATGCCCATACATTTAATAACAAATATTTTGTAACAATTCAATTTGTTTGCACAACTGCCTAATTATCTCCTCAGAACAGAAATTTAATTAAAGACATTAAAACACTAAATACACTTGAAACTTTTATGATTATGACTGTCACATATCCTTTTTCAGTTCTCTTAATCCAATAGTCAGTTAGTCTTCCTTTTCTTCACATGAATCATTATACCATAATTCAAAACCTTTGAGACATCCTATTTAAAACAGTCAATAAATTGTCACTGAATTTTTCCTCTCCACTTGTATCAAAATGCACTGTGTCTCGTAAGTCCCTGATATTAATGTATGAATTGTCTATATACACCCAACTGTTGAAATTACACCATGCTCTGATATTTCCATTTAAAACAATAGCCTTTCTATTTATCAAGCCATATTTAGTTGGTACAACACCAGATAAAATAATCTTAATCTTGGGACATAATGCTCTCAAGATACTGACTAGTTCCCCATATTCTTGGAGTGCAATATTCATCTGCATTGTTTCGTTTGGATACAAATGACATTTAGACAAATTATTTACCCCAACGTGAATTAAAATGACAAATGGAGGGTAATTCTTTACCAATGTCCGAGCAACTTCACAAATTTTTGCAATGCGCCCCCTGAAATTGAATGAATATTTACCATAGGATTCATAAAACATTCTCTTTGTCGCAAGAATCTTATCATAGAATCTCCAATGCATAAAAAATAATAACATCATTTTTCCAAATGGCATCCTATTTTTATGATGTAGTACCGGCTTTGCCCCAATTCTAATAGCCCATAAATTTGCTGGAAGTCCCCATGTGTCTTGTATGAAAACTTTTTTTGATGGAACCCTAATGACTTCCTTTTCCCCTTTGCAACCTAATATAAACAATCTATGATCCTGCCTATCAATGTAGGGATCCATATGGGAGTTACGTCTAGGATAGGAACAATTACAGTACATGTTAACCCCAATTCTAATATCCCCAAAGGTTTCTTGCACCAATTTCCAGGATTTCTCAGATAACATGGAATCTATTTTGTTTAGTTTTCCAGATGGTTCGTCTGCAATATTGTCTTTTGACGGTACATAAAGGAGACTTAAAATGACATCATAATCTAGTACAAACGAAAATAACTGTTTTATTAAAACATTCATTTCCCTGGACTTGCACCCTTCATTTTCCCATGCCCTTAACAAAACAAAGTTATCTACATATGCGTCAACCCTATAACCCGCCAACTTCGAAACCACTGACTTTAAAACATTCAAAAGGGCGTTTCCTTCGAGAACCATTATTGATTGTGTCATATCTATTTCATTCCAAAAGTCAGAAATAATTGTTCGACCCTCCGGTAAATCGACCACACCTGAATACTTGTAAGAAGAACTATCAGTCACAAGCCTCAAAGTTAAATGTTTCTCATTCTTCCAAACCAATTTTCCTGCCCAGTTATCAAAAAACCTCCAACATGATAGCTCTTCATACAATTCTGGATACATCCTAATACAAGTACTGGATTTGGAAGCTTTTGATATCGCCATATTCACCTCTCTTGAATATAATTTTGCCGCTGGAATTGCAATCATTAATGATATCGCCCTACCTGCGAACTTTTGCAATTGCGTCAAAGATAACAACTTACTGCGTAATAATTTATCCCGCAAATTTGTAAATTTGGTCTTTTTATCCTGCGTATCTCTGAAACATTGTTCGACCGAATCTAGAATGAATCCTAAATGTACTGGCGTTTGCGTTGCTTTAAAGCACGATTTTTTTATGTTTATAAAGTATCCTAGACGTATTAAGATATCACAAGCAATATAATTAGCGAATGACGCCGCTTTTTTACCGTCAAAGTTAAGGTTCCTCACTTCCTCCATCAACCTATCGTCAATATAAAGAAATAAAGGTATAGAAAATGTACTTCTAATGTACGAAGCTACCCGCAAATTTAAAGTGTGATATATATAACTGCTCAATTTAAATCCAAAAGGAAGAGTAGTAAAACAGAAAAAATACCCTGCCCACTCAAAACCTACTAAATCAAAGGAATCTGGGTGCAATTTGATATTGTGGAAACCTGACTTATCATCTAAAGATGTAAAATAAGCATTTTGTTTGACTAATCCCGGAATATCCTTTAAAGTATCCAACTTAAAATAAATATATTTTATCCAATTATTCAAATACATAAGATTTAAACACAATGTTGGTTTTGACTCTTCAACGGTCAGACCTGACACCACAAGTGGAGGTGTACAACTATCCACCCTACCCTTACAGAAAATAGAACCATTTTGCAACCTCTCCGAAATAGCTTCATTTATAAATTTTACATGATGCCTGCATTTGTTTGCATTTGGGAACATATTATCCGTAGGAAAATCACTGCTGTATTTTTTACCCCAAAACGAACCATTAAAAGGTGTGACAAAATCCTGAATCCTTACACCATGTTCGAGCCATCCCAAACACATATCATGATCATCGTTTCCAAATATAGATTTCAATTCTAGTACCTTAGAACTAACATTTCCGGCCACAAACTTGTCTGGATTGTAAAATCTTAAATTGGAAATATTAAATTCTATTTGCCCGCTCGATTTAGCTCTTTCATGCAAATTCTCAGCGGAGTCATAATTATTACAGTAATTATCACATAAACAAGGATTCCCTTCATAATCAACAAATGTTACATCCCTTTTAACAACTTGTAGCGGGTCAAAATTGAGCGTTATATCCTTCTCCCAATTCCTCAAGGTAAAATTAATCTGAAATAGAACACCAAAAAAAAAAATGCAACACTTAAAACGAATTACGCAGATCAAAAATATTAACCCTTCTTATAACAAGCTCTAAGGATATTACTGGTTATACACACCCAAAAATCTATATTATACCACGAAAATAAAACTCATTAATTACTTCCTGCGAGGTGGGTCTGGACATTCGTTTTGATAATGTCCAGGGCGATCACAATTAAAACAAAGGCCCCTTTTCGGAGCAGGGGGTCTATTATACCTGACCGGTTTGAACCCACCCGGGCCATGCCCTGGTGGAAAACCCATATAGAAATTTGGGGGCATACCCATATTCCCAATGAATGATGCTGCTGGCACGCCCATCATTCCCATAAACGGACCTTGACCCGAACTCATCCCCTGTGAAGGGTTTCTTCTCATCAGCCCAGTTTTTCATCAACTTTTGTTCGTTCAATAAAATTGACTCCTCAGCTTTTGAACAAAGATTGGCCAAAACAAAAGATCCTACAAAAGATGGCTTGTTTCTATGGACGTGAAACCTACTTTTATAATGGAAAATGGAAAATGGAAAATTTCTCAGCATCCTTGTGGCCTATTTTTCGCGCAGCTTCTTCCAGAAGAACTAGTTTCTGGAACAACATGTCCACATTTACCTCCTTCTTTGAGGCTTCCATCCTTGCGTCTTGTCGCGCCCTTGAGAACGTGTCTTCCAGACTTTCTTGGCGCCTTTCTTCAAGTTGTTGCTTTAAGTCGTCTACTTGTCGTTTCAACTCATCCACCTGAATATACATTTATTCAACAAATCAAAACTATCAACCCATACAACAGGATTTTTTTTTCTGAAAACACCCGCACCATCCGTCCGCTTGTACCGAAATTACTAAATCAGTATCACTAATTGCTATTTCGAATCCCCTACAATTGATAACCTATTCCCACGTCCATTGTTATCACTTTATCAAGCCATCATCCCCAATTATTATTTTTTTGGGGTGGGGGTGGGGGGGGGGGGGAGGCATAAATGAATACTTTAATTCAAGACTTTCACAATAATGAAACATTTCAACTTAATATTCATTAAGCAGAATAATAATATCAAAACTTTCTCTTTTTTATCATTAAAAACAATATCTTATGACCAATAACTACAGCTTATCTTAATTCCTTACTTTACATTTTCTCTCTCTCTCCAATCTACATAATTTTGAACACCCCAATCTCATTTCAAATCTTCTTTTTAATTTACTAATTAAGCTATAGAATGAAGTTACTTTAATCGCTTTTCACAATAATCACAATAAATACATTACTTCATTTCATAAAATTACATTACTTAAATCAGGTTCCTCAAGTTCAACAGACGCTTTAGATCTGCGTTTTAACCATTGGATCCTGTATAACAAACTCCAAACTTGATTCTAAAAACATGCATTATATCACAATCTACATATCGCTTTACCTCCACCATTTAAAATTTAGAAACACATATATCTGTAGTTCTATTATTTAATAAATATCGCCGAAATTGTCTTTTTTCCTTTTATTACTAAGTGTGCTTCATTATTGTATTGTACCCATACTATTATTATCCTTTAAACACAGAAATATCTTTACTCTTCTTCTATATGCATTCACACCTCATAACAATATCTCTCTATAAACGACAACAATCTTAAAGTTTTTAAGAAATGAAATCAGTCAAAATTATGTACACAGAAGACCACCTCCCATCGACACCGCCGATCTGGCACGCTTTTCTGCCATTGTACTTACAATAAACTGTTTCGTGCATATCGTGATATATGGTGAAACGAACTAGTCACGTTACCAAGCCGGTCCTAATAATTGTATTGCATTCCAAAATTATATTAATCAATAAACTGAATATATCGAACGTGCTAATAAAACTTAACTTCATCTCACACCCTTACTTTCCCAAACACTAAAACATTCCATTACTGTATACTTAAGACCTGGTCATAACGAATTCAATAAATTAAAACGCTAACATACCTTGCCCTCCGCAAGTTTCTGTTGCTTGTTAGTAGGGGCCACACCCGAAATCTCCTCAACGGTATCCCTTGTGGATTGCTTCCTCTTATTATTCTTCTTGGCTGTTGTGATCGTGTAGTGAACTAAAGCCACTAAGTTTTCATGTTTTTCCTCAATGTTCGCTAATAAGCATAGCTTTAGCAAGTCCACATTTCTTCTCTGTGCTAACTCAACTAATTCTTCCTGTTTTAAAGCCGATATAGGCTTCCCATCTATCTTTAATACTTCAGTTGGATTACCATCCTCCCTAAATTTTTCTAGTATTTGCATTTCCATCATTCCATCCAATTTTTTTCTCTTTAAAACAGTTTAAACAAGTCAACTAACTATACAATATAAACTATATTCAAAGTTAGCTTTCTTACAAAGTTACGCAGAGTGCACCTAGCATTGTAAGGCATTCCACCGAAATTTGCGGGAATATATCTTCCCTAAATCCAGCTAACTTATTGGTCATCCAGAAAACTTTCCATAGTATTAAGTTTGTTGACAAGAAATACAATAGGTTTCCAGCAATGTCCACGTGTTACAAACAAAGCCATCCTTATCTCATTTGCTGGAATTTACCCAGGCAGCATCATACAAATTGATTTATGTATGTTTATGACAAATGTGACCTCAACCTGACCCAGAGTTTGTTTGTACAAAACAATTTACGATTGGCCTTAGAATTTCAACCTCTGGTGAAAATTATTGCAAAAACCTAGAGGCTCCCAAAGGTAAACTTGAGCACACGCATTGAATATAACCCATGCACACGAAAACTTGTACCAAGATTTCAAAATTCTTTGTACCTTTTAGCAGGAACGCTTGCGACCAAAATAAAAACAAAATTAATTACAACTTAAATGTATTCCATGCAGCACATACCTGTTTTTCTTTCCAACCACTGCCATGCAAAGCAATTTTATGCACTTACATTGCAAACTTAATGATTTAATATACCAATACCCTGTTGCATTACACTACTAACTTGATTTAAATCCATTTTCTTCAATATCACAAGGATGCTCCACATGGCAATTGTTTATTAATTATCAATTCATATTAATCCACAGGTATATATTTAAAACCTAAAACACGCCTATAATATCTCATGTAATCTGATATTTCTATAGCACTCTCTCGTGTTCTATAAATAGAACATACAGCAGTTATACCATAATGCAATGCGCGAATTGCGGACAAGAGCGCGTTTTCTGTATATAATGAATCATCAGCTATCTGGGAATTAAAAATGTTACATGCCACCTGTATAAAATTGTCGCACCCGTTAACAGAATAAATAAGAGATGAAAATATAAATAACTAATTAAAGAAATATATTGGAACGAATGTAAGGAATATACAAAATATACAGACAAACGATTCAAAACGGGCCTACTAAGCAAATAAAAAGCACTATTTTGAAGCATGGCATCCATATTACTCCATTTTATACGATTTAAATCTTGCATAAAAAGAACGGTTTACAGCTTAATAACAAGTTACAATATTTTCGGATGCGACACACCAAAGAGCACTTGTAGTTGAAACTTTAATGCTAAATGATTTTGATTCATGACGTCCAAAGAATGTATCAGCAGAATTAAAATCATAACAAATATAACTACATGTTGTTTTTTTTCTAAACAACTGATTCACACAACACAAGACGAAAACTTATTTATGATCACCGATGTCAGTGGTCGGTGTGGATCCATCAAATATTTCGATCTATCCTTTTTAAAAATACATATAAATATATGCATGATTTGGTAGAAAATAACGGTGATGCATTAGATTCAAACATATTTATTATCAGATAACATCTAAATATTACTATCAAAAGTCAAATATCTTTAGTTTATTATGTCACACTAAGGGGTCATCTGTAATAAAACACAACATATGTATATCACAGAGGTGTTAATTGTTTCAACGAATAACTGAGTATGTGGCCGAAAATAATAATGTGGATGACAGTTGACATTAAAATATATATGTTGTTTATAACATTTAAAAATTTCAGTGAATTTAAATTATGCGATTTTACATTCACAGATAGATCTATTAAATCAAACAATTAAAACGGAAGATTTTTTACTAAAATATAATGTTAATATATGACAGTAACTAAGAAGAACAATTTGGATCTGTGAATACATTTTTGTTTTAAATAACGTTTTTCCATTTGGTGTTAATACATTTTCCCGAGTTATTCTACTTTTTTAAATATTCTTTTAAACACCTTAGCGACTTGTCTCTCAGCACTAATTAAACCCTACAAGCTATTATATAGTGGTATCAAGAGCCAGCAACTGGTGATAGATAAAATATGCAGTTTAAAGTCGGTAAAAAGCTTTCATTTGTTATGACCATTTGAATTTTAACATACATATAACGGGATTATTTTATAATGAGCAGTATCAACATGGAAAAACTTCAGTGAAGCGGGTTAATGAAATACAAAGGACTTCCATTACCAAATCGTTGAATCATGCCCCCGTCTTAGCATTTACAAAACTGAACCCCTACTTAGCAATTTCATAAATCTGGCCTCGGAAGCTATGTAAGGCTCTTATTTTGTAATTTCGGTCTTTTAAAAGGTTAATTTATTGAATTTACGAAAATGTCCCCCATCTTAACATCATCAACTTTGTTCACTTCTGTTGCGCGGTTGCACTTTAAGAGAAAACAAATGGACTTTGAAACAAAAAACTTGTAGCCGAGTGTCGGATTTTCATGTAAGACGGCACTCATCTATGTTTCCTTTTATTTGAACAGGTTGGTTAAAAGATATTTAAGAAAATGTCACTTTTACCGAGGAATCCGCCATGTTTTTTGGCACCCCATATTAGCGAAAAAGTCACGTGGTACATGCACCCTGAATTAGGAAATTAGGAAATTTAAATGCAAACCAGATCCTGTTTGTCTTCTGTCTTTGAATATTTCCTGATTAAGGTCAAACATCAAATATTCTCCTCCTGCATTTGACTGGACTTAATTCCAGGATATGGAATCACGTGATTCAAATGCACAGATACAGATACCGAAATACACAGAGGTAAAAGTCGTATTTTTGTTGCTTGGCGTTTTTTTTAAATTTCTTTCAGACATGCCACAGTCTGTAGCTATTTTATGCTGTTTATTACGATATATCTCTTTTTGGCTAAAACTTTCTACTTCGTTCAAACACTTCAAAAATGAACATTATAGTCATTGCCTCTACATTATTTGAGGTGTTTTGACTAAGTAGGACGTTTAAGCTAAAAAGCGATATACTTAAAAGAAACAGCATAAAACAACAGCTCAAGACTTAGGTTTATCTGAAAGAATAAACGCCAAGCGCTCACCTGAGCAAATGCAGCTTACTGCATTTAAACAGAAATAAGACAAGTTTTTTTCTCATATAGCACTAAGTTACTCCTGGGGTGGGGCCAATTTGACCTTGGGGCCATGATTTGAATAATTGTCTCTAATTGTCTGGTAGATAATGATGCACACACTCAGGTGACCTACAAAACACGAGTTTTAGCTTAGTGTATTTCGGTATCTGTACATCTGTAATCATGTGTGGTATCCAAATTCTGTCATTACACATCACGTGATCCCATACCCTGAATTTTTCGCGTGTCAAGGATTGTTTGTTTGTTCGTTTTGGGTTTAACGCCGTTTTTCAACAGTATTTCAGTCATGTAACGGCGGGCAGTTAACCTAACCAGTGTTCCTGGGTTCTGTACCAGTACAAACCTGTTCTCCACAAGTAACTGCCAACTTCCCCACATGAATCAGAGGTGGAGGACGAATGATTGCAGACACAATGTCTTTTATCAAATCGTCACGGAGAGCATAAGCCCCGCCCGGGGATCGAACTCACGACCCCGCGATCCGTAGACCAACGCTCTCCCTACTCAGATAACCGGGCGGGCATATCAAGGATTGTTTGTTTGTTTGTTTTGAGTTTAACGCCGTTTTTCAACAGTAGTTCAGTCATGTAACGGCGGGCAGTTAACCTAACCAGTGTTCCTGGATTCTGTACCAGTACAAACCTGTTCTCTGCAAGTAACTGCCAACTTCCCCACATGAACCAGAGGTGGAGGACTAATTATTTCAGACACATTGTCTTTTATCAAATAGTCACGGGAACATACGCCCCGCCCGAGGATCGGACTCACGACCCCGTGATCCGTAGACCAACGCTCTTACCTACTGAGCTAAGCGGGCGGGCTTATCAAGGATTGAGTTAATGATATTATCAAAAGAAGGTATTACCTTTCAACTAAGCTTTTTCTGCGACAAATCGGCAATCACTCTGCATATCAGATCATACCTTTAGGAACATTTTGTTTTCGCGGTTTCGCCTTCGCGGTTGAGAGGGCGAAAACACAATACAAGATCGCGAAAACACGAAGCGAAAAATATCGCGTTAAAACGCGATATTAATGTCGTATTTTCGCCCTACTGACCGCGAAGGCTAAACACGAAACAAACGATGGGAGATCGGGGACGAAATCGCGAAAACACGATATTAATAGCGCGAAAACGCGATATTTTTCGCATCGTGTTTTGCTTTATCGCATCGTGTTTTCGCGTCAGTGCATCGTGTTTTCGCGATTTCGCCTTTAGGACTTCTATTCCTGATTAAATTCTGCGCGGTTACATAGAGAAGGTGAAACTCTTCTTAAAAACATTACGTTGGCTTTTGTTGCCCGCATTCATGGTATTCTAGAGAGAAGTATCAGGTCTGTGGACCTGATGTCCGAGAGAAATATATTTTGATCGGAAATGTTGAATTCCTTTTGATTTTTACAAGTTTTTGGAATATCCTGCAGGTGCGCCATTTAACATACCGAGGCTCTCACGTAATATGATATAAGTAGGTAAAGTTATATTCAGCAAGCAGAAGGTGATTCGGTGGTTGTTCCAACAGTAAATGAGTATCACAAAAGATGCTTCAGTATTTAACCACGAGGGCGTTATGAACTCTGAATCGTGGTAAATCAGACGATAAACCACTCGAATGCCTTGATTTTTTGTTAAACAAATCATGTCCAGCTTCCAATGAAATAAAAATATAGAAACCAACAAAGCACATTAATCACTTTAAAATAGGCTTTTTTCAACTTTTAGCGGTCAGGTTATAGTTATGATCGGTCGCAACAGGAAGAGGGGGAGTACAGTCGTTTATAGGGTGTGACCTTGAGGGAAGTCAGGACTTCCATTAAAGTTTTTTGACTATGTAGTGAACATGATAGTTACACAATTTTCAGATTATTAGATGTATTAGTAACTTCTGTTGTTTTTCAATGAGATAAATTCAGAAGTTGTGAAGAAAGTTATAAACGTGTACTTTTACTGTAGACTGACTTATTTACACACTAACGAGTAAGAGGGTTGACTTGCTTTAACATGATTTTTCTCCACATTAAAGTTACTGGAATTATTATAGCTGTAAAAATATAAAAGAGGTTTCATGGATAAAAAAATTTGAGTGAATGATATAAAGTTTTATGGTACATCCAAATTCATTTGCACAAACTCAGAACGATCGAATAGCCTGCTTCGCTTTAACTCTATGTTTGGTCCTTACAAAATCCCTATCTTCATATGTTCTACTAGACTGGCTCCCGTCCCTATCCCTATGTTTGTTCTTATTTTATACATATACATGTTTATTCGTTAAGAGGGAAGTAACTTCAGCAGGTTGTTTCTACACTGACTTTTTTATTGCCCCTGGCCTGTATGGTTCAGCCATCAGATAAAATGTGCTATTTTAGAGGCTTAAGATTTTTTTATTTTGCTTGCAGTTTTTATATAAAAAAAATAACCATGCAGCCAGGGAGCCAGGCTAATGTTCTACCTAAGATCGCTGGAACACTGATGGCTCGAACTTTCAAATATCTCTGTTACTATCAAAGCTTTTCACTTGAAACTTAAAATAGTTATTTACTATCAAAGTCTACACCAGGAGAAACAACCCCCATAACTCTGATTTGAATTTTGACAGAGTTATCCTCCTTTTTTATACTAAGATTTTTTGGTTAAACTTTTTGATAACATCAATATCTTTGTTACTATTAAGTTATTGACTTGAAACTTAAAACAGAAACAAACTCCATAACTCTGATATGAATTTTGACAGAGTAATGCCCCTTGGTCATTAACAATCAGTTTGCACATTTCTGTCGAGCAAATATTTTTTACATTTCATTAATTGGCAACTAAAAGATAAACATTTTATAATTTGGTCATCTGCTTGATGATAATGATCAATACAGTCTAAGGAATCTTGGCCAGATCCAGAAAATATGGCTATTGGTACTTTGCGAAACGGAACGAAACGAAACGAAACGAAACGGAACGAGGGGCACCATATGGTGGAAATAAAAAATCAAATTTAAATTTTAAAAATCAAAATATTATAGTAAATTACATGAACCCTGTATAAACATCAGTTGTCGAATAATGTATAATGTCCGATGAAACTAATGATACACTAGCGGATTCAGAGGGGGGCGCGCCCCATCTAAAATCGCCGGAGCATAGGTAATTTGTCTTATGTTCTGGGTAAAATAAGTGCACAATATATATTTTTCTCGCTCGCTACGCACGCGTACACATAATCTGTCTTTTGTTCTGACTAAAGAATAAAAAGTACGGATTTTTCTCGCTCGCTGCGCTCGCATTGATAATTTATCTTTTGTTCTGGGTGAAAAATATGCATTTTTTGTCTCTCTCGCTACGCTCGAATACGTTATTTGTCTTCTGTTCTTGGTGAAAAATATAAAATATGCATTTTTTTCTTTACCGCACAGGTAATTTATCTTATTTTTTTTTGTGAAAAAAAATATGCATTTTTTCTTGCTCGCTATGCTCGAACATTTAAAATCTGACAAATCTTGCATGAGCTCCAATAAAGCTCTTCAAAGTTCTTTATGTTAAATAGTCCTAGGATAACCTTCCCAATAAACTCCTCAGAAATCGGGATATGAAATTCCGAGGTACTTGCGCAAGAATAAGTCTGGCAATTCATAAAATGTGATTATAATTAGCATGTTATTTGGGTTGATCTTGTCACAAAACCTGTCCTTTGTCAATAGCAAATAAAGTAACTCAGAATGCACCAGATGGATCCATTGTTTTCAAAGTTTTCAGGGTGAGCATGCCCCCGGACCCCCCACTTAGTGGTGGACGGATAGCTCAGTGGTTTGCACACTGGCCTTCCAATCCTAAGGTCGGGGGTTCGATCCCCGGCAGCTACTCGGGAATTTTCAGAAACGCTTTTCAGTGTTTCCCACCCAACTAGGGGTGTACTGGTCAGGAACCCAGGCAATCCTTGCGTGTATCAGTGCTATACACTGGGCACGTTAAAGAACCAGGCTGTCTATTCGCAACGAGCTAGGCTAAGTTAGCCGGACAAGCCTGTATCTGATTTCTGATCTCTCTGTCGTGGGGGCTTTGTCTCACTTTGTCCCTCTGGTCAGATCGCTCTGTGTCTGTACTAGTAGAGGATGAATTATGCGCCCTGTGTGGCTGCATTTGAACTATGTAAAGCGCCTTTAAACGTGAAATTGATCATGAAAAGGGCGCTATATAAATCTGGTATAATGATAATAATAAAACAATCTGTCACTAATGGCGACAAATGCCCCCGCAGCGCCTTGACCTATGACCTGGTGACCTTGACCTTTGACCTGGTGACCCCAAAGTCAGTAGGGGTCGTGTACTCAATAAGCACTATCAGCAGGTGAAGTTTGAAGGTCCTGGGTGCAGTGGTTCGCGAGTAAAGTGCCTTCATGCAAAAAGTTAACGTTGTGACGAACGCACGAACGAACGAACTAACGAACGGACGGACAGTTGAAAACTAATATGCCTCCCTTTGGGGGCATAAAAACCTGTTCTTTGTCAATAGCAAATAAAGTACCTCAGAATGCACCAGATGCATCCATTGTTTTCAAAATTTTCCGGGGGAGCCCCCTACTTCCTCTACACTACAAATATTTTACGCCCCCTCTAACACCAAATCCTGCATCCGCCCCTGTGATATGCAAAACATCAAGTATGAAAAATGTTTTGTCTTGTTTCGTTCCGTTACCCAAAGTACCATTACCCACACAGGTATTAGTTTTTTGCGAAACGGAACGAAACAAAAATTAAAAGGGTTAGATATATCGGTGAAAAGGAATGAAACCCTTCATTTCTTTGATATACATTCATAGTAGTTAAAAGCATAACACTGAATGATTATCAATGCATACATCTGTTAACAAAGCGCAATAGTATTTGAACTAGAGCAGCCCTATATGATGTACCGGATATATATAAAGTCTTGTAAACATAAACTGCCGAATGATGTATAATGTCCGATGAAACTCATGATACGCAAAACATAAAGAAATGAAATAGATTTTGTCTTGTTTCGTTCCGTTTCGCAAAGTACCAATACCCACACAGGAACGAAACGGAACGAAACGAGAAAATTTTAATTTATTTACATGAAATATTTCAGGAATTCATATCTAATAATCATTTATGTTTGCGTGTACAATAATGGTCGAGCCTGGATCTGCAAGTCATTATTTGCAAGTAATTGGCGACTGCTTAACAAAGCCATAACCAGAAATTACTGGTACCATGCAACACACTATAACTATGTACATACCTACGTACCTTAATTCATAGATACATGTACCATTAAAAGATACCTTGACATGCAATAGAGCCACAGACACTTGGGGTTCGGACCTCCACACACCCCATTCTCCTACGCCCCTGGTTATGTTTAGCCAATATATTTTAGCATTTTACCATGTATTGAGCATAGGTGACGATCATAAAAAGCATTTTGTAACATTTCAGCGTGTTTTTAAAAAATGCATTTTTACCATCAATGCTCTCAATACTACAAGATATGCAACTTCTCACGAACAATGGGAACACTTGCTTGCGCTGGACCCTCGCTTTGTGTAGTGCATGTCATAAACCGGGAACCAAAATTGTTACTCTTACGGCTATGTTAAACCAGATCATCACTTCTTTATGTAAACAAACCTCGTGTAACACGTGGTGAAGCGATAATCCGGTTATAATGCAGTCGAAGCGGTATCAATTTTCACCCCCTGGTACCGGCGCCCCCAAGTACAGGTGGCACTCACACATACAGCGCTCGATAAGCAATTTTGGAGGAGCGGTGGTGTAAGTATTTCTTATTGTATCTCCGGTAATTCAAAACTTTTTGTAAAATGAAAGATATCTGAGCCCTGGTGAATAATTGATGACTATGTTCCGTGAGTGTCACAACATTTCATCTTGAAATAAACAAAATACGGCGAGTTAAACGTGAACGTTTGACTCAAAAATGTCAAATGTAAAAAAAATCACGTAAAATACTCGGTAAATACTCCAGATGTATTCATTTTTGATACAGCTTCGTATAGTCATATCTTCCTACAATAACCACTTCAAATTCCAAGACTTAATTTGTTATATTTAAAGAATGACTCGTGTTGAAAGAAGGTAAGTGGTTTCAAAACGGCACTCACATCGCACAGGTGTGCATTTTTTTTACGCTCACCAAGTACAGCTAGAGAAAGGTCTTCAGAAATGTGGAGAAATCGTCAGCTCTAAGGCAACTACAACGGAAAAGAGATGAATCGGACTGGTTAGTTTATGTGTGGTAGAGATTACACCACCAAGAACAGTTTGATGTTGGATTAAACAGTAGTTAATGGAACTAGTCATTACGTCTCATGTCTGCTATTAAATCGGAATGACTCGCATCGATTCCTGAGAGAGCCAAACAAGAACTCATTAATTGATAAATTCCTTGAATTAATAAGATATTAAAATATGAGCTTCTTTTGTACCGAACAGACATTTTAACAATATTCTTTGGTGGCTGATATATGCCATTCCGTCTTTCCGCTAATTTTAGGCGCCGATTTATAACGTAAATATCGACTTTTCGCTCAGCACCCCACTAATTATCATGTTTTCAATCCACGCTCTCGCCCTTTCTTATTCCTAGTATTTTCTGTATGGAGAATCGCAGACAAAAAATTTAGATTTAATATGTAAATCGTCGGGGGGAGTCGAGCGAAAACTGGCTGATCAGCGGGCTCCGAGCAAGAAGTTGAGGTTTGAAAGGCATAACATTGGTGGGCACCCGGGCACCCAGCCGCTTTACATCTTGAATCTCACTCAACGCCCGCACCCCCCTCAACCCCCCCCCCCCCCATCCCCATAATCGTGTTTTCGCTCCGCGTCGCCACATGTTATCGAATTTTTGCTCGCTAACCACTCCGCGTTTAACTTTTTTTAATTCTCGTGTTTTCGCTCGACGGGGTCGCGTGGCGAATTGATGAAATGGTATAAATCATCCACCGTAAAAACCTTCTATTTTTCTGTTATGAGTGTTTACTGAATCTTAAATCTAATGAAACAAGTAAAATATTTCCGTTCAACATTTATTATACATTCAATGTAGGCGTATGGTAAGTTGTTAAAATTAAAGAAAAGAATAGAAAACTTGTCAGTCCGTTATAAATGAGTTTTACTAACTCTAATTAACTATAATTAAACATTTATTCCACACCCCAACGAAAAAAGTATCGACCTGGCTCTATATATATCATACGGATGCTCACTGCATTATACTGGTATTCAAAAACGTTGAGATTGACCTGAAATATTGTTTAGTAACGGCGTTTAACCAAACGCATACGCACGCACAAACGCACGCAAGCACACACATATCTTCTTGCAAACCTTACCGTCCACTGATCCCACTGAGTCACATGAATGTTTTGAAGCATGTTTTTCATTTTTCAACGAAATCCTAGGACATATCAAAATTTAGCATTAATCAGTTTTCAAGAAGCTTTTTTAATAAAAAATAATGTTAAAATATTGTCGCCGTAAGTTTTAACATAGAAAGGTCGACTTCTACAGTCAGTTTTTTAACAATATAATGATTTGTGATCATACAGGCACCACACTGAGAGTAAACAACAACAAGGTCTACGTTTCTGAAGACTTTTCTCCAGCTGTACCTGTTGAGCGCCAAAAAAATAAACACCTGTGCGATGTGAGTGCCGTTTTGAAACCCCATACCATCTTTAAACACGAGTCATTCTTTAAATATAACAAATTAAGTCTTGGAATTTGAACAGGTTATTGTAGGAAGACATGGCTATACGATACTGTATCAAAAATGAATACATTTGGAGTATTTACCGAGTATTTTACGTGTTGTTTTGACATTTGACATTTTTGAGTCAAACGTTCACGTTTAACTCGCCGTATTTTGTTTATTTCAAGATGAAATGTTGTGACACTCACAGAACATAGTCACCAATTATTCATCAGGGCGCAGATATCTTTCATTTTAAGAAAAGTTTTGAATTACCGGAGATACAATAAGAAATACTTACACCACCGCTCCTCTAAAATCGCTTATCGAGCGCTGTATGTGTGAGTGCCACCTGTACTTGGGAGCGCCGGTACCAGGGTGTGATTTTGGTACCCGGCAATGATATGCGCAGTTCAAAGCAGGGATCTATTCGCAAGGAAGTGTTCCATAGAATTTAGATAGAATGATTTATATTATTTATTGATTTCTCGTCGGAATACAAACGACAGTTGTCGGGACCGGTGTCATTTAACAGAATGGTAACAGATCTGACGATTGATACCAGTGATTCATTGGTAGGGGTTCATTTAAACGTTTAACTGGCTATTGTTTCTCTAGTGTTCGTGAGAAGTTGCATATCTTGTAGTATTGAGAGCATTGATGGTAAAAATGCATTTTTTAAAAACACGCTGAAATGTTATAAAATGCTTTTTATGATCGTCACCTATGCTCAATACATGGTAAAATGCTAAAATATATTGGCTAAACTTAACCAGGGGCGTAGGAGAATGGGGTGTGTGGAGGTCCGAACCCCAAGTGTCTGTGAATAGAGCCGGACATATCAAATAATCACTTATGGTTGTATGTATGTATAATTGCCTAGCCTGGATCTGCAAGTCGCCTTTTATGTTTAGAGATGATAGGAGAGTTTGTATGTTTGTGAAGGAAATCCTTTTTGCATATTTCCTTGCATGTAACTGCGTGCTATAAAATTTGATTCTCCTTCAAACTTTTTTTTTACTTTGTAGTTGTCAGAATCTTTAATTACATAATACATATATATAACCATATTTCGCCTTTCCTCTCTCGTTTCGTTCCGTTTCGCAAAGTACCAATACCCACACAGGTATTGGTATTTTGCGAAACGGAACGAAACAAGAAAAGTTTAATTTGTTTACATGAAATATCTCAGGAATTCATATCTAATAATCGTTTATGTTTACATGTACAATAATGGTCCAGCCTGGATCTGCAAGTCATTACTTTTCAAGGAATTGGCGACAGCTTAACAAAGCCATATCCGGAAATCACTGGTACCATGCAACGCACTATAACTATGTACATACCTATGTACCTTCATAGATATATGAACCATTAAAAGATACCTTTACATGCAATAGAGCTGGACATATCAAATAATCATTTATGGTTGTTTGTATGTATAATTGCAAAGCCTGGATCTGCAAGTCGCCTTTTTTATGTCTAGAGATGATAGGAGAATTTGTATGTTTGTGAAGGGAATACATTTTACATGTAACTGCGTGTTATAAAATCTGATTCTCCTTCTATGCATTTTTCGAATTTGTAGTTGTCAGCATCTTTAATTACATAATACATACATATAACCAAATTAGCCGTTCCTCTCTTGTTTCGTTCCGTTTCGCAAAGTACCAATACCCACCCAGGTATTTGTACTTTGCGAAACGGAACGAAACGAGAAAACTGTAATTTATTTACATGAAATATTTCAGGAATTCATATCTAATAATCGTTTATGTTTGCGTGTACAATAATGGTCGAGCCTGGATCTGCAAGTCATTATTTTCAAGTAATTGGCGGCAGCTTAACAAAGGCATAACCGGAAATTACTGGTACCAAACAACACACTATAACTATGTGCATACCTACGTACCTTAATTCATAGATACATGTACCATTAAAAGATACCTTGACATGCAATAGAGCCGGACATATCAAATAATCACTTATGGTTGTATGTATGTATAATTGCCGAGCCTGGATCTGCAAATCGCCTTTTTATGTTTAGAGATGATAGGAGAGTTTGTATGTTTGTGAAGGAAATACTTTTTGCATATTTCCTTGCATGTAACTGCGTGTTATAAAATTTGATTCTCCTATATTTTTGTTTTATTTGTAATTGTCAGCATCTTTAATTACATAATACAATAGGGATATTATAACAGTAGCTTGATCTTGGATGAAGTATTCGGCTCGATTGGACTTTGCCTCATCGGATCTCACGAGGTGCGCAAGCGCCGAGTGTGATCCGATCTTGCAAAATCCACGAGTGTCGAATACAAAGTCCCAGATCTAGCTTCTGTTATAATGACCCTTTTATTATATACCTTTACCATTTTGATTCTTGTTTTGTTCTTGAACGAAATCTTCAATGTTTATCGATATTAAATGGAACATAGTGAAGTTTTTATGTGCGCTTTTTATAGAAATGTGTCGGGTAATGCATATTAATGAAAATAGTCCGGCAGCATACAATACGGAAGGTACAATACGGAATTTAAAAGGTACAATACGGAATTTTTGTCTCTCTGTTCATATTTAATTGTGAAATACAAGCAGATTTTTTTACAGAATTTATATAGGTATATAATAAATATTTATAACCAAATTAGCCTTTCCTCTCTCGTTTCATTCCGTTTCGCAAAGTACCAATACCCACACAGGTATTGGTACTTTGCGAAACGGAATGAAACAAGAAAAGTTTAAATTGTTTACATGGAATATCTCAGGAATTCATATTTAATAATCGTTTATGTTTACATGTACAATAATGGTCGAGCCTGGATCTGCAAGTCATTATTTTTCAAGTAATTGGCGACAGCACAACAAAGCCATATCCGGAAATCACTGGTACCATGCAACGCACTATAACTATGTACATACCTACGTACCTTCATAGATATATGAGCCATTAAAAGATACCTTTACATGTAATAGAGCCGGACATATCAAATAATCATTTATGGTTGTTTGTATGTATAATTGCCTAGCCTGGATCTGCAAGTCGCCTTTTTATGTTTAGAGATGATAGGAGAATTTGTATGTTTGTGAAGGGAATACATATTACATGTAACTGCGTGTTATAAAATCTGATTCTCGTTCTAAGTATTTTTCTGATTTGTAGTTGTCAGCATCTTTAATTACATAATCATGCGTGACATACATATAACCAAATTATCCGTTCCTTTTTCGTTTCGTTCCGTTTCGCAAAGTACCAATACCCACACAGGTATTGGTACTTTGCGAAACGGAACGAAACGAGAAAATTTTAATTTATTTACATGAAATATTTCAGGAATTCATATCTAAATATCGTTTATGTTTGCATGTACAATAATGGTCGAGCCTGGATCTGCAAGTCATTATTTTCAAGTAATTGGCGACTGCTTAACAAAGCCATAACCGGAAATTACTGGTGCCATGCAATACACTATAACTATATACATACCTATGTATCTTCATAGATGTACCATTAAAAGATACCTTGACATGCAATAGAGCTGGACATATCAAATAATCACTTATGGTTGTATGTATGTATAATTGCCGAGCCTGGATCTGCAAGTCGCCTTTTTATGTTTAGAGATGATAGGAGAGTGTGTATGTTTGTGAAGGAAATCCTTTTTGCATATTTCCTTGCATGTAACTGTGTGTGATAAAAATTGATTCTCCTTCAATTTTTTTAATTTGTAAATGTCAGCATCTTTAATTACATAATACATATATATAACCATATTAGCATTTCCTCTCTCGTTCTTTCCGTTTCGCAAAGTACCAATACCCACACAGGTATTGGTACTTTGCGAAACGGAACGAAACAAGAAAAGTTTAATTTGTTTACATGAAATATCTCAGGAATTCATATCTAACAATCGTTTATGTTTAAATGTACAATAATGGTCGAGCCTGGATCTGCAAGTCATTATTTTTCAAGGAATTGGCGACAGCTTAACAAAGCCATATCCGGAAATCACTGGTACCATGCAACGCACTATAATTATGTACATATCTACGTACCTTCATAGATACATGAACCATTATAAGATACCTTGACATGCAATAGAGCTGGACATATCAAATAATCACTTATGGTTGTTTCTGGATCTGCAACTCGCCTTTTTATGTTTCGAGATGATAGGAGAATTTGTATGTTTGTGAAGTAAATACTTTATGCATATTTCCTTGCATGTAACTGCGTGTTATAAAACCTGATTCTCCTTGTATTTTTTTTAAATTTGTAGTTGTCAGCATCTTTAATTACATATATAAAACTAAATAAGCCTTTCCTCTCCCGTTTCGCAAAGTACCAATACCAACACAGGTATTGGTACTTTGCGAAACGGAACAAAACGAGAGAGTTTTAATCTTTTTACCCAAAATATTTCAGGAATATCGGATAATTTATTTACATTTGTATGTTTGTATAACTGTCGAACTTGGATCTGCAAGTTATTTCTTATGTGTGAAGATTACAGGAGAATTCTTATGTTCGTGAAGGGAATGCTTTTCGTATATTTCCTTGAATGTAACTGCGTGTAATGAAATTTGAATCTCCTTCTAACTATTTATTTTTTAATTCTTAGTTGTCAGCATCTTTAATTACATAAAACATATCTAACCAAATTAGCTTTTTTCCTATCTCGTTTCGTTCCGTTTACAGTACGAAACGAAATTTATCATGTTACTGGAATATTATAGCTGTAAAAATATAAGAAAAGATTTAATGGCTTAGTCAACAAATCCTCCTACGGCCTGTTTCAAAACGTTATTGATAGACTTGACATGTCCTTTGATTCTCATATTTATTTGGTGCGCAATTCGCATTTCTTGTCCCTTGCATTTTAAAGTGTTGTCCTTTAAACTTCTGGGTTTTCATCCCTTTCGACTCAAAATATTGCTTAAATTGTAGAGGCCATGCTTTCGATATATGTTGGTAATGTCTTTCAAAATCGTGGGTCTACAAGCCCGTTTACTCAAATGGATTGGTGTTCATGACACAATATCATCAATATGTCATGAGTTTTCGAAACGAGAGAGAAAGGCTGATTTGGTTATATATATATATTCGTTTGTACTGCTAGGCGCTTTGCCGTAATTGGTCTGGTATATTGTGGTGGTGATTTAGTTCGTATAAATTCTCTAATGATTTATAATGCGAACTTGTATCCTAGCGGATCTCACGTATGGGAAAGTCAACTGTTCTGAATATAATTATATCCCTTAATGCAAATTATCTATATATATATATATATTCAATGTATCCTTGAGATCCAGTTTACTTTCAGAGAGAGAGAATATAGCTTCTCTGGTCCCAATCAGTTAAAAAGACTAAAATGTCACTGCTGATTTATGAGACATGAAAACAGAGATTTGAGTATATATATGCAAATGTTGAACCAGTACGAATGTGTAGTAGAATTCGGGCTCGTATATAAAGCAGCACCGAAACTAATCTTATTGGGTTAGTGGACTTGCTATGGCATGTGCGTGTTCGTTTGTACTGCTAGGCGCTTTGCCGTAATTGGTCTGGTATATTGTGGTGGTGATTTAGTTCGAATAAATTCTCTCTACTATATATATATATATATTCAAGATGCTGACAACTATACATACTTCTCCTGTAATCTTCACACATAAAAAGATAACTTGCAGATCCAAGCTTTACAGTTAGACAAACATACACACATAAATGATTATCCTATATTCCTGAAATATTTCATGTAAATAAATTAAAATACTCTCGTTTCTTTCCGTTTCGCAAAGTACCGATACCTGTGTGGGCATTGGTACTTTGCGAAACGGAACGAAACGAGAGAGGAAAGGCCAATTTTGTTATATACATGTATTATGTAATTAAAGATGCTGACAACTATATATATATATATATATATATATATATATATATATATATATTATACAAATTAAAAAAAAATAGTTAGAAGGAGAATCAAATTTTATATAACACGCAGTTATATGCAAGGAAACTATGCAAAAAGTATTCCCTTTACAAACATACAACTTCTCCTATCATCTCTAAACATAAAAAGGCGACTTGCAGATTCAGGCTCGGCAATTATACATACATACAACTATAAATAATTATTTGATATGTCCGGCTCTATTGCAGGTCGAGATATCTTATGGGGATAGGCCTACATGTATCCATGAAGGTACATATGTATGTACATAGTTATAGTGTGCTGTATGGTACAAGTAATTTCCGGATATGGCTTTGTTAAGCTGTCGCCAATTACTTAAAAAACAATGACTTGCAGATCAAGACTCGAACATTATTGTACATGCAAGCATAAACGATTATTAGATATGAATTCCTGAAATATTTCATGTAAATACATTAAAATTTATCCCGCCCGCTTAGCTCAGTAGGTAAGAGCGTTGGTCTACGGACCTCTGGGTCGCGAGTTCGATCCTCGGGCGAGGCGTATGTTCTCCGTGACTATTTGATAAACGACATTGTGTCTGAAATCATTAGTCCTCCACCTCTGATAATTCATGTGGGGAAGTTGGCAGTTACTTGCGGAGAACAGGTTTGTACTGGTACAGAATCCAGGAACACTGGTTAGGTTAACTGCCCGCCGTTACATGACTGAAATACTGTTGAAAAACGGCGTTAAACCCAAAACAAACAAACAAACATTAAAATTTTCTCGTTTCGTTCCGTTTCGCAAAGTACCAATACCTGTGTGGGTATTGGTACTTTGCGAAACGGAACGAAACGAGATAGAAAAAGCTAATTTGGTTATATATGCATTATGTAATTCAAGATTCTGACAAGTAAGAACTTAAGAATAAATAAAAGGAGCGTCAAATTTTATTACATGCAAGGATGCAAGGAAATGTGCGAAAAGTATTCCCTCCACGAACATACAAATTCTCCTGTAATCTTCACAGTGTGTAAAAGGATAACTTGCAGATCCAAGCTCGACGGTTATATAAACTTATATACATCAATGATTATCCGATATTCCTGAATATCTCATGTAAACAAATTAAAATTTTCTCGTTTCGTTCCGTTTCGCAAAGTACTAATACCCGTGTATTGGTACTTTGCGAAACGGAACAAAACGAGGTAGAAAAAGCTAATTTGGTCAGATACGATTATGTAATTCAAGATGCTGACAACTAAGAATTAAAAAATAAATAGTTAGAAGGAGAATCAAATTTCACTACACGCTGTTACATGCAAGGAAATATATGGAAAGTATTCCTTTCAGGAACATGAAAATTCACCTGTAATCTTCACACATAAAAAAATAACTTGCAGATCCAAGTTCGACAGTTATACAAACATAGAAATGGAAATAAATTATCCGATATTCCTGAAATATATCGTGTAAATAAATTAAAATTCAGGAAAAGATCTATATAGGCCTTAGGCTTTCGATCCTATCCTAAGCGTTTTTGCGAATTATGTTGATTGTATATGTATTTTGTAAACCATTTCGCTAATAAAATATGTTTAAACCAAATTAGCCTTTCCTCTCTCGTTTCGTTCCGTTTCGCAAAGTACCAATACCTGTGTGGGTATTGGTACTTTGCGAAACGGAACAAAACGAGAGAGGAAAGGCTAATTTGGTTATATATATGTATTATGTAATTAAAGGTGCTGACAACTACAAATTAAAAAAATAGTTAGAAGGAGAATCAGATTTTATAACATGCAGTTACATGTAAAACGTATTCTCTTCACAAACATACAAATTCTCCTACCATCTCTAAACATAAAAAGGCGACTTGCAGATCCAGGCTAGGCAATTATACATACAAACAACCATAAATGATTATTTGATATGTCCGGCTCTATTGTATGTCAAGGTATCTTATAATGGTTCATGTATCTATGAAGGTACGTAGGTATGTACATAATTATAGTGCGTTGCATGGTACCAGTGATTTCTGGATACGGCTTTGTTAAGCTGTCGCCAATTTCTTGAAAAATAATGACTTGCAGATCCAGGCTCGACCATTATTGTACATGTAAACATAAACGATTATTAGATATGAATTCCTGAAATATTTCATGTAAATAAATTAAATTTTTCTCGTTTCGTTCCGTTTCGCAAAGTACCAATACCTGTGTGGGTATTGGTACTTTGCGAAACGGAACGAAACGAGAGAGGAAATGCTAATTTGGTTATATATATGTATTATGTAATTAAAGATGCTGCATGAGAACTACAAACTTAAAAAAAGTTTGAAGGAGAATCAAATTATATAACACGCAGTTACATGCAAGGAAATATGCAAAAAGTATTCCCTTCACAAACATACAAATTCTCCTATCATCTCTAAACATAAAAAGGCAACTTGCAGATCCAGGCTCGGCAATTATACATACATACAGCCATAAATGATTATTTGATATGTCCGGCTCTATTGCATGTCAAGGTATCTTTTAATGGTACATGTATCTATGAAGGTACGTAGGTATGTACATAGTTATAGTGTGTTGCATGGTACCAGTGATTTCCGGATATGGCTTTGTTAAGCAGCCGCCAATTACTTGAAAATAATGACTTGCAGATCCAGGCTCGACCATTATTGTACACGCAAAAATAAACAGTTATTAGATATAAATTCCTGAAATATTTCATGTTAATAAATTAAAATTTTCTCGTTTCGTTCCGTTTCGCAAAGTACCAATACCTGTGTGGGTATTGGTACTTTGCGAAACGGAACGAAACAAGACAAAATCTATTTCATTTCTTTATGTTTTGCGTATTATACATCATTCGACAGTTTATGTTTACAAGACTTTATATATATCCGGTACATCATATAGGGTTGCTGTAGTTCAAATACTATTGCGCTTTGTTAACAGATGTATGCATTGATAATCATTCAGTGTTATGCTTTTAACTACTATGAATGTATATCAAAGAAAAGATAGGGTTTTATCCGTTTTCACGGATATATCTAACCCCTTTTAATTTTTGTTTCGTTCCGTTTCGCAAAATACCAATACCTGTGTGGGTAATGGTACTTTGCGTAACGGAACGAAACAAGACAAAACATATTTCATACTTGATGTTTTGCATGTCATTAGTTTCATCGGACATCATTCGACAACTGATGATTATACAGGGTTCATGTGATTTACTATAATATTTTGATTGTTAAAATTTAAATTTGTTTTTTTATTTCCCCCATATGGTGCCCCTCGTTTCGTTTCGTTTCAATCCGTTCCGTTTCGCAAAGTACCAATAGCCGAAAATATCTGTGGTTTGCTGCCCAGCATGTTATCTCATTATCAGCTGACCACAGTGAATTATGGCCCAACACTGAAGACTGATATAGCACTGAACATCTGGGTAAATTGTATTCTAACATTAAATTTCTATGTTTCTTCTTGATCAAAATTTATACAAATATGTTTTTGTATAGACCATTGATTCTGCAGTTGAATATAAAACTATTGATAAAGAAATATAATAATATGTGTTTCTGACTGACTAAATTTTTTTTAATATTATTTTTACTTATATCTATTTCTGTGTTCTAAAACACATCAAAATCCACTTTTTTTCGGTTGTAGAAACGTAGTAGAAGCGTACAAATGTTGAGGTCAGGTTATTAAATTTAATGTCGACCAGGACACTCAAAAACACCTAATTCCACACTGGCCATAGCTTTCGCAGAAGCGTTGGTTCCAACGCAGAGGCGGTGGAGGATTCGTCGCAGAAGCGGTGGAGAAATATGGCCGACTGATTATATTTACGCTCTCATCGGTGCATTTTCTAACGAGTATTTCACGTTTGACTGAAAACAACCAGTGAGACAGGAGCCCACATGTGTACTCTTCCAACCAGAAACACTTGTTCAGTGCAATACTTTGTCATTAATGTAAACACTTCTGTACAGTTTGACGAGGGACTGCCGTTTTAGTAGAATTCCCATTAAAATGGTAAAATCTTGTACAAAACGACCCCTGAGCACGTTTGCAGGAAATCGTAAGTACGGCCCTATCAAGCAAAAACAATTTCTTTGTAATAGGTGAATTGTCATTACAAACATATGAAAAAATCGACCAAAAATGATTCCAACGCAGTGTGCGGTGGGTACAGTTGCAACGCATTACGGTGGATCTTGTTTCTTTAATGTTTGTTATGGACTTTTAACTTAAGTAAACAGCATTTCCTGGGATTTTGATATGGGTAGGTCCATGAAATCACTTTGACATCAGGACAGCAACAGAAACTTAATGTTTAATAATAATATACTATTGATTTGCACTTCCTTTCCGTTGAATGCACACACGAAATTATGATTATTAATATTAAAGCATGAAGGTTTTCTTCATTTCCCTTCTTATATATAAAATATCAACTGACAATATTGATTGTTTGATTAAATGCTTACCACATGCGACTTTTACATCATAGAACAGACCAACTTATCTAATATACAAACTGACAGGGTTTCTGCTGTCCCTTTGTTTGTTTTGGCCATATAATATCGAAGTCAGGTTCGCATTGGGGTGGGGGCGGGGGAGTATTCTCCAACACACTGCGCATGCTGCAACCATTTGTCATTTTTTTTTAGGTTTTTTTAATGATGTTTTAGCATATTCCAAGCTGTAGTTTCTCTTCAGTTGTTATAATAAGAATAACTGAAATGAGTTGATTCCTTGTCGTCCTCTTGGCACTAGAACAAGGAGTTAAAGGTCTCTTAATATATTTGATTGGCCCTGTGACAGTTTTCAGAGGAAAATGAAGTTTTTGTCTTTCATTTTTTGTACCATTTCTTTCTGCTTGTCCGTTGTTAGTGATTTGTACTCCGTTTCTCCGTTTATCTTTCCATCATCAAGATAAAGATTACTAAAAATAAGACCATGGATGTGGCGTATGGCGTTAACAGGCTTTTCTTTTGATTTGACCTGGTGACCTAATTTTTGACCCCACATAACAAAGTTTCGAACTTGACCTAGAGATTATTAAGATAAAAATTCCATGCACAGTGTGTCTAATTACGTGATCGCGCTACGTCATTTTGAGCTCGAAAGTGAAAGTAGAAAGCTAAACAAAAATTGAAAATCAGGGCGTATTTTTTAGTCTATATATTGTGTTTATACCGTGCATGAGATTCGAAACCTATTTGAAAGTGCTATCCCCGCGAGTTCCCCACCAAAAGCTTTTCGTTTTAATGCTATTCCTGTTCAACTGACTTGCACATTGAGTGCATACTGTCGAAAGTGGTTGAACAGGAATAAAAACGAGAAAGTTTTGGCGGGACAATTGTAGTAACGGGGCTAGCACTTTCAAATAGGTTTCGGATGTACATGATATTAACACAATATATTGAATAATAAACTTACGCCCTGATTTATAATTTTTGTTTACGTTTCCACTTTCACTTTCGGGCTCAGATTTAAATGACATAGCGCGATCATGTGGTTGGGCACACATATGCAAGTTCGTATCAAATCCAAGCATAAATGAAACCTTGTATGGCTGAGAGGGCCAGAACAGAAAATTTGCCCCTTTCAGGGGTAGTATCTCTTGCAATCTGACTAAAGTATTGTACTATTTTATTAAACTGTCAAATGCATATTGATTACATGGGAGGTGCACAGAATATTTCAATCTTCGGTTCATATTCGGTACATTCCGTATAGTATACGGAAAGAAAGAACGACGAGTACGTGTTTCACTTACAATACTAATGATGAAATGTGGACACCTAACCAAAATTTCTTTCTGTAAAACATACGGATAGCACCGAAGGTGGGCCGAATATTAAAATATCGAATGCACAGAGCGTGTAATGTATGCACATTTGACAGGTTAAAAAATAGCACAATACATATCCTATTACGCTACGCTTAGGATCTGAACACGAGCTATTGATAACCTCGTTCTGACAACCCTTCCGCTAGCCTTACAACATTCATTTTTCATTAAAAAGCCTTGGTTTTTGATATTTACAATTCTTATGTCGTAAGAGGTCAGATAGCCAGTTAGCTCAGTCAGTAGGGCAGTTGCTCTGTTAGCGAGGGGTCCCGGGTTCAAACCTTGGACTAACTGTAAATTTTTCTTACTCTTTGACATTCGAACAAGTCGTCTGATTGGTTCAAATAAAAATAGATTTGCGGAAATAAAAAAGCAATATTGGAAATCCAAAATATACAGAAGACGAATGTGAATGGGTCGTTCTCAGATCTTCGTTTACAAGATCAATTACTTTAGTCAGATTGTATCTCTTGAACATATGATGGAATCGGGCTTTTTTAATAGGAACCGAGATCTTATTGTGACTTAATTTGTGTGTAAATGTAGTTAAAGTCGAAAGTAAAATATCACTGCTATCATGTTCATAAGGTGAACATTTTGGCTCTTTCGGGGATTAAAATCTGTTGAAAATGAGGTCTCAATCGTGTTCAAAAGAAATTGTGGACGGACGACGGACGGAAAGACGACTGACGGACGACGGACGAAGGGCAATCTGATAATCTCATCTTGTCACTATGATTCTGTGGTAAACGTCTAAAAATAAAAGGATATTGTTGAAGAAGAGGTGATTTGCCTACTTGTAAAAAGTCCTAACTCCAGTAACACAGCTGCTCAATGGCATTTTGTTAAGGTATGCTACCTATTAGTAATAGTATTGTACTTTAGTCAAGTTAGTTTATCATACGATGCAAAAGTCACATGTGATCAAATCAGAAAATTAATATTGTCACTTGATATTATGTATTTACGGATGTGCAAATCAATGTCATATTTATTCTATACAGTTTCTGTCGCTATCTAATGTCAAAGAGATTTCATGGCCCTACCAAAATTCTGGGAAAATGCTGTTTACTCCAATTTAAAGTCAATAGCGAACATTAAAGAAACAAGATCCACCGTAATGCGATGCAACCTGATCCACCGCACACTGCGTTGGGATGATTTTTGGTTGATAATTTTGTATGCTTGCAATGAAAAATCTCCGATTACGGAGAAAAAGTTTTTGCTTGACAGTGTCAGACTTACATTTTGATGCAAACGTGGTCAGAGGTCGTTTTGTACAAGATTTTACCATTTCTAATAGAAATTCTACTAAAACGACAGTCCCCCGTCAAACTGTACAGAAGTGTTTACATTAATGACAAAGAACTGCACTGAACAAGTGCTTGTGGCTGGAAGAATACACATGTGGGCTCCTGTCTCACTGGTTGTTTTCAGTCAAACGTGAAATACTCGTTAGAAAATGCACCGATGAGAGCGTAAATATAATCAGTCGGCTATATTTCTCCACCGCTTCTGCGACGAATCCTCCACCGCCGCTGCGTTGGAACCACCGCTTCTGCGAAAGCTATGGCCTGTGTGAATTCATTCCTTTTCTATATGCTGACATAAGAGTTTCCTTGTGATGTTATAATATGACTTATAAGACATGTACACACTTTCTATTATTACGCCTATTCAGATGTATTTAAAATCAATATATATATTGTTGCAGAGAGTCTATTATGTAATAACAATATTTAGGGTCTCTGATTGTTAGCAAAGATTTTTTGCTATAATTAGGTTAACATTGAAAATTTGGAATTAAAATAAAACAATACTTAAAATGATAATATAGATTTTAAGTAATCATTTATTATTTTCCAGCAATACTTGTACATAGAAAAGAAATCTTCAAAAGTAAAGAAACATGAGATAAAATGTGTGTGACACAGTCTCATTTGTTGCTATACTGATGTATAAATTATGCACATAGGTCTGCTTTTTCATTGTTTAGCTTCTGAAGTGTGCCTGTCATTCTTATCAGCGCAACTCTATCACTTGCCGGGATTGCTGACCACCAGCTAGCTGGTCATGGTATATTAGATCAAAGCTAGGGTCTGTAGAGTAATTATAACTGTATTCATGCTGAGGTGTTACTGCTTAGCTCTGAGCAGTTTCTGACCAAGATTCCTCCGACTGAATATGATTATTAATAACGCAGACGAAAGATAGAGTGGTGATTGTTTTAAAACATTTCCATACTTTCCCTAACCAATTGCTTATTAATAAGATATGCAGTACATCATGTTTCTCTAGTAAGTCTGACCTAATTATATTAAAAATTCGAACTATCTAATGGCTCGAATCAAATTTCCATGCGCATGAGCTGTACTACACTTCTAAGAAAGTGAGTTTTGACCGTATTTTCGTGAAATGAAGACAGATTTGACGATCAGATATCAGTGACTAGTATAATAATCAACCATTGTTTTATTTTGCTGTTTTCAAGGAAATCCGACGATATTTTAACATTATTAAAATGAGAACATCAACATTGACGACTTTGTTTGAGAACATCCACACTCTTAATTACCATTGTTGCAAGTATGCTTCCTAAAAGATGTCTATGAGGCTGACTGTCACTAGGTTGTTCAACAAGTATAGTCTATACATGCAAATATAGTCTATACATGCAAACAGCAGTTGAAAACTTATATGCGAATTCTCCGCGAGGTTATAGGCCAGTTAAATTAGAACCGGCGAATCTTATAACAATGGCTGAGCTCATGTTATCAAAGTATGAATAGGCTAAGAAAAGCAGACATGTGGCGTTCTGATTGACTGCTTGAAGCAGTCTTAGGAAAGACATTATTTTAGGATAACAAGATAATTTCGAACAAAAGTCCTGCACACAAAGTTTAAAAGCAAATAGTGGACTGGAATAGTTACATGTATTGATTGTACTGTTATTTTGTTAATAAATATATCCATCCCAAAGTGCATAAACCACTGTTAGTTAGTTCATTACTTTAACTAAATATTATAACTGTAAAATATTTTAAACCTTAAATTTCAGAAACTTTCGTATATCAAATACAATCCAGCCTGGTCAATACAAAAGGCATTATCACTTAAGGTTCTGCACGTTTGATAAACCGGAAGTAAGGCATACAGTGTATCATTATTACTAACAGGGGTGGTATAGTACGTCATCAACAGGTGCGCGCAACACTTCCCGATGCGGCATTTTTATGTCAAAACACCTCGATTCGGTGAGTAAATTTGCGATTATTTCATTGGTAGCGAATAGATTTGGAAATGACATATAGTCTAAAGTACCCGCATGTGTCTCTAGTTTATCACTGACGTTTGCATTTTTCAAGAAAGTTTTACGTTTAAGAGAACATTCGAGCACAATGCACTTCATGGAAACACTTCCCTATTCACCGCACCATATTATATCGCATAAAAAGAGTTTTCATGCATTTCTAATGACTAAATGCCTTGACGGGTGTTCTTTTATGGCAAACTGAGGTCAGTGATACCTTAATTAATTATCGGAATCTATAATTTCAAAGAAATCAGTGATATAAAATTTCGCCTTCCCGGTTCACCAGGTAAAATGATGCACTTCCCGGTTCACCGCCCGGGTGGCATCGTGTTTGACTTAATTATATGTAGCCTTTCAATTTATTTTGACGCATGGTACTTCGGTTGCCTTACCAGCAAAGATAGTATTTAGCAATGAACGTTTATGTCAGTAAAAACAGTGTTTAATTTACCTTCAAGGGCTATATTATGACAGATTTACTTTTTCTTTTTCAGATCACAACAGAAACACCAGAGATATTCTGTTTATCAGAATTAAATTATGAAGCAAAACACTTAGGGTTCAGCAGTATGATATCCGTAGACAGATGAACATAAACTGCATATAGTAATTCATTCTCGGGAATAAAATGAGAATCAGACTTGAAGAAAGAACAATACTCGCTTGTTGTGGATGTTTGTGAAAAAGTCAGAAATGAAGACCACAAAAGTAGTCGTTGTTTGAGGTTCACTCACTGGCAATATGTGCAGACACCGTTTAAAACAACTCACTGTTACGTGTGACTACTACCGTCAACATTTAGCCATGAACAGATTTTGCGTGACTATGGTGTCCTTCAAACAATTGTGATTTTTTATTGAAACATTTTTTGTTTTGTCTGTCTGTGTTGAAGTTACAGAGTCTTGTCAGTGCATCTCCTTTCTTCTAAATAACATTTGACAGATTTTGATGAAAGGCAACAGCAGTATTAAACTTTGTATGAAATGTCGTTGACACTAATGCTCATAACGGGTAAAACACAACAATGTAAATACTAAATATTCTTGTTATCTCTATGCTTCGGTCAATAAACGTTCACAGATTATACTACAAATTATACTACATTGCCACTTTATCAATTTTTGTGTGTTTTAATTTCTGAGTTATAATTAGTGTAGTTGCGCAAAACCTCAACATTTTCCAGTTTAATGGTTTCAAGAGTTATTATATTCTGATTTTTGTTGATTTTGAAGTATAGGAAGTGCATCTCCACTTCAACCTTTTTATAATTTTCATAATTACAAATCTTGTACATGGTGTATATCATGACAATAATTGGTTTTAACGGTAACTTATCAATAACATTCAGAGCTTTCTTTTCCGTGTAATTCCTTCCTCTATAGACGTTGACATATTCTTTGACATTTTTTCCACAAAAAGCTGCTGTCGTCTATTCAGAATGTGGATAAAAAAAACGGCCATTTAAAATAAAACACTTTTAATTTCATAATAACCATGTTGTTGAGGGTATTGTGCGTTTAAGAATATGTGATTATAAATTACCAATAGTCTTTTATCGTTTTTCTTTTACACTAAAATTACCACAAAAGTTTTGTGGAAACGCTATAAGACTGAGAAATCCAGAAATCCGAGAGGAACTGTTGTCATTGGATACCCGGCAAAACTTATAGTTAAACGGAAGGTAATACAAGACGAATTCCCGGATTGGAAATACGTGATGCGGGCTGCGAGAGGCTCGCGCTTGGAACCGTCTAATCCAGAAACTGCACGTGCGGAACGTATAACCAAACAGAAACACGTGACAAAGGGCACTGCTCCGGTGTCCACTTCGAACATGTTCAGGGCACTTTCTGCTGAGTCGGTGCAATCGGACTCTAGCACGGAAGGATACAATTCTGTCCGTGAAACCACCTCTTCGGACAAAAGTGAGACGGAGTTGGATGACTATAGTCAGTCCATGCTCCGAATGCAGGCTCAATTCGACTCCAGCTCGGGTCGTAGATCGGGAAACTCCGCTGGTGGACCCGGTGACCAATCAAAGCCGAGTTCCACTTCCAGTGCTATGGGCTAGGTCAGCGGAGGGAATAGCGACCGTGTGACGTGTCAACAACAGACTGCTATGAACAAAAGTGGTAAAACATTGAATGAATCGAACGGTACTTTACATACTTTAAGCATTGCTGCTCTTAATGTTTGTGGCCTTAAGAGGCGTTCTTTATACCCAGAATTTGTTAATTTAGTTAAAAGTCATGATATATTTTTACTATCAGAAACAAAAGTGGATGAGCATGATATTATTGATATTGACGGATATACCTTTTTTAGTAAACCTCGTAAACAAAAATATATTAGAAAAAGTGGTGGGGTCGGTGTATTGATAAAGGAGAGTGTTGCCAAATATGTTGATACTATTGATAGCAATTCTGAATATATAATGTGGATAAAACTAAAACCTCAATGTACAAATTTAGAAACAGATATTGTTTTGGGTATTGTATATGTACCTCCGATGCATTCTAGGTTTTATAATGATGACGAATTTGAGTTGTTTGAATCTGATATTTTTGCAATATGTAGCGAATATGAACATGTTTATATTTCTGGCGATTTTAATGCCCAAACGGCAGAAATGCAAGACTACACTAAAAATGACGATTTTTTGTCAGACTTTTTTCATTTTGACAATGATACCATAAGCTTTTTTGATCAAAGGTCCAAAATGGAAAACAGTGGAATTTCATTAGAGAGAAAATCGCATGATAAGAAGATAAATAATCATGGCTACAAACTTATAGACCTGTGCAAAATTAATAATGTATTTATTATTAATGGAAGGCTGGGAAATAAGCCAAGTAACCTAACCTTCCGAAATGTCTCATTAATTGATTATCTGTTATCTTCAATTTCTGCATATAAATTTTTGTACGAATTTAATGTGACTAATGTAGACAGTTTGATGTCAGATGGGCATTCACTAATTACCTTTAAACTCATAATTAATCAAAAGATAACGCATGATACAAGCATGAGTAAACCAAAAAACCCAAAATGGGATCAAACATTATCCCATACTTTCAATGAAAATATTAGTTTTGAGGATATAACTGCAACTGTATCTCAAATGCAAGCGAGCAATCCTGATGATGTAGATCAAAACATGATCGATAATGTTACCTCTAAATTGTCAGACATATTCATACAAAGCGCCCAAAAAACATTCCCCGACAAAAAGTCAAGAAATAAAGCGTTTAAAAGTAACTACAAAAAGCCATGGTATGGTACTGAGTGTGACAAAGCACGAAAAACTTATAACAAGGCTAGAAAAAAATATACTAAGCACCCATCAGAGTACAATAAACTTCATGCAAAAAGTGCATGTAAAAAGTATAAAAATACAATGAACATGTATATAAATAAATACAATAAAAATAACCAAAATAAATTAAGGAAAATGCATACAAAGCAACCAAAAGAATATTGGAAGTTCCTTAATACTGTAAAATCGAAAAGCAAAAGGGCTGAAATGCCATCACTTGATTCCATGTATAATTATTTTAAGGATACTAATAATAACCAATACCACGATATGGACGACAGCGATATTCTTAATAATTTAAACATTAGTGATGACGATAATTTATTAAACGCATATATAAGTCAGGAAGAAATTGTTAAATGTATAAATAATTTAAACAATGGTAAGTCTCCCGGCCTGGATAGTATAATTAACGAATATATCAAATCTACTAAGGAGAAAATGTTACCTCTGTATATTGCTTTATTTAACCTCATACTTAAAACAGGTATAATACCGAGAAGCTGGACTGAAGGGGTCATTATACCCATATACAAAAAAGGTGATCCATTAAACACCGAAAATTATCGGCCAATCACGTTACTTTCATGTGTTAGTAAACTATTTACTTCTATACTAAATTTAAGATTGGGAAAGTTCCTTGACCAGAATAGCATCCTCTCGGAAAACCAAGCCGGTTTCAGGGCAAATTACTCCACTACGGACCACATATTCACTTTAAACTCCATCATTGAATTATTAAGGCATAGTAAAAAGCAAATATTTACATGCTTCATTGATTTCTCTCGAGCATTTGATTCCGTGTGGAGGGTAGGTCTGTGGAGGAAGTTGATAAAGTATAATGTAAATGGAAAGTTCTTCCGAGTAATACGAAATATGTACTCTAACATTAAGTCCTGTGTCTCTGATGGTAACACTAATTCACAATTTTTTCACAGCAATTGTGGGGTACGTCAAGGGGAGAATTTATCCCCTCTACTATTCTCCTTATTCCTAAATGACCTCGAAGAATATTTAGATCAAAAAGGCAACTCTGGAATCAAGATGCAAGATAATGAGAACGATCTTGTCACCTGGCTAAAAATAATAGTTTTACTTTATGCAGATGACACAGTTCTTGTCTCTGATAATGCTGATGACCTACAAAAATGCCTCAATGACTTTAATGATTATTGCAAAACCTGGAACTTGGTTGTAAATAAAGATAAAACTAAGATTATTGTCTTTGGTGCCAGAAATAATGCTAACTTCTCATTCAAAATTGATAATTCTACACTAGAAGTAGTTGATTCTTATAAATATTTAGGGGTATGGTTTTCTAAATCTGGAAGCTTTCTAAATGCAAGAAAAAATCTCGCACAAACGTCTCGTAAAGCTATGTTCTTATTCTATAAAAGAATTAATAACCTAAATTTACCTATTGATCTAATTCTTAAATTATTTGATCATACGATACTACCAATATTAACATACTCATCAGAAGTATGGGGTTATGAAAATTTATCAATGCTTAATAAAATTCATAATGAATTTTTGAGGAAGCTGTGCAATCTAAGAAAAAGTACCCACAGTACATGCTTTTAGCTGAGTTTGGAAGGTATCCAATTGATATAACTGTAAAATGTAGAATGATAGGATTTTGGAATAGGCTAGTTACTGGTAAACAAGATAAACTCTCATACCAATTATATAAGTATATGCTTAATCTATCAAATTTCAAATCTAAATGGATCAACCACGTAAAAAATATCTTTGCTGAAACTGGAAGAATAGACATATGGCAAAACCAAGAGCAACTTGAAACAAAATCAATTAAATATATTATTAAAAAGATACTACTTGATCAAAACATTCAAAGTTGGCATGCATCTTTACAAAACTCATCAAAAGGTAAAAATTATGCCCTAATTAAGGATAAAATAGAATTAGAACCATACCTGATTAAACTAGATAAATCTGAAAGTAGGCTTTTAATCAAATTTCGAACTAGCAATACGTATTTTCCCAATGAAGTGGGTAGATGGGCCGGGTTAGCTGTTAATGAAAGGGAATGCCCGTGCTGTGATAGCTTGGAGACAGCTGATGAATATCACCTGCTACTTAAATGTACCTATTTTCATGCAGATAGAACAACCTATCTGAAACGCTATTATTATGAAAATACGAATGTGTACAAATTCAGTGAACTTCTAAACAACTCTTCCATTAAACAGTTAAGAAATGTATGTAAATTTATTAAAACACTCTTTAAAAAGTTCAAGACATGATCCTGAAGAAGTACTCATGTATTGTATAAAAGCTTAGTCTTATAAATAGGCCTATGTACACTATTTGTCTGAAATTGTAATGCTTGATGTTTGATGCAAACATCCGACTGTTTCCTTTTATGATGGTACCTCAAAGTTGTATTCTACATGTCTACATAATCATTTATGCAGGTGCGAAGTAATGCGCTAGTGTCACTGGTGACGGGGCGCGGACCCGGTGGCGGGCTGGGAATGCGGCATGACATGGAAATCTATGTGACCATGGATACTCATGTCGTGCTGGGTATCCCTAGCCGTGGCCTCGGGTGCGTGCTCCCGGAACTTTGGACAGGACCGCGTTATTTCGCACCTATCCTACAACTGTTAATTGCAATTAAGTAATTTAATTCAGACAAAGCACATGCCGACAGAAATGCTATTTTCAAGCACATATCTGCACTAGCTCCTTGAAGATGTGCCCATTTAGCTTCTCAATGACAGCTGAAACCCAGCACAGCATTGTCGCCCATGTGCTTTGTGCGTTTGTTACAAAATGTTTAAAATAATGAACATAATAATGTTTCTAATCAACTTACTAATGCATCTTTTGACATCCAATGATACTCCCATCTGTATTATTATTAATCCACAATGATTGAATATTATTATAATCCTTACTTCTAACAAAACAAATACCAGGTCACCTTTCCACTGTCGGTGCACATATTTTTACCAAGAGAACCAATCAATTGCGAGAACGCACCGATAAACACGCCCATGTGTAGTCATTCACACGTTTAATAGCTTTGACCCAGTGATCGAGTCAATACACATTGTCACGTGACCTGTGTATTCTATATTAGTAAACAAAATACCTTAGTTGAATATAGTCTGTTTCAAAAGTTATAGTTTCCCTTTCCCGCTGACGAAATGCTCCAAAAAGATCATAATCATAAAAATGGTATTTGTTTTGCGTGTAGGACTGGGATGGGGCTGGAGACACATTCGCAGTACTGTAAAATACTTATTTGCTGTAATGTGGCTGTGCCCTTACCCCCATAACAGTCCAATCAGTGAAAATGTAATTCTACTTCCTAGCATTTTTTAGAATTGAAATTAATAACACCATGTCACGTATAATTGTATTGTATTTAGAGCAACTGTTCGCTCATACATCGTGTAATATGATTTGAGATGAAATAAAGTGTTGTCTATGTCTATGTCTATGTGTCTATGTAATTATTTTAGGGTTCCCTGTCGTGTCTGAATATTACCAGTTGTTGAGAATATGTGACATAGAGATGTACACTACTTCTTGATCGAAGAAAATTAAGGCATACAATGTGGAACAAATTTGTCAGATATGCGATCTTAATGAAATTTAAGGTGAATTTCATTTTTTTTAAATGTTGAGTTATAAAGAATTACGTCCAAAGTTAATGAAACGTTATCATTATACTCGTATAAGTGTGTATAAAATTTAGAATTGCTACAGTCAAGTAATAAATCTACTTTCGTTGATTTGTGTAAATATATAACATTAGCTGATAACAAGGAAAATGTTGCTATGTCTTGAAAGTGTATGTGCGTATGTTTATGTCACAACGGCTTCCACTGTGTAAGGGTTTAAATAAAAAAATCAGTAAAGTTTCCTATTTTAAATAATCTTTTATACAACAACATTTTCAACAACTAAACAGTTTAAGAAAAGTAAAATAATTAACATTGCAAGTAAAATTGTTCTACCACTGTTCAAGCTCACTTCGAGTTTTAACATGTAATTGGGTGCACTAAGATTTGCAAGCAAAATCTGAACATTAGTCAAATGTTAAATCCTGAACCGCTTTCTAGTGTAGATTCAATCGATGTCCCATTCTGCTACGTGGTAATTATAATTCGGTTGCAGTCACTCTTGTTCCTTCCCTGCGCACATCTAAAACCCCTTAATAAGAACATTTCGTTGGCGCGATACAGTAATTTCTCATTTTTTCCGAGCAATTGTGATGAACACGTGGCCCTGAAACGTTAAACAAAATTAAATAGCAGCATATCATTAAAAACTAAACTGCACTGGTGCGACGTTATACCTTTAAAAATATATTAAAAGGTTGCTCCTTTAAAAAACAGCACATGATAATAATTTAACTACATAATTTTGCTTTACTTAGCATATTATCAATGCATTTGTCCCATAGAATCTTGCCTTGAACTCAAGTTCGGAATCAAAGCCATCATATTCGACTATTTTCGATGACACGCCATATATAGTTATCATGAAAAAATAATTAGAGTAACAAGTTAACTAACGGTTTTCAAAATACTTTCTATTTATATCATCATGCGTGAAGTGCCTATCTATCTATACCCCTGATTAAGGTTTCTCTACCGTAAAATTATTGAAATTAAATCAGTTATTTATATCCTAGTCTAAATAATGAAACATCGGGTAGACCTTTTTTGTAATATTTTGAT
Source organism: Mercenaria mercenaria (assembly GCF_021730395.1). Classification (NCBI taxonomy): domain Eukaryota; kingdom Metazoa; phylum Mollusca; class Bivalvia; order Venerida; family Veneridae; genus Mercenaria; species Mercenaria mercenaria. The sequence continues at coordinate 60,276,461 of NC_069361.1, read as the reverse complement.
ATTTTATGTTGTCTGCGGATATCGACAAGTCAAAAACATATAACGATATTCAACTCTCGAGTACAATATTATTTGGACTAATTTATATCCATACCTTCAAACAGCAACCGACATATTCGTGTTTGGTACGGAGACCTAGTTTAGCGTTGAAATCCTTGTCTGGGGGTAATTCCGTTAGAGGATGTTCTCCACTTCTCAAATATTATGTCGTACAGCTTTTGGAAAATATAATACGTCAATTATGTCTTGCATGTCAATCACTCAGCAATCCTTTTTAACATATATTGACAATTCCATTGATGCAGACTAGAAGTTTTGTTTCCTTTTTCATCTTTCATGTACCTAAAATAACAAGTATAAGGACATGATAGAACATATATCATACATATGCACGTTTATAGTATACAACATATGTTCAAGATATGCCTCGTTCTTTCAATAAGTACTATCTTCAAATGCTTAAATGAAGGTAACAGACCATCTAGTGCAAGCACTCTAACAATTAGTTATTCCAATTAATAGAACTTCCAGGCAAGCGTGATCACATTTACATGAGCACCAGCCCGATGTTAGTCATGCTGGAAATTGGTGAGCCGGGAAGGACATCAATTCAGTTGGTGAACCGGGAAGGCGAAATTTTAGTTTACTGATTTTTCGGAAAGTTTAGATTCCAATAACTAATCAAGGTATCACTGACATCTGTTTACCATGAAAGAACACCCGTCAATGCTTAGATTTATCAGAAATGCATGTAAACTCTTGTTATGCGACATAATACGGTGTGGTGAATAGGGAAGTATTTCCATGAAGTGCATTGTGCACGAATGTTCTCTTAAACGGAAGGCTTTCTTGAAAAATGCAAACGTAAACGATGAACTAGACGCATGTGCGGGTACTTTAGACTATATGTCATTTCCAAATCTATTAGTTGTCAATGTAATAATCGCAAGTTTACTCACCGAATCGAGATGTTCTGACACAAAAATGCCGCATCGGGAAGTGTTGCGCGCACCTGTTGATGACGTACTATACCACCCCTGACTAAACTGGATTCGGAATACGGAATCGAAATTCATTTCTTGAATGGCAAACCATGAGTAAAGATCTAAAAACGACAACAATGCTATATTTCTAAAGACAAAACACGATATTAAAAATGTTAAATAGTTCTAAATAGTGTCTTTAAATCAGCCTGCAATGCAAACATAAAAAGCACACGGACTTATACATTTAATTTCAGCATATCTAAGATCATAGCATATATTTACGACTGATAAGTTTAATTAAAAGCTACAATGGAACAATTTATTTTTGAAAAGGTTATTTCCCATAGACTCCTGTTACGAAAACTTGCGTAAGGTCCAAGCATTTTGTCTAGCAAAAACATAAAGCACATGACCCTACCGTTTTACATTTGCCGAAATTTGCAAGTTTATTCTAAAATTTTGAAAAATCGGGGTTTAATAATTAGTGTTGAAAAAAAATGGATCCGAACGTGCAGAACTACCTTAAGCATCATGCGAGAAAGAAATTCCTCTAAGCCTTTTTGTGTTATTTCATGTGGCGGCTTAAATTTCTTCGGTATCTATACACCTTTCCACACTCCTTATATCACCACCCCTCTTTATTTTCATATTTTTTATATTTGATTCTATTTTATTTCCTCCTGTGATGTATTTCCGTATGTCATCATAATCGTGTATCATAAAAAGCATCATCACAATGGCATCATGACATCATAGTTTTATCATCCTACAAATAAAGTTATGACAAATTATAATAATGATTTAACAAATTCATTGCATATCAAATATTCAACGCGAATGATGACAGTTGTAACAAGAGTGCCAGAATGTCACAATATACGCCCGTCACAGCAAATTTCTTTACATTAGCACCTGTATTTGCAAATGGAATTTTAATTTTCTAGTTGTTTACAATGTTGTTGTTTTTTTTTAGAAATTATTGTAATTCATTTATTTTTCTAAGTCCACAAAAAAAAAATCATTACCAGGTCAAGATACCTTAAAATACACCCAAAATTTGAAAGTAACATCAATGTTGTTGTACCACAGAAAAGTGGTCTTGGTTTTTCCCTACGGTCAATTATAAAAAAAATTACAATGTAAGTTATTTATAGTAACAACTAAGGGAAGTTAATCTTTAAAGTAAAAAAAAAAAAAAAAAAATCCCCCCCCCCCCAAAAAATTCTAAGTCCACACAAAAATCCTTACCAGGTAGAGATAGCTCAAAATACACCTCAGAATTGGATGTAACATGCATGCTGTACTACAGAAAAGTGGTCTCGGTTTTTCCCTACGACTTGTAATGAAAAAGTTAGAATATAAGCTATTTATAGTAACAGCAAAGGGAAGTAATTCAAAAGAAGGGACCAGTGCATGACACTCCGTCTCAAGATGGTGTACAATTGTGCCAAGTTACATCAAAATCCCTCCATGCATGAAGTAGAAATGCACCGGACAAGTCATTCTTGTATCTGACCTTTGGCCTGTAAGTGTGACCTTGACCTTAGACCTAGGTACCTGGTTCCTGCGCATGACACTCCGTCTCATGATGGTGAACAACTGTGCCAAATTGTATCAAAATCCCTCAATGCATGAAGAAGAAATGCTCCGGACAAAGTTTTCATTCTTGTATCTTTGACCTCTAAGTGTGACCTTGACCTTACCCCTAGGGACCTGGTTCTTGCGCATGACACTCCTTCTCATGATGGTGAACAATTGTGCCAAGCTACATCAAAGTCCATTCATGCATGAAGAAGATATGCTCCGGACAAAGTTTTCATTATTGTATCCTTTGACCTCTAAGTGTGACCTTGACCTTAGACCTAGGGACCTGGTTCTTGCGCATGACACTCCCTCTCATTATGGTGGACAACTGTGCCAAGCTACATCAAAATCATTCCATGCATGAAGAAGATATGCTCCGGACAAAGTCATTCTTGAATTTTTCATTCTTGTATCCTTTGACCTCTAAGTGTGACCTTGACCTTAGACCTAGGGACCTGGTTTTTGCGCATGACACTCCGTCTCATGATGATGAACAATTGTGCCAACTTTCATCAAAATCCCTCCATGCATGAAGAAGATATGCTCCGGACAAAGTCATTCTTGAATTTGACCTTTGACCTCTAACTGTGACCTTGACCTTAGACCTAGGGACCTGGTTTTTGCGCATGACACTCCGTCTCATGATGGTGAACAACTGTGCCAAGTTTCTTCAAAATCCCTCCATGCATGTAGAAGATATGCTCCGGACAAGGTCTGTGGACGCCGCCCGCCCGCCCAACAGCCCGTCCGCCCGCCAGGGGCATTCCCATAATACGTCCCGTTTTTCAAACGGGCGTATAAAAATTGTAAACAAATAATTTACCGAAGGTAAAAATCAATGATGCTTTACATCCAATAGATTACACAGGTAAATTGATAAATCGTTTACATAGCTTAACAAGTTTTACACATACATAGAGAACAATATAAGATAAGGCATATTTACCTGGAAAATGTATAATTTCCACTCCAAAAATATGCACAAGTATAAATGAGAAACCTATGTAAACAAAGCCATTTTGAAATTTTGACCAAGAAGTGACCAGTGCTGTGGATTGGATGCTATGGATCACGTGCAGATATTTATTAAACTGAAAAAGTTATTTCCCGTTAAATAGAAAAACGTATAAAGTATGGAAGGCCGGGAATGTCAAAAGTTACTATAGTAGGAAAATCAAAAACAAAAACGATTGTAATATATTATCTATTTGAACTCTACGACACTTACATCTTTGGTTTTTCTCTCCGCTGTGACTTAAGTGTTCTCGCAGATCAGTTATTCCGGCTAAAGTTACGCCACAAATATAGCACTACAATCCAATTTTCCTCTCGCGCTTCCTATGGCGGGTAAGGTCAGCATTGGTGGCACTGCACAGACACAAACGTGCGAACTTCATTATGCTTGGAACACCTGAAATTCAATTTCACTTAACAATGACAGTGAATTCCACTTAAGAAGAAAACTAGTTTTAATATCTTCAATATATTTCTTTGAGACAAGAGCTGTAGTTGAAACACATTGTAATAGAAACCACTTACATTTCGTTATGCGTGTGTATGTTTTCTTGTTAAGCATCTTTAAACAAAAACGTTTAGTGATATAAACGACAGTGTCTGCTTGTAGCATTAAGCAGTATCAAGCCATAGACACGTGACATAATACCACACCCAGCCACATTTTACATGGCACTGGATTGACCAATCTTAGAAACATCCTCTCAATGCTGAGCGCCAAGTGAGGAAGCTACTAGTACCATTTTTTACGTCTTTGGTATGACTCTAGACTGGCTCCCGTCCCTATGTTTGTTCTTATTTACCTATATACAAGTTTATTCATTAAGAGGGAAGTAACTCCACCAGGTTGTTTTTACACTGACATTTTTTATTGCCCCTGGCTCCGAACATATGTATGGTTCAGCCATCAGATAAAATGTGCTATTTTAGAGGCTTAAGATTTTCTAATTTTGCTTGCAGTATTTATATAAAAAATAACCATGCAGCCAGGGAGCCAGGCTAGTATGACTCATCCAGGGAGCGAAGACGTGACCTCCCGCACTCAAAATGGGCGCTCTACCACTCGGCTACCGAGGAAATTAACATAGAAATTATTAAGTGTCAAAACGGAACAATTTATTAGATTTTTGTTTCACACATTGTGGATAAATGGTCAATCACGTGAAAACAAAGGGATAATAATTTTCCCTTTCCAAATGAAAGTCACCTATGCATCATTTTAACCCGTGTATCATTTTGCCCACGTCACTCAGGAGGTATATATGATGTCATCATTTAAATGGTCTGCTGTGGATCTAGATAAGTAATGTTAATTACTGTACTGCTAATTTCAGAAAACCGCGCCGATACATCATACACAGGTACTCACTGACTGATATCGATTTTCTTATCGTGAGTGGCTTATTTTGTAACCGTCATTTACATAAACTCCACCCAAGACGCGGGTCAAGTTATGTACATTTCATTATAAAAGACAGTCATACAATGTATATATTGTTTTTAAAATTGATGATATTACAGTTTTTAGCCGTATCTCAGAAACAGTTTCAAATCAAACATTTGTTATAATCGCAGAATAGATAGGACTGATTACATTATGTGCCCCATTCGATAGCTGTTTATGAACGTCGCATTATCTCCATTATGTCACGTATGAAAGTATTTTTTCTGTCACTAATGTCCACGCGAATGATTGAAGAAACTAGAGAATAACTGACCAAAAACCATATTACCATGGTGAATGGTTTTGCAGTTCATGCTTGTACTCGCTTCTTTAAATAAACACGTTGAACTTCAAATCAACAGGAAATACCGGTAATAAAACGTACAATAAACCGTTTATTAGACCTTTCTAACTGAAACTGAACACGCAGCAAAGGACCTGCGATTTTTATGCATAAGCTGTTTTATTTTTGACGTCTCACCAAACAGTAACAATATTTGATGCTAATCGACTTATGTTTCTTAATGTTTCCTAAATCATCTTTAACAGAGATCCTATATCATTGAGTTATTCTATTTATCTTGCAAACATCTTCCTGGTGTCTGTTTTTTCTGACCTAAGAAAATTAAAAGGTAAATGTAGATTTCCCGGAAGCAAACGCAGCCACACTTTTTTCGCCCGCCCAATAAAACTGTAGTGGAAAGATATAGAAGATTTTTTGCGCATTGTGCAGGTACGGTCATTCCGCAGGTACACGGTCATTCCAATTCGATGTGACAAACAAAACGATCTGTATGAATTACAATTTGAAATAAATGATAACTGAAAATCATATGTATTTTTTTTTCTATCAAAATATTTATTCTACACTGAATTAATTTTCAAACAGAATTATTATTTTGTTTAAACTTGTCAAAGAATATTGCTGAAGTTACAGTTTTTTTTTAAATAGAAAATAAGCTTTTCTGTCATATTTTTGAACATGTGAATGAGTTTAGCATTATTTTCAAAGGATGTACGGTCTGTATTATGCCCCTCCCGTCAATATATTTTTTTTTTGCATTTGTTCGCATTTCAATGCGTGCGTCAGAATTTGTGTTTCATTGTTATATATGGGATTTACCCCGTCCTCTTCCCAGCGGGAAGACGGTATTAGAGATAACATCTTAAAGTGCAAGTCTAAGAATTTGACACAAAGTGTCAGCAAGTTTTGCTGATATTTAAACTAAATGTGAATGAAATTGGCACTATCGCTAATGTTAGTTAGATTGTCTGTAAAACGGGTAGAGCTTTCTGGAAAATCTCCTATCACCGGCTAGTAATTGGCAATCCAATTCAAGATTCAGCGTTATTTCCGCCACATCACTTCAATAAAAGTCAAACTGATCACGCACTTTCAACTAAAAATTACAATAAAAGTTTCAAATAGATTCCAAAACATAATCTGGGAACTCAGTGCCACTAAAGACGAGGATTATGTTTAGCCCTTGTGCAATAAAAATGAATTTCATAAAGGTAATTGTAAAGAAGGAAAGAACAATACATTGCTATCTTACGTTAACTTACACGAAATATAAAAATACTAATAAGAACAATGCATTTCAGAATCATATCATGAAATAAATTTCAAAACGTCAATTATAAAGCTCAACTATCGGCACATGAATGTGTTGAGAAAACCCCTAAATTATTTCAGATGTACGAATTCCGTTTGATTTTGAAAGGTCTATTTAGCGTTCTCGCCGTAAATGAGACGTATACGATGGACACAATGTTAAGCACCATACTTTCATACTGGAAGCAGATAGGCGCAAATTAAGAAATTCTTCATACCCTCGAACACGGTTACAAAATTCCAATTTTTCAAATTTCTGAACCTACCTTTTCAAAGAATATTAAGTAAGATTTGGAAAATACTGACTTCGTAAGTTTATCGAAACCCTGACAGTTTCCTCATACCGTTAGACCACATACTTTACTGTCTCAGTTAACAAACAGTGCAAAAACGACTAATTTTAGATTGAATAAACGTAGAAGGAAATTTTGACTGGAAAAAGTAGGTTCAGGAATTTGAAAAATTGGAATTTTGGAATAACAAGAATTTCTGAATTGCTTCCAGTATGAAATATGCTGCTTAACACAGTGTCTCAATAAAGTGAAAGTACTACGTATTTACTTTATTACCGTTCGGACTGAGTTCAACACCTTTCGTTGTTTTGTTGTGGTTTTTTTAGGAAGATATGGAGACTGAGAGATCAGTCCGTAAAATGGTCTTCAGATTCTAAATAATGCGTCCACAATAGCTCAATCGCATAGCTTCAATCAAAATAAAAAGGACCATTTCTGAGCTATATAGATTTGCGTATTCAGTGGGTGCCTAAAAAGTTGTGCGACCTGTTGTTTTCCACTTTTTGCTAGGTGAATTCTCAGAACTCAGAAATCTGATTCTAAAAACTGCGTTTTTTTAATTCAGTGAAGTTTAGATCCCAAATAACGGATATTTGTAGAATTTAATCTTAGACGCACATATCAGATATCTACTAATTCCTTGAGCTGCTTTTGAGGCTCCTACAGTAGTCATTACATATTTAATTTTGTTTAGGTCATAATTCACAAACTAGGATAGTCATTGAAAGTGTTTTTTATTATCATTTAAAGGGTTTACTTTTAGATGCTTATTATATGCATAATCCAATAATATAACGTAAATGAAGGCATTTTACAGGAATAATATACGTTTTCTGTGTATTAATGTCTGCAGAAGCCCTAATGATTTTTAGAGACTGAGATCACCTATGGCACGCCAATTGTCCAATAATTACGTGAACCCAGGTTCACGGTCGAAAATCTAGGATTAACGATCGATAAAATAGGTTTTTCGAACGTAAAGCCAGGTTTTTCGAATACTAACCTATATTTCGAGCGAAAACATATTATAACGGGCGTAAACCTTAGTTTACACTCTTGAACCCATGTTTACTTTCGATAAACTAGGTTTTTCGATTGAGCAAGAACCTATGTTTACGGGCGTGAACCTGGGTTTACGAGCATAAACAATAGTTTACGAACGTGAACCTATGTTTACGACCGAAAATCATACTTTTGTTCGAGAAACCTAGTTTATCGAACGTAAACCTAGGTTCACGCTTGTATACCCAAGTTCACGGTCGTAAACATAGGTTCACGTTCGTAAACATAGGTTCACGGCCGTAAACCAATGTTCACGCCCGAAAGTCATAGTTGATTTTATTATCCTAATGTATCGACCGTAAACCATGGTTTCTCCCATGATAAACTAGGTTTCTCGATTGAACAACAAATTTCGATCGTAATCCTATGTTTACGGTCGTTATTCTATGTTTACGCTCGTGAACCCGGGTTCACGCTCGTAAACCACAGTTTACGAACGTGAACCTATGTTTACGACCGTGAACTTGGGTTTACAAGCGTGAACCTACGTTTACGAGCGTGAACTATGGTTTACGGCGTTATCCTATGTTTTCGCTCGAAAATATAGGTTAGTATTCGAAAAACCTGGTTTATCGATCGTTAATATTAGTTTTCCGACAATTGGCGTGCCATAACCACCAATATATCCCAAGATTTTTATTATTTTTATTTTATCTATAAATTTAACAGACGGAAAATCACGTTTTATCGTACAAAACTATTCAACATTTTTTTTCTACGGGCATACATGTATCAGTAAACCGTTCTACATAATGTCACTGTCTTCATTCGTCTATCGGACAATTCTACCAACCAGTATCAGTACACGAAAGAAATAAAATAAACAAATGGGCCTCAGTCGCTCACCTCCTGATAAGGACTTTGACCGTTTGACCTTGCTTCCAATTAGGTTTGGTGAAAATTCTTTGAGCAGTTTATTTATCTAGTGACATAGTTTCTGAAGATCGAGTCAAAACTCTTGTCTGCAGAGTGTTTACAAGCTTTTTCTTTGCTCTGACCTAATCTAACCTATCTACACCCATAAACAAAAATCTGTAATACATCCAGAAGCAGCACCCCACAACTGTAAGATATCATGCCAAACTGTGACATTTTATAAAACCACAGTAATTTTTCTACCTCGTATTATAAGTAATTTTTCTCCCTCGTATTATAAATCCTCTGAAAGGTATTTTTTTATCGATGCACATGAGCATAAAATATGGTTGAAATATCTTTTAATAATCCCTTTTGATAAAAATATATCAAAATTTCGAATTCGAATTCTGTAATAAAACGTTTGATAGACTTCAATATACTGTGTTTCGCATGTTAAACCATGACATATCATTGATCTAGAAATACAATTCATATTTTTTGCAAAAAAGAGGTAAATCTTTACCATTTCTTTGGTCAACAAACCACCATCAGCGATTATCATATGTTATCAGGGGAAAACTGTAGCAGCAGCATCCTCAATCTGTAACATGATATCCTCCATAACCTAATCTCGTGTAACAGTTCGTCCCCCCTGGTTAGGTAGATCCTATATATTACATTCGGCTTACACAGGTAAAGAACTTTTAAACGATTGTCTTTATTTCTCGTTCACGATTTTACTTCCGTTGATACATGCCCTGATCCAGTGATACACCAGATAAAATTTGAATTATTTAAAAGTTTGACCAGGGCTTAAAAGTATTAGCTCATTTTGTAAATTAACCTGTGGGTATTAAAGGAAAAAACTGCTTTCAGAATCTAATTCTAAAGAGGCATGTGGTGTAACATATATCCTAGATATTCATTGTAAAATGGAAAGTCCGCGTTAAGCATTAGTAATGTTTGAAAAGATCTACTGTTCAAAACATAAGAGAAACTGACACATTTTAACAAATTAGCAGGGAGGGAAAGTATGTGTAGCTCAGTATTCGAATGGCATGCAAATATTGGTTTAAGTTAAGTTTTACAGAGACATTATATACGTCCGACCCCCTGAAAATGATATAATTAATTGTTGTCAATGAAACAACGATTTTAATGTGATCTATAATGTTCGCAGACTTAGCATTAACACTTAATTGAAGGAGGAATAATAATGTAACATATATCACACATGTAACTTTACCATTTCAACAGCTTTGTTTTAATGCATCAGAAAATATTACAAAATATTCCAGTGAGATTTTTTCTTGTAACACGCTTTAAAATACGTTATCACTAACCATTGTTTTTTAAAAAGAGACTTATGAAGAAATTGAAGCCATAATTGTCACATACTGATATATCTAAACTGTTAGGGTTAAATATTAAGATATTTTTCTTCTGTTATTTCAGATATTGCCTAAAATATATATTGCACCATCCATGTAACACTAATTTTAGATGGAATTTCAATAATATCAATCTGTGCATTCATATGATCATACAGCTGATATGTACAAGTCTTCCCGTGATTAAAAATCAAGTTTTATAAAAAGTATGTTTTGAATTTTAGAAAAAGTAGTGTTATAAAGACATATACAAAACCAACCCAGTTAGCTCAATAGGAGGAATCATAGGGTCTTGAGTCAGATATCTGGATGAGGCCTTTGTTCTCCATGACGATAGGATAAAGGCATCGTGTCTGAAGTCAATCGACTTCCACCTCTTTAATATGGAAAACTCAGCACTTACCTGTAGAGAACTGAGTAGTTCCGGTACAGAATCCAGGGACACCGCTCAACATTACATGTAGAGAACTGAGTAGTTCCGGTACAGAATCCAGGGACACTGCTCAACATTACCTGTAGAGAACTGAGTAGTTCCGGTACAGAATCCAGGGACATTGCTCAACATTACATGACTGAATTTCTGTTGCAAAGCGGTGCTAAACCAAAACTAACAGACAAAAGAAAATATGCAGGTATTTTAAGTACTACTTTAGAATTTTAGATTTAAAACTTTTTTGCAGGTTGACTTTTAGTGATACCAAATCAGTATATAAGAAATATGTCAATTTTGATAGATATGAAATAAAGATGACTATTGTAGTCATTTTGAAACATTTAAACGAATGATAGAATGCATAAAATATCTTTTTAATATTTCAAACTATGCAGACAAGGACTTAATTGTACTATGCGGTGGAATATTCCTGATTACGTTGGAACATCACTAAGAGAAACTATGCATCAATCATAACAAGTAAAGTTTGAATATCAATTAAATTAGGAAACAAAGGCTATGAAAAAGGCATGACCTGTGTTTGTCAAATGTCCAAACTATAGTAAGAAACTTAACTTGAGAGTCAAGTGTAGGCCTAATCAAATGTCATTCATAAAAATTAAAGGGAATTTTGGAAACCTATGATTTTCTTTTGTCAGTTGCTTTCCATTTTATATGTAATAAAGCAACACACACATTATTCATAACAGCTGCCAACCAAAGAGAAAATATGCTAAAGTAGGTAACATTAGAGTGAAAATATCTTTAGTCACATCTTAATCAAAACGTGCGGAATGTGATTCTTGTAACACTGCTGCCTCAAATTGTGTGCCGTTCATATTTTTCAGATATTTCATCATGATTTTAGGTTCAGATTTTACTAATCCATTCAATTTTACTATAACAGTTTAAGCGTGAGGGCAGTTTAACATCTCACTACATTTAATGAACAGACACAACCAAAATCAAGTCAGCTTCCTAAGGATCATCTTAAAAAAATTATTTACTATCACAAAAACCATGTAATGTTTGTAAAAAGTCTCCTCGTACTCGGATTCAGTGTTGTCCTTTTGGATCATGTTTACAGAATTCCGTTTTACACGTCATTTACTTTAAACAGACTTAATCCAACTGAGTCTGCTATTTATTTGCTTGGCTGCCTTCTTTGCCTCCAAAGGATCTTCTTAAAGTATATTGCAAAATGTTTTCAGCATCTCTTAAGGTGTCGTTCAGAAATAAGGCAATAAGGTATACCATGCGTCCCCTAGACTTTTACCAAATTGTTCGGCAGGACCAACTCATGGTCCCATGGAAAAAAAAAATTCTTTTGAACTATATATGATTTCATCGTTTCCATGGCAACCATTAATTTTTGGAAAGGACAACCATATAGATGATAAACAGTCATATCTTGGTCAGTTTTGGTGATAAAACAATAAAAAAAGGTATCAAAATGGAGCTAAGACATTGACCTTAAAACAGCAGTAATTAACTAATTTGCATATTCATGAATATTAATGAGAATGTTACAAAATGACAAAATTTTATTAGAAAATAATATTTTCTAAGTTTTAAATCAAATTAAATGTACCAAACAGTTTTGATCTGTTCTAAAAGTCTCTCAGTGTTTTCGTAAATAGTATTTTGTAACACTGATGGTAAATTTTTTATTCCAAAATAGGTATGTTTAGCTAATTTGCATAAAATTAACCACTACCACAACCAACGTCTCAGGAAACAAGATACCACTAAAATTTAATAAAATGATATAATTAATTGTTATCAATAAAATAACAATTATGTGAGCTATATTGTTTGGAAATGTAGTTTAAACACCTTTTTGAAGGAGGAATCAGTATGTAACATACTTTACACATGTTACGTTACCATTTCAATAACCTTGTTTTATTATTATTATTATTATACCAGATTTATAAAGCGCCCTTTTCATGATAAACACGTTCAAAGGCGCTTTACATATAGCAAACGCAGCCACGCAGGGCGCGAAATTCATCCTCTACTAGTATAGACACAGAGCGATCTGACCAGAGGGACAGAGTGAGACAAATAAACTCTGGAAAGTAGATCCCTTGGAAGCACCGAGAACACGGCAAACAGTGAAAATTGCAGACTCGGTTTGATTGAGTCTGTTCATGTTTATGGAAAATGCAACACTGACCACGTCCCCTAGCACCGGCTTAAGCAGAATTCAATCTTCAAATCTAAATGAGTTGAAATCAATGATCCCGAAGGACCAGAAAATATAACAAGCCCCCAGAACAGATAGAGAGAAATCCGTTTTAGATACAGACTTGTCCGGCTAACTTAGCCTAGCCTGGTTCTTTAACGTGTCCGGTGTATAGCACCGATACACGCGAAGCCGTCTTTCCTAGGAAGAAGCAGTACAGGCCTCTAACTTATACTCCAGAGCATCTTAGAAATGTCCAGTGTCTGGACCGGGATTCGAACCCCGGACCTCTGGATTGACAGTCAATCGTGTTACCACTATTCTACCGGCCCACCTTATTACATCAATTATTTAGAAAATAAAGATCAGACAGTTTTGATCTGGTCTTAATGTCTCTCAGTGTTTTCTAGAATAGTATTTTGTTACTCTGAAGGTAACTAATTTTTTCTACATTAGGTATTTTAGCTAATTTGTACGGAAGCCTAATAGGGACATTTTGTCTTAGTTTTTATGCATTACCTCTTATGTGTGATGTAATATGCGTTACGTATTATTTATTACCGGTTACATTATACATATATATATAGAGAGAGAGAGGTGAAGCGGGAAACATGAACTGAATCCTTTACTGATATGTGGAATGTATAAAGTTTTCTTTCACAAAACTCAACATAATAGCTCTATTAACTGGAATCTACATTCCGCATTGAAAGTCTGATCTAATGTACTTTGCTAACAAAGTATTTGATCGGTATGATTTTGGCAAGAAAGTACGCTAAGACGATGTCAATATGTACTGTGAAATGTGTGGTTCCCATAGGAAGATATATAGCCAAGACTCAGAATGTCTAGTAAGACTGCTCAAACCTAAAAGTGTTCAAATTTCCATACATGTACAAGATGCTATATATAGAGCTATTAACACTTGTTGAAGAAAAGTTTGATTTAATCACTTATTAACATTTCATTTCATCATATCAGTTTTCATTGCATCTGAGAAAATAAATATTCTATTGGATATGATACAGATTTGGTTAGGGGACACTTCTATGACGTTTGAACCACTGGCATCAGAACAGAAAGAAAATGCCTCTGTACATGTTATACCCTAGTCTGTGTACAGACCGTATGTTTTCTTCAAAGGAGATAACTCCTGAGGCTATTCAAATTTTGTATAATTATGTCCCTTGTCTTCTCAAAACAGTCTGTGTTCAGACAGTATGTTTTGTTCAAAGGAGATAACTCCTGGGGCTATTCAAATTTTGTATAATTATGTCCCTTGTCTTCTCAAAACATACATAGATAATCAGAGCCAAGACTGATGAAGTCAGAATTGTTTACAGATTTTTTTTTTCTAAAATAAAAAAGATTATCTAGTCGGTAGCCAGACTAGTTATACCCTACCCCTAGGATTTCTATAAGAACAATGGTCATGAAGGGGAAAATATACTAACCCGTTTCAATCGTAAATTTCTCAACTTAAACGCGCAGTTCGGTGAATGGGTACCTAGTATATTAAACAAGCGATAATTAACTTCCATCGTGCACCAGTCATATTGTCTCAATATTCCATTTTGTTGAGATTATCAACATATTTTATGCTTTCGTCAACGTTACAGAAAAAAACTTGCTTGACCTTCCCTAATGAACATCGGTCTAGAGGTCACGGCAGTGTGCACATATTTGGTAAACATAATGTAAACAAACAAAAACAGAATTTAAAAAGAAATCACATTTTTACAATAAAACTCGAAATGATGAATGAAATTCATCACAGTATATGATCTTTTATTTGAAATCATACATTGGTCTGCATCTGTTCTGTTTATTTTATTCATTTTGCACATTTATGCTGCATTTTCACATTTTAGCGGACACGTGTAGTAAAATGACGATTGACATACATTTTCACATAAGCCAATCAGAATGGTTTTGTAATCTAAAACGGAACTTCACCAGTGAAGTTCAAGCAAGTTTTTTTGTGTAACGTTGAAATAACTATAAACTACGCGTTGTTTTTCTAAGATCAGCAATATTGAAGAAATGTGACCGGTACACAATGAAAGATTAATTACCACTTGTGTTTGATATCCATCTTATGTCTAAGGTTTTAGGCATTAGGTATTTCATCTTATGTCAAAGGTATTAGGAATAAATTATTTTATGTTATGTGTAAGAACTTATATACTCTCTATTAAGACTATCGTACTTTATAATAGATAAAGTATATAGTTTGTATAAATATAGTGTTCAGTTACAGACATAAGTTAGTTCAGAGATTTCTAACTGCGCATTTAACAAAAGACGACGCACAAGATCTGTAATGAAAAACTTAATGCAGCAAGGCAGCAAGACAACAAACCGAGGAAAAAAAGAAAGAAAGGAAGAAAAAAAAACAACAGAAAATAAGAAATGGGTTTATTTAGTCTGTTTATAGGAAGTAATGAAATATATAAACCTGCAAGACCACAAACTGAAATGAATCACTAGGAAATAAGAAATGGGGTTTATCGAGTCTGTTTATGGGCAGTAATGAAATACATAATACTGCATATGCCCATTTGTGCCAGTTTAAGCCATTCTCTGTTTCCTGGATAATCCAAACCCCGACTTCCTTTTACAATAAGTATATTTTATTTAAGTCATGGCCATGGCTTTGTAAACTCAAACCACAACACCAGAAATACAACGTAACATTTTTAATAACAATCCTAGGTCTGGTGACTCTAGGTTAAATACTTTTTGAGATAAACATGACATATATTCGGACAGAACAATTTTAGGTCTCCATTAAAACAACAAGAAACAAAAGCTGCGCACTCGACTATTCGAAGAATTGATGGAAGTATGGGTTCAAAATATCTGACAAAAGATATAAAATAGATAAGACAAACAATTTACCCTTATTTGTGGATCTGGATATATCTTGCACTATATGGCAATGTGTGGCCGTGATGGTAAGCAAGTGTTCAAAGTTGTTTAAAGGTACTTCTATTTATGTCTCTAATGGCTTCAGAAAGGGATCAAATGCCCCATGTTTAAACTACAAAGTTTAATGAAAATTCAGCAAAAGACTTCATGAAAAAAATGTTTAAATGTTTAAAGGTATTTCTGTGTTTAGCTCTAGATGACTCTACAAGGGGACCATTGCGCGTTTTGAAACAAATTTGGAAATGACCTTATAATGGTGGTACAGACCAAGTTTGATCAAGATCCATCATGCTGTTCATAGCGTAGGTCGTTTAAAACTATTTTCTAGTTTTAGCTCTAGTGGTCACCAAAAGGGGTTAAAGTGCCACAGGCAGTAGTCGTTAACGTCCGCCAATTTTGTTTCCCTATTGAGAACTAGGCAAATCTAACTTTTGATAAGTGTGTGTGTGTTCGGGTTTAACGTCTTTTTCAACAAGTTTTCAGTCATATAAACGACGGTACTTTTGATAAGTAACACACAAGATATAACACCTAAGAGGTAATACGCAACATGTAAGAGGTAACTGATAACACGTAACATGCATTGTATTGAGATATTTATGCGCTTATTAATACATTATTCACTGTTGAAAAACAGCACTGAACAAAAAATAAAAAATAAATGAAATATTCAGGTACTTTAAGTAATATTTAGATTAAAACTTATGAAATTGCAAAAAGCTGTCAAGAATGTGAATAATAGCAAGTGTTTGAAAACCAAAATTGTTAAGAAAACAATTACATAATGCTATTCAAAACTTCTAGGAAGATACTGAGTGCCTTCTGAACGACACTTCAGAGTTGCCGAAAACATGTTGCAATTGACTTTACGAAGATCCTTTAGAAGCAAAAAACGCAACCAAGCAAATAAATAGCAAACTCAGTTTGATCAAGTCTGTTTATGAGAGGTAATGAAGTCTGAAACACACCTTACGCCCCCCGAGCACTGGCTTAAGAGGAATTCTGTTTTATTAAACATGGTCCAAAAGGGCCAGAAAACTTAACAACACTGAAACCGAGTACGAGGAGACTTTTTATAAACATCACATCGCACTTAAAGACTTTTTTTGATAGCAATTATTTTTTAAGATGATCCTTTGGAAGCATAACAACACAACCAAGCAAAATAACAGCTGATTTGATTTGTTTGTGTCTGTTCGTTAGAAGTAGTGAAATGTGAAATTGTCCTCACACCCCTATCACTAGCTTAGACAGTGTTCTGTAATATAAATTGTATGGATAAGTTAAAATCTGAATCTAAAATTAGATGAAATGTCTGAAAAATATGAACTGCACACAATTTGAGGCAGCAGTATTACAAGAAAATCACATTCTGCACGTCTTGATTAAGATGTGACTTACGATATTTTCACTTTAATGTTACCTAATATAGCATATTTGCTCCCTTGTTGGTTAGCTGTTATGAATAATATGTTGCTTTATAACATATTATCTATAAAATAGAAAGTAACTGACAAAAGAAGATCATAGGCTCTCAAAAATCATTTTATTTTTATGAATGACATTTGATTACACTTTGATTCAGAAGCAATTTGTATCATGCTCTCGAGTTTCTTGCTACAGTTTGAACTTTTGACAAAGACAGGTCATGCCATTGTCATAACCTTTGGTACGTAACTTAATTGATAATCAAACTTTATTTGTTATGATTGATGCATAGCCTCTTTTAGTAGCGTTTCTCTTAATGTTCCGGTATATCCAGGAATGTTACAATTTAGTCCTTGTCTGTACAATTTGAAATATTAAAAAAATATTTTGTGCATTCTGTCATTCTTGTGAATGTTTCAAAATGACAACAATAGTTTTCTTTATTTCATATCTATATATAAAGTTTTATATATTTCTTATATCTTGATTTGGTATCACTAAAACAGTTTTGTCAACCTGGTAAAAGTTTTAAATCTAAAGTGTTTACTTAAATACCTGCATATTTTCTTTTGCTTGCTAGTTTTTGTTTAACACCGCTTTGCAACAGAAATTGAGTCATGCAATGTTGAGCAGTTAACCTAACAAGTGTCCCTGGGTTCTGTACCGGAACTACTACGTTCTCTACAGGCAAGTGCTAAGTTCTCCGTATTATACAGGTGTAAGTCGACTTCAGACACAATATCTTTATTGAATCGTCATGGAGAGCAAATGCCTCATCCAGATATCTGACTAAAGACCCTAAGATTCGTCCTATCGAGCTAAGGTTGGTTTTGTATATGTGCTTATAATGCTACTATTTCTAAAATTAAAAAAAAAGAACAACAAAAAGCTTTTTATAAAACTTGCTTTTTACTCACAGGACGACTGCACATATCAGCTGTATGATCATAATATTATGAACGCACAGATGGATATTATTGTATGTTTAATTGAAATTCCATCTAAAATTATAGTTACATGGATGTTGCAATATATATTTTAGGCAATTTCTGAAATAACAGAATGAAACCTTCTTAAAACTTACCACTAACAGTTTAAATAAATCAGTATATGACAATTAGGGCTTCATTTTCTTCTTAAATATCTTTTTAAAAAGCAATGGTAGTGGTAACGTATTTAAAGTGTGTTACGGAAAATAGTCATACTGTCTGACAAATAAAGAAGCATATTGTATTATTATAGTACAAAATAAGTAATATTAATTATGTTTCTGGAATATTTTCTAAATAATCGATGCAATACAACAAGGTTGTTGAAATGGTAACGTAACATGTGTAATGTATGTTACATTTTTTTTCTTCCTTCAATAAAGCATTAACGCGATGTCTGCGAACATTATAGACCACATAAAAATTGTTATTTCATTGATAACAACTAATTATATCATTTTATTCAGATTTAGTTGTCACAGAATTTTATTCGTTGTTTGTGACACTGGTTCATTTTATGCAAATTAGCTGAGCACATCCAGTTTTGAGTAAAAAAATACCATAATAGTAACAAAATAATATATTATAACACATCGAGACACTTTAAGATCAGATCAAAGCTGTTTGGTACATTTAAATTGATCTGAAACTTAGAAAATGTTATTTTTTAACAAAATTTTCTCATTTTGTAACATTCTCATAAATATTCATGAATATGCAAATTAGTTAATTAACATAAAAATGTTGCTATTTAAAGGCCAATGTCTTAGCTCCATTTTGACACCATTTTTATTGTTTTATCACCTAAACTGACCAAGATATGACTGTTTATCATCTATATGGTTGTCCTTTTCAAAAATGAACGAATGCCATGGAAACAGTGAAATCATATATAGTTCAAAAGAGTTTTTTCATGGGAACATTTTTTATTTTGAAAGAGTTGGTCCTGCCGAACAATTTGGTACCTATGAAAAAGTCTAGGGGGATGCATGGTAGACCTTATTGACTCCCGTACTATCGGGAATCGACCCGGGTCGCCGCGGCAATAAACATTATATCGAGGTCAACGCAGTATACGTAAGTCTAAAAGTCGTTAAATATCTAAAAGCTTTATATCTAATAACTTGTTGTTATGTCATGTGTGTAACCTGATAGAAAATAAAGGTATCTGTCTGTCTCACTTATAATCATTCCCTTACTAAGTTTAAAGGCCTTCTTAGGAACAAAGTTATAATTTTCTGATATCTAAAATGTTCCTCTGTTTTCGTTGTCGTACGATCTGGAGGTCAGTGCCTATTTTAATTGTCTTATAATTATACTGTCGCTTATTATGTTAGAAAAATAATGGTGGAAGGAACGATAAATATATCCGCGTATAAATACAACATACATAATTATATAGCTTTTAATAGTTTTTAATCAGAGTTAGAACACTTTTAATCAAACATGAAAAAGAAAGCGTGTTTTAATTCGACAGTATTTACAATTAGAAAACTTATTTTATTGTGTGCAAAAACCAGAACGTGATAAACCTTATTTTTTTTAACGCAAACAGTTAATCAAAAACAGGGGAAAAAAAGAAGTATTCAAGTTCAGTTTTGAATGAAGAGAATGTGTGTTTAACAAATAAGAAAAAGAGGTAGGTACATGTAGATAGCGTGTTTTAATCAAGCATTAAGAAGAAGAAATTGTAATATCTAGTTATTTTAGTTATAGCAAAAAAAAAAATAATAATAACGTGGATTGGACATCATAATTAATATTTTCGAAAGTAAATATATATGCTTTGGCATTGACTTAATTAAAAACAAAAACGCTCATCGCAAATCAATATTGAACAAATGTTACATAAATTATAGCTCTTTTTTTGTCTAGATAGTTACTGACGTTTTTCTACCACCACTAGCATTTCATAGTAAAAACAATTGAGTCATTAACTAGATATAGCTTAAGGCAATTTAAATATCGATTTTATTGAAAACATGGTTTATGAGTCCCCGCTAAATTTCGGAGATGGGCGTAAATTTACGGAAGATAACGATCAAAGCTACAAGATTTTATAGATTTTTCGGCGAACGCCGTCTAAGAACGAATTCGTTACCTATGCCACGTGACTTCAGTTTGCAACTCAAACTACTTGATAACGCATTATAGATAATTTATCAAAATGGAAGATTTATGCAACACTCTGCCTGATTGGACGAGAGTGTCAATTTCTTTCACTCTGTTGATTGTGCTACGCTGAGTGAAATGTAGACAAAGCGTTTATCCTAAACGTCGCTGTTCACAGTTTTAAAGCTAACTTTGGCTCAGTATATTTAGCAAAAATATTGATATATCTCAAAATGATAAGTAAGTTTAATAAATTTGATAAAAACCTGTTCAAATACCAACATATATCAAATTAAAGAAAGAGCTGAATACGGTCTGCGTATCACATGAATAAGGGTGTGATAAGAGTCTTTTATGTAGAGAATTGCTTTTTAAAAGATTTTCCTTGTTACAATTGTCGTCTGTATATGAAAAGGTTTCTTGCTTTTGTGACTTATTCAGATTGCATATTAAAATGAGTACTTGGTTGCTTTGATATATTTGTTATAAATTATTTAACTGATTTATTATACATGAATATTTTTCTTTAGTATGGTATGCAAATATTTAACTCGGATGAAATCTGTTTTATTATGTATATGCTATATAATGACTGAATCTCATTACACTGAAATGAAGGTACGCTGCATACAGTTTATCTATGTGATATGACTACGGTCAAACTTTGCTTATGAAATAGAAATATTGAAATAATTACAATTGTATGTTTTGCTTGACCTTCACCTTTTTATAGGTGTGACGTCATTGCCCAAAGATTCACGAATAGCGAATATGCATTTGTTAATTAAATTTCTTTATGGTACTCCATTATGGGTCTTTAACTGGTTTTCTAATTTTGATTATCGGGTCTTTAAAATTAAAAGGAATTTATAAACATGAATAAAACGCGTGGCGCGAAAAGTATTGTTGTTTCAAATCAGTCGACGGGCGTTACTGATAGAAGAAAGTCGTTTGTGCGCTAAATTTTTCTGGAATAATATAATGTGTGACGAAGAGGGTTCACCGATACAAAATAGGGAAAAACAACAGAGAGACGATTTAGATTTAGATTCGGCTTTGGAGAAACAAAGGAACATTTTCTTAGAGGAGTTAGAGAACAGGTTTTCGAGTATTTCGACAAAAAAGGCTTCTTCCGATAGTTCGTTTACATTCAAGAACGAAGGGAATAAAATACAAGTCGAATTCAACTGTGCTAGAATAGATGGACTAAAACGAATAGCTGATATTTGTACTTTTAGCCCTGATCTAGTGAAATCCACTGCAACTAAAGAAATTGACGAGCTAAAACAGAGAAATAAACTCTTAATCAAAGGCCTGAAGGGCCTGAGTCGGCTAATGATTGATGTACTGACAGTATAGTCTACCAGTTTCAGTTTGTTTTTAGTTTTTTTTTCTTAAAATTTCATAACACAGCTCGATATTTACCCAAAATATTATATCCGGATACGATTACACTTTTCTCCAGTTTCAACAATATATTTTACAAATTGTGATGATACGAAGACATTTAGCAGCAATTGGCAGTATCTGACATTGAAGTTTACGGTTAAATTACCTCTTATTTAAATCTTTTCATAAAAAAGTTGTTTCGTTTCGTGAAAGCAGCCAAACATAGACGATCTACTTTCGATTTCAAAAACTACAAGAAAATACAATTTAATGTTTCGCCGATTTGTTTATTTCTCGAAAAATAAGAATTAAAATCATTTTTAATATCAGTAGTAACTAAACAAACCAGTAAGAGCTTCTTCTTCCGATAATTTATCCGTTTACTGACTGCAAAATTCAACCCACGCAAAGTTTATAGAAATCATACGATGCGTGTTTACGTTCAATGTGGGAGAATTAAGGCTGATCGGCTATGTTACCTAACGCATCCAGACGATTCAGATTTTGTTTTTAAAAAAGCATTGTGTGCGTTTCTGTAATTTTATATACGTTTTTATACGCTTAGAAATTATTACTATACGTAATTTACGCTAATACGCATCTTATCTGGAGCCCTGTGGAACTATTTTTTGTCTTTCGCTGGATGTTACCCAAGCTTTGTAAGCCTGCGCAATTCTTAAAATGCACATTTATGCTTAATGAGTTACATTCGAGTATTGCACAATTACAAGTCATAAATATGACAGATTACATCGTATATTGGTCATAGCAAAGGGAATTGACACAACTTAACTTCATTCATGCAGTGAACTGTTTGAAGTTTGAGAAATCTAATGGAACTACATCCCTTCACGTGTTATTCGGTCCATTTAGAGAATCGCTGAACAGCAAGGACTCGTCAAAAGGCTTTCAGCCTTTAGCCGACTCAAAAATCGCGGATAAACATGGCTGGGACACTGTCCGCGAGTACACTGACAATCCTCTTGCTGATAATTCTGAAGACGCAGCTAATCTTAGAGCAGCCATCGCGCGTGCTATGCGCAATCGAAGGTTCAATCCCTATCAGCGTACCTCCACAAGCACAGTTTCCTCCGCAAATCAACAGCAGAAAGCTCAAGGTCCTTTTCGGGGCTTTCAAACAGGAGGATATGAAGGAGGCATGTCTAAAAGGTTTGGGACAGGATTCTCGCAGACGAGAAGAGCCGATGTTGGCCCCTGCTTTGCCTGCCACTTGCAAGGCCACTTCGCTAGACAATGTCCATATGTCGAGAGGAACACGGTCAGAAATGTCCAAGAGCTCACCACAAGAACGGGAGAAAATGCAGACTCCATCAAGAACGACTCTCAAGACAGAAATTGAAAAAGTTGAGTATTCTTTTTCCGATACTATACGTACTGTTCAAATTTCACATTGCGAATCTTTCGATTCAAACAAAGACAGTTAATTTACCACATGCAGTCTAAAGAAAAATATAGACTTTTGGCGTAAAAAATTGAAAGTTAATACCTTTATTGATTCTGTTATTGATAATGGCTATATGATTCCTTTTGATTCTGATCCTACACCTATATTGTTAAAGAATAACGCTTCTTCGTTGCAACATTCGTCGTTCGTTCAAAATTCAATCAAAGATTTACTGGGAAAAGGCTGTATAAGACAGGTTCAGGAATTGCCTTTTTGTACTAATCCTTTGTCTGTGTCTGTAAATGCCTCGGGGAAAGAGCGGTTGATATTAGATCTCAGACATGTTAATCAGTTTATTCATAAATTTAAAGTAAAATTCGAAGGTTGCAACGAAGCTTTAGATTTTTGTAAACAAAGAAACATGATGTTTAAATTTGATCTCCGCAGCGGTTACTATCACGTTAACATCCACAAAGATTTTCAAAATTTTTTAGGTTTTAGTTGGGTAATCGATGGAAAACAAACGTTTTTCCTTTATACTGTCATGCCATTTGGACTGTCAAGTGCCCCCTACCTGTTTACCAAGCTTCTGAGACCTCTGGTCAAATACTGGAGATCCAAAGGCATTCGGATTATTGTCTATCTAGATGATGGGTGGGGTACGGACACCCCTTCCGTTTGCAAAAATACAAGTTACACAGTCAAGAACGATTTGATTAAAGCAGGTTTCATTATTAATGATGAGAAAAGTATATGGACCCCTTGCTTCATCTTAGAATGGTTAGGATATATATGGGACCTTCAAAAAGGAAGAATCGAGATTCCTCTTCATAAAAAAGAGAAATTACTATGTTTTCTTTCTCAGTTTCTGTCAGACAGCACAGGTTGCACCTCTAGAATATTGGCTAAAATAGTAGGAAAAATTATTTCCATGTCCTTCAGCTTAGGCAATATTTGCAACATTATGACCAGACATTGTCAATCCCTCATAGCCAACAGGCAATCCTGGGACTCGTCCATCTTAATCGATAATCAGACAGAGGAAGAGTTGAGATTCTGGTTAAAAAACCTCAATAGTCTGCCATTCAGAGCGTTAACTCCTCTTAACCGCATTCCAGAAAGAACTGTTTTTGTGGATGCAAGTAATTTTGCAGGAGCCGGTGTATTATTGAGTTCAAAAAACGAAGTTGCCCATTGTATGTTTTCAGAGCAAGAGTCTAAGAGTAGCTCTACATACAGGGAGTTAAGAGCGTTAGAGTATGCGATTGAATCTTTCTCTCATATTTTAAACGGGAAGTTTGTGAAAGTGTACACTGACAATCAAAATATTGTTAGGATCGTAAACAAAGGAAGTACTATACTTGAGCTTCAAAATTTGGCTAGAAACATTTTCGATAATCTAATGAAGTTTCAAATTCTTTTAGAAGTCTCCTGGATTCCTAGAATGTTTAATTCGGAAGCAGATTTCTATAGCAAAGAGTTCGACTGGGATGATTGGGGTGTTAGTCAGAATATATTTAAATTCCTCAACTCCAAATGGGGGCCCTTTGATGTTGATCGTTTTGCGGACACTTCAAATAAAAAGGTCAGCAAATTCTTTTCTCAGTATTGGTGCCCCGGTACTTCCGGAGTCGACGCCTTTGCCTATGACTGGGCAGAAACTAACAACTGGTTAGTTCCCCCTGTTTGTTTAGTGCCAAGAGTAATTAAACATTTGATCGCGTGCAGGGTATACGGTACACTGATCGTTCCTAAATGGAAATCGTCGATTTTTTGGCCTCTTATAATTAATTCTCAAACTGGAAATTTCGCATGTCTAGTAACGGATTTTATCGAATACAAAAATCCTAAAAATTTCTTTGTTGCCGGTTCAGCTAAAGACAGCATTTTCGCAGTTTCACCTTTTGTGAGTGATGTTCTGGTTCTGAGAGTAGATGCTAGACAAAAATAAATTACTCAAATGCAGTCAGCGGGAATACTACTACTACAACTTGTCACGATAATTTAACGCGATGTTTATGTCTATATACCATAAAAAAAAAAAAAAAAAAAAACCGTTGCACGTGTATTACGTGTATTAACAGAAGGTCTCATCATCTAGATTGTACTAGATTGTATACTCGATGCGTAATACATTTTAACACAATAATAAATGTTGTACACAGGCGATCAGTACTATCAACTAACATAGAGTTAATTATATTCATTCCAGGTATTTATACAAATGTTTAAAAATTAAAATATTAGCAAAACCGTTTTTGCATTTGAAATACGAATTTTACACTGTTGCTAATTAATTAAGGTTTTTTATATTCATGAGTTGCCATCAGCAACATCTGTCTTTGATGTTAATAGGATGTAAGATGTATAACTTTATCGGTCAATATTGTTTTCTAGGCTGATTTGTTATGTTCGATGTTTAATTACGAATGATTTAGCCAAAAAACTTCCCGGTTAATTAGCACTGAGTACATTTAGTTAGTAATGACTTAGCTGATTTACATTTAGTTAAAAACTAGAGTTTTTGCCATCAGAACGGTAATGTTATTATAGCTGTTCTTCGACTACTTCAGCTATAGCGCTATTGGTTACGACGACGTAAAAAAAAAAAAAAATGTTTATTGTCGCGGTGGTCCTATGATCGATTCCCGACGAGGTCATCTTTTCCCTTTAGATGCTGAGAGTGTTACGCTTACATCTTTTAAGCATTGAATGTTTTTCACTGATAAGACTGTTATGCGTTATTATTACTTAGCGATGATTGTTTTCCCTGCTTAGAAAGTTATGTTTTATATCATCTTAATAATGACTGTTTTAGCTGCAGGGAATTTTATTTTTCATATTCAATAAGTGATAACTGTTTTCGCTGCTGATAACGTTATGTTGATATTTAATACGTGTAGTTATGTTGAGATCTGCTAAGCGATGACTGTTTTCGCTGCTGAGAATGTTAAGTTGATATCCATTAAGCGATGACTGTTTTCGCTGCTGAGAATGTTATGTTGATATCTGCTAAGATAGACTGTTTTCGCTGCTGCTGAGAATGTTATGTTGATATCAGCTAAGCGATGACTGTTTTCGCTGCTGAGAATGTTCTGTTGATATTTACTAAGCAACGACTGTATGTTATGTTGATATCTGCTAAGCGATGACTGTTTTCGCTGCTGAGAATGTTATGTTAGTATCTGCTAAGCAATGACTGTATGTTATGTTGATATCTGCTAAGCAATTACTGTATGCTATGTTGATATCTGCTAAGCGATGATTGTTTTCGCTGCTGAGAATTTCATGTTGATATTTGCTAAATGATGACTGTTTTCACTGCTGATAATGTTAAGTTGATATCTACTAAGCGATGACTGTTTTTGCTGCTGAGAATGTTACGCTGATATCTAATAAGCGATGAAGGTTTAAGCTAACGAGAATGTTATGTTTCATATTTACTTAGAGACGACTGTTTTCGTTGCTGAGAATGTTATGTTGATATCTACCGAGCGATCATTGTTTTTTGCTGCTGAGAATGTTTGTTTTCGCTGTTGAGAATATTATGTTGATATTTACTAATTTTATGTTTGATATTTATTCAGCGATGGCTGTTTCCGATGCTGAAAACGACTGTTTTCACTGCTGAAAATGATTGGTTTTCGCTGCTTAAAATTTTATGTTGATATCTAATACGTGATGATTTTTAGGCGTCGATAATGTTATGCTGATATCTAATAAGTGGTGACTGTTTCAGCTACTGAGAATGTTATGTTTCATATTTACTTATCAATGATTGATTTGCTGCTGAGAATAATATGTTAACATATTTCTATCGATAAGTGTTTTCATTTAGTATTTCTACTTTCAGAATCTTCATTCTTCCAAACCTTGGACGAACATAAAGCGTTTTGAAAATCATCCTTTACTCGGTAACGCAGCAAAAAGGATACCGGACATTGCCAGATCTTCAAAATCCAAGAATACCAGGGCAAAATACGATAGCTACTTTGAAAGATTTGCGTCGTGGTGTAAGTCTCATAAATTCAAATATTTACCCGCAGAAGACACAACTATTAATTTATTTCTAAGTGGTCTTATAAGTAAAGGTGTTGGACATTCGGTAATCGATGGATACTATTATAGTATTAAGTGGAATCACCAATTAATGTTACTGACATGCAATCCTTGTGATAGTAACTTAGTTAAATTGGTTTACGAGGGTTCCAGAAAAACAGTTTGTGAACCAGTCAACAAAAAACAACCAGTGACTGCGGATATCATTTCAAAAATTGTTGATAAATTCGGTGGAGATAACGACAATTTGAAAGACCTTAGACTTTGCACCATGTGTATTCTTGGTTTTTCTGGATTTTTCAGATATAGTGAGTTAAGTCGTCTGAAAATGAAAAACATAAACTTTCAAGATGATTACATTTCTGTTAATATTACAGAGAGTAAGACTGATCAGTGTAAATCAGGTTCTGAAATTTTGATTGCTAAAACTCAAACAAAGCTTTGCCCGGTGTCTTGGTTATTGAAATACATTGCTGTGGCCGGTCTCACTTTTGCGTCAGATGAATTCATTTTTACTAAAGTTAGGTATATTAAGAAGACCGATAAATACGTCTTAGCAGACACTTCTACCCCTTTATCATATTCAAGAGCTAGAGAGATTTTTCTTAGCGCTTTAGAAAACATTGGAGAAGGTAAGTCTAGCTTCGGTTTACACAGTCTGAGAAGCGGAGGTGCTTCCGCGGTAGCAAATAGTGGTGACGTTGTGGACGTCAGGTTGTTAAACAAGCACGGTAGATGGAAGTCTAGTTCATCTTCGGGCGGGTACATTCATTATAATATTCAAAACAGATTACAGGTTTCTAAACATTTAGGGATTTGAGCCTTACACTTCTTTTTCTTCTTTGTTCTCGATCAGTAACGCACCGCATTCTTTGAAACCGTCACCAGTGTTGTTTTCTTTTCTTATCACAGTATAATCAAGAAATGTTTTATTTTCGGACGAGCGTAGCGAGGGAGAAAATAATTAAATTTCTTTATGGTACTCCATTATGGGTCTTTAACTGGTTTTCTAATTTTGATTATCGGGTCTTTAAAATTAAAAGGAATTTATAAACACGAATAAAACGCGTGGCGCGAAATTATCCAGGCGTGTGTAAAGTATTGTTGTTTCAAATCAGTCGACGGGCGTTACTGATAGAAGAAAGTCGTTTGTGCGCTAAATTTTTCTGGAATAAATCTGTAAAAGTGAGGCCGGATATATAATATATAAATATACTAATGATGTCTTATTTAAATATATATATATATATTTTTTTTTTTTTTTTTTTTTTTTGGTTCGCATATATTTTATTATTTAGAAATTCATATTTTTGAAAGATAAATAGCTCTTTTATCAAATTCCAAACATGTGGCTATTCTAAGTAACTTACAATATCTATTTGATGTCATTTCATGCACATATTCTAGTAGTTGTTTAATACTATGTTAATCATATATTAATTAATACAATTGTATGAATCATTAACAATAATTGTTATAAAATAAAGATCAGTAACGCACCGCATTCTTTGAAACCGTCACCAGTGTTGTTTTCTTTTCTTATCACAGTATAATCAAGAAATGTTTTATTTTCGGACGAGCGTAGCGAGGGAGAAAATAAAGCGGGATCAGTTGGCCTATTTTAGAAATAAATAAAAATAATAAATAAAAAAATCCTTTGATTTTTTCTCAGGTATTCTAATCAAACTTGATTTGTAGCATCTTTATTAGGCCCGCAGCCAACTTTGTTCAGCTGGGACATTTGACCCCTTTTAGGGCCTGCTAGAGCTAAAACTAGAAATGCCTTTATACAGCGTCTCATGAACAGCTTGGTGGATCTTTGTCATACTTGGTCTGAAGCATCATTATAAGGTCTTCTTCCAAATTTATTTATATAGGAACTTGGGCCCTATTAGGGACCACTATAGCTAAAAGTAGATATGCCTTTCTTCGCATTAACCATTAAAATGTAATGGATTTTTATCAAACTCGACGTGTAACAATATCGTAAGGTCTCCTGCTATTTTGTTACAAATGGGGATAGGGACCAATTTAGCTAAAATATAAACACGTTTAATGACCTCTTCTCATGAACCGCTTCATGAATCTTCATCAAACTACTGCTGTAATTATTCGTCTAAGGATAAACGAAACAAAATTGCAACCCTACGAAACCTTTGCGAAAAATTAAAAGAGAACCATTTAAATTGTTAAAGTGCGGTGTTTAGTTTTGCAATTTGAAAAATGTTAGATGAAAGATGAATGTTAGATGAAAAATTCATAAACTTTTTTCCTTATTACAATTCGCCGACCATCATTTTTAAAGATATTTCTTGTTTAAATTAGGCTTATCAGCAGTCGCGTTTAGTACAGAAAGTTCGATATGATCATCTTGGAAAAACGTGCCAGTCAAGCAGTGTAAACGTGGTACAAATTTAACATGTGTGATCATAAATTACTTAGGAAGAAAATGTTTAAATATCTTATTTACATGAAAAATAAATATGTTCATCCTTATCAATTTTAAAGAAATAAATATGTTTGAATATAATGTTTTCCAGATTCGCACCGTCCTACATTTCAGTAACCGTCCTACATTTTAAACGGACTTACATTTACAATAGAATTGATCGTCAAGGAGCTTTAACAAAAGTGTTCTATTTGTCTTTGTATTTACGATGGTTTTCATAGTCACTACTGATTGCATAAGTGCAACGCAAATACAGGCGTACAAACATAAAACATTGTTAAAATAATTAGTTGATTTTAATGGTTGGGAGGACGTTTAGTAAAAGTATTTTGATTTAAGGCCCGTCGAATTATATTGTATGTTTAAAGTCTGTCGAATATACATTTAGTATATAATATAGTCTACAGAATTCAAAGAATAGATAATTCATTGATTTGGAAAGAGAAATGTTTATCAGAAATAATTCACTGTTGGATCGCACTTGAGTTGGAATTCAGTCAGATTATAATTTACTATTGGCTCGCACATAAGTTTAAATTCAGTTGGACTATAATTTACTATTGGCTCGCAAACGAATTAGAATTCAGTCAGACTATAATTTACTGTTGGGTCGCACATGAGTTGGATTCAGTCATACTATTATTTACTGTTAGACCGCTCACAAGTTTAATTCAGTCAGACTATGATTTATTATTGGACCACAAACGAATTGAAATTCAAACCATAATTTACTGTTGAATCGAACACGAGTTTGAATTCAGTCACACTATTTTGGATCGCACACGAATTGAAATTCAGACTATGATTTATTGTTGGCTCGCAAATTTGGAATTCAGTTAGACTTTTATTTACTGTTAGATCGCGCACGAGTTGGAATTGAGTCAGACTATAATTTACTATTGGCTCGCACGCGATGGGAATTCAGTCATACTATTATTTACTTATCAAATAGTCAAGGCCTTCGAGTGGTTTATCGTCTAATTTACCACGGTTTAGAGTTCAGATGCGTAGGAATTGAACCACGAGGGCGTTAGCCGGTTAAATACTGAAGCATTTGAACGATGAACCGTGGTAAATTAGACGATAAATCACAAGAAGGCCTTGTTTGTTTTCATTCTGACATGCTCATTGACATATTTTAATAAATATTATGCTGGACTTCATTTACCCGAGGAGTAATGTATCGGACGTCATGCGGCAATTTGACGTCATAATGCTCTCTTACCGTCCGCGTGTCAATCGTTGTTTATCGCAGAATATACAGAGCTTGATTTCCTTCTTTGTTTAACTGGAAATCAAACCGAGCCATGTTAGAATTAACAAATAATCAAGGCCTTCGAGTTGTTAATCGTCTAATTTACCACGGTTTAAAGTTCAGATGCGTAGGAATTGAACCACGAGGGCGTTAGCCGGTTAAATACCGAAACATCTGAACGATGAACCGTGGTAAATTAGACGATAAATAACAAGAAGGCCTTGATTGTTTTCATTCTGACATGCTCATTGATATATTTTAATAGATATTATACTGGACTTCATTTACGCGAGGAGTAATGTATCGGACGTCATGCGGCAATTTGACGTCATAATTGACGTCATAATGCTCTTTTACCGGTCAGCGCATCAACCGTTGTTTATCGCAGAATATGCAGAGCTTGATTTCCTTCTTTGTTTAACTGGAAATCAAACCGAGTCATGTTAGAATGTTGAATCGCACATGAGTTGGAATTCAGTCAGACTATGATATTTTATTGGCTCGCATACGAGCTGAAATCCAGACTATAATTTTCTGTTGTTGACTGCCCACGAGTCAGACTATAAGTTATTATAATTTACTGATGGATTGCACACGAGTTTATTATAATTGAATCGAATCGTATGATTTTGACAGATATTGTTTGTCAATGAAACCAGATCATCGAGTTTTCGATTGTAGGGATAACGCATGTTTTTTCATGTTATGACATCTGCAGAATCCCGTGGGAATGGTTGGTGCCCGAGCCCGTAGGAAGATGTTATTATATGAAATGAACATTCGCTAATGCTATTCTAGCATTCTAATAAATGGATACATTATCCATTTAGACCAATTTAACTGTAATACATTATCCCTCAACGTCATTAAATTTCTGTGAAATGCAGGGGGGATATCTGAGTTTTTTTCACGTTGACTTCATTTCCTTTTTAATTATCCGTTTCGGGACAATAATACGTTTACGCTAAGCCACGGAACGTGGATATATAAAAAGGTGCTTTATCAGCATGTGGGAGACTCGCCTGTAAAAACACCCCCGAAAAGTGATAAGAACGGTTTTATGCTAGTATGTTTGTTATTGTTATTTAATATTTTGTATTCATACAGTAAATTTGTTATTGTCGTTCTATATTTCGTTCTTTTTATTTTATGTTTGATATGCATAATATTTCTTGTTATAGATGTGATTTTGCAGATGTGACTTAAAAGATGATTGATCAATTCAAGGACACTATAAACACTATACAGATAGTGAAGCCAAAATTGTTATATCATCAATTTTCCCTAGTGAAAATGACAGACTGGTGAATAATATCATACAGAAAACTAACAAATCACTTCAAGATCTATGTAGCAGAGAATGACATATGATATACAGATTTTCACTTGAAGTATTTTTAAAATTTGATATTCCTATCCTTGTTGCCTTACTAAGATAGCGTTATTTTGGCATTAGTATGAATTAAATAAAATATTTTACCTAAAGAGTAATATGAATATAAGCACTATTATATTAAAGTTGTCAAATATTTGCATTGACAATCACATATATTGCTAAACTTAATTAGAAATGCAAGTTTATAAAATTATTATTACCTCCCTTTGTATATCTCGGTTGTGCAACCAAGATAGATTGAAAATAGATAAATTCTGAAGCTTCATGCTGTTTTTAAACATGCCTTGTGTTTCAGGTAGTTGAACTATTCCAATATATATCAAATGCAAATGTAAAACTAGAAATTGTATTGAAATCAAAAGAAACAGACGAAAAACTAGATGAAATAAGGGTTATTGTATCACTAAAAAAATGTAATGTTATATATTTATGTTAGTGGGTTCCATGTGGGCTCCTTCTGGGAAGCCACGACCTCTCGCACTTGAAGCGGGCGCTCTACCACTAAGCTACCGTTTGTCATAGGTGTATGGTATCACATGTTCAATGGCATTTTCTTTCTGGTCTGGTGCCATTGTTGTATAAGATTTTATAACTATATGATAAAAGTATCAAATTATTATACTTCATTTCTGACACAAAGGTTAAATGAGCTCTTTGTTTTAAGAATACATTATGGATTTAGAATCTTCTTAAATATTTGCCTTTGAAAATCGCGACAGGTATTACATTTAAAGCGGAACGCTTTGTTTGAGGTATGAAAAATCAGTTTAACAGATTTAAATCTTATGGAATTATTAATGTATTCTACAGCAGTCACTTACAGTGAATTGATCGAACAACTTCCGTGGCAAACAATTTTTTTTTCAGTGTGGCCGTTTCCAGTTTTAAAATGTAAACAGATATATAAGAAATTTTGATTTACTTTATTCGTTGTCGATTTGTAAAATGACTATCAAACTGAAAGCTCAATATATCGGAATTATTATTGGAGCTGGTGTGATTCTATTTCTAATACGTAATATAGGATATCTGGTAGCAGAGTTTGTCCTGCACTGCAATGTTGCCGTTAAAATATGTAATACTTGTTCAATGAAAGATCAGAACGATCTTCGCCAAACAAAACGGATACCAAATATAATGCATCAAATATATTTTCCTGTAAAAAGTATAGCTCCGTCAAAAGATCTCATAAAAGCACGCGCAAGCTGTATTCAGACACATAGTGATTATACTCACTATCTGTGGAATGAGACAGAAGTTATAGAATTTATTCGTACCGAGTATCCTCAAATGGAAGCCCAGTATTCGAGCTACGATTACTGGGTACGGCGTGTGAATGTTGCCAGATATCTTATTCTCTATCATTATGGAGGCTGGTATGTGGATCTGGATATGACATGTGTGAACAGGTAAATTCCACTTTATTTATCATTTAATACAGTAATGGCAATGTCTGACGACAGTCGAAATATCGTTAAAAATTTTTTTTAAAGAATTCCTGTTTTTTTTAACATGGTACCTCATGAAATGATAAAATAAATATTTTATATTCATCTATTGCTTTCATGCGCCATTTCAACGAAATAGGATTTTTTTTTTTAATTTTCAAAATATACTGATTGATTTTGAAATCAACATTAAAGGTACTGTAATATGTTTGCTTTATTTTTGACAACGTTTTCTGTCATTTTGACTCCTTTTGTCGGTACATTTTTATTAGCTCCAGTCATACAAGTAAATTTTTTACTTGGTAAAAATATACAAAAAAAAAGAAAACATATTAGTACTGAAATAAGTGAAAGTAGTATTGAATTTGTAAAAAACAACAACAAAACATTCTTTTATCCATATAGACCGTATGCATAACTTATATTCGGTTCTAAAATACATGTTATAGAATCAAACAGTAAACATTAATTTCACCAATACGTTAATACCAGTTTTTTTCAACGCAGATCTAGCTGCCCTAGATCTATTGTAGTGTACTAGTCTATGAATGAAATTAAACTTTGAAGAGGACTTCGTTACTGTGAAGGAATTGGCGGATGTATGTTTTTTGTTTTGTTTTCTCCATATATGAAGAACACTTTCATTTTACAGCATCATACAATATCATTCATTTTACAGTTTTACAAACCATATCATACACATCTCTTATGAATACATGGCTAAAAATGAAACTTTAACAATTAAATTTCAACAACTGACAGGCGTAAGCTGGAGTGGCCGTAAACACGCAGATTTTTCCATATTATTTCGAAACATGTCACGTTTTGGTCAAGGACGTTGGTGCTGACACCTTCTTCCCGGTATACATACTTAAGTTGTAATAATATACGATCCGTGCTGTCCATTGAAGAGCTACAGCCACACGCAAATTGAATCCAAACGAAATGGCAACGGCACCGGAGTCCTTTAAAACTATTGCACACGAGTCCTTTTAAGCGTTTGATGTTCAGTTGCCTATGTACAAGTGGGTTAATATTGATGGTATTTATGCATTTTACATTAAAAATTGTGGACGTTTTGGTCAATGTTATTATTATCATTTTTTGTTTCTCCTCTGTTGTTACATAATGCATTTTACAAACTTGGATGACTTAATGACGAAAACTGTTTTATTTTGTTTCCAGGCCCGGTTCAAGAAATATTTGATTGAGGTGGCAGAGGACAGTTTCGTATTGTGGCCCGTTTTTTTAAAAATAAAATAGGTAGATGTACTTTAAAGGCATTTATATTCAACTGGTTATTTATGATGTTCCTGCGTATGAGTAATTATTGATGCTTGGATCAATTTTCCTAGCTCCGTGTAGACGGCCGAGTCTAAAGTCTTACCTGAGGTGCGGAAAAAGTAAACGGTTATGAGACACTTTTCTTACCACCATTGTTTTCGTCGGGCCACATGCTGAAAATCTCACATGATGAATTGCTAAGTATATGCAATACATCCGTTCAACATATCCCTGGAATTTCTCAAAATTGGATTTATTGAATTGCCAAACTCTTACGCAGTGATCTCCCTTGCCGCTACGCTTTCATTTGTTGAAGTGCGTGTAACTTGTGCGATTGTTTGTTTTTAGGAATGATTTTTGGAAGTTTTTATCTAGTTTCCAGCGGACTTCACTACGTTCTCGAAATGTGTTCGTACTCAAAATAACTCGAATGTAAAGTTATTATTCTTGAAATTGTGTTCCTGTTTACCAAATTTTAATTAATATGCAAAATTATGGGTAAATGTCTTGTTTGTTATAACGAGAAATAACAAAAAAATCTTCAGTACATGTTTTTGGCAGTATTGTTGATTTGTGGGCCCCGGTTATGGGTATTTAAGAACAATAGAATGGTAATTAAAAGTTGTAATGGAATTGTAAAGTCATCACAATTGAAAACAAGAGGGCCATTATGGCCCTATATCGCTCACCTGAGTTTTATTGCTTGCTTGGACAAATGTCTTTGCTAAAGCTTCAAAAAAAAAAAAAAAAAAAAACAACAACAACAACAAATAGGTGAGAAGGTCATGGTAAAGATTCTTCAAGATAAGTACTGAAATCTGTTAAAAATTATAAAAATCTCTTTGCTGTAGCTTCAAAAACAAGAAAGTACATCAGTAGGTCAGGGCTAAGAACATTAAATCTTTATCGAAAGTTACTGACGTGGTCCAAGTTTCTATGCTGTTATGATCGGTGTGCAAAACTGTACATGTCATCCAAATTTCAAGGCTTATCTTGAAAAACAAGAAAGTAGGTCAGTAGGTCAAAGTCACAGTCATGTGACTCCTAATTACTTGGGGTCATCAGGTAATTATAATTAAACAACCTAGGAAATATGATCAGATAATTTTTGAAGTATTTTTTCCTATATAACTCATATACAAGTGACCCCTGCGGCGGGGCCTCTTTTCACCCCAGGGGCATAATTTGAACAATCTTGTTAGAGAACCACTAGGCAATGCTACATACCAAATATCAAAGGCTTAAGCCTTGAACTTTCAGACAAGAAGATTTATATTTTTTTCCAATATAAGTCTATGTAAAATTTGGGGCCCCCGGGACAGGGCCTATTTTCACCCCAGGGGCATAATTTGAACAATTATGGTAGAGGACCATTAGGTAATGCAACATACCAAATATCAAAAGCCTAGGCCTTGCAGTTTCAGGCAAGAAGATTTTTAAAGTTTTTTTTCCTATATAAGTCTATATAAAACTTGGGACCCCTGGGTGGGGCCTCTTTTCACCTCATGGGCATAATTTGAATAATCTTGGTAAAGGACCACTAGGCAATGCAACATACCAAATATCAAAAGTCTAGGCCTTGGAGTTTCAGAACAAAATATTTTTTAAAGTTTTTTCCTATATAAGTCTATGTAAAACTTGGTACCCCCAGGGCGAGGCCTCTTTTCACCCCAGGGACATAATTTGAATAAACTTAGTAGAGGGCCACAAGGCAATGCTACATACCAAATATCAAAGGCCTAGGTCTTGTGGTTTCAGACAAGAAGATTTTTAAAGTTTTTTCCTATATAAGTCTATGTAAAACTTGGGGCCTCTTTTTCATCCCAGGGTTTTAATTTGAACAGTTTTGGTAGAGGACCATAAGGCAATGCTACATACAAAATATCAAAGGCTTATGTCTTGTGGTTTAAGACAAGAAGAT
The DNA here is from genome assembly GCF_021730395.1 of Mercenaria mercenaria. Classification (NCBI taxonomy): domain Eukaryota; kingdom Metazoa; phylum Mollusca; class Bivalvia; order Venerida; family Veneridae; genus Mercenaria; species Mercenaria mercenaria. The sequence continues at coordinate 60,239,527 of NC_069361.1, read as the reverse complement.
TTTTAAAGTTTTTTCCTATACAAGTCTATGTAAAACTTGAGACCCCCAGGGCGGGGCCTCTTTTCACCCCAGAGGCATAATTCGAACAGTCTTGGTAGAGGACTACTAGATGATGTCACATACCTAATATCAAAGCCCTATGCCCTGTATTTTTTGACAAGAAGATTTTCAAAGTTTTCTTCATATATAAGTCAGTATAAAACATATGACCCCCAGGGCGGGGCCATATTTGACACTAGGGTGATAATTTGAACAATCTTGGTAGAGGACCACTAGATGATGTTATATACCAAATATGTGACACCCCCACCCCCAGGGCGTGACCATATTTGACCCTAGAGGGATAATTTGAACAAATTTGGTAAAGGACCATTAGATGATGCCACATACCAAATATCAAAGCCCTAGCTACTGTGGGTTTGGACAAAAAGATTTTTATTTTTTTCCTTTCGGTTGCCATGGCAACCAGAGGTCTGCATAGAATTCATTTCTTTGACTAATTTTCACTGAGGATCATGCAAGGCACATTCCTGTGAAGTTTCATCAAAATTGGATTGATGGTTTAGGCTGGGAGGTGTTGACGGACAACGGACGACGACGGACGCCGGACAATCACCAACCACAAAAGCTCACCCTTAAGCACTTCGTGTCAGGTGAGCTAACAATACATTTAGTCGTCGTGTCATGTTTTTATGCAAGAATAGCGACAACGGACGTTTGTATTCTTGCCTACCTAGCGGGGAAAGAACACATTTGTCCGAGCACGCGCCGGGGATAGATATTCCTGTCTTTCCCTAGGGAAAAATCTTGTCTAAAATAGCGTGCACTAAGGTGACGTCACATAGTACTGACACTATTGTGACGTCATAAACTATATAAATAATGCCAGGAAATACCCAAATCTACTTGTCTCCACGATCTATTTTGAACGTGATAGGCAAGAAAAATGATCTAACATGTCTGCCTGTGTAAGACAGCTGTTTTCCCAACCCTCGGGACAGCTCGGATAAAAAACCTCGTTAACGCTCGGTTTTCCATTCCACACTGTCCCTCGGGCTATAGGGAAAATCCCGTCTTACACTGGCAGGCATGTAAGAGTATATTGTGTATTAGCGTTTGCAGAAGCCCGCGGGAATCCCAAGTTATTCTGCAGACGTTGATACCACAAAATAAACGTGTATTATCCCTACATTCACAATCAGTTTCAAATAACTTTTTTCATGACATATGTACAACCAAATAATGTGGCCCATTTTAAAGAAACATTCTATATCATTTATTGACAACACCAGTGGTACCAAATGAGTCTATAAAACCTTTGTTTCACCTGTCTGTATGTATAGGTGACAAAATCATAATGATCATAGGTAGTAGTAGCAGTAGTAGAGGTGGTGGTGGTAGTAGTAGTAGTAGCTCTAGTAGTAGTAATACTGTTTAAAAATTGTCGTTGTTGTTGTTGTTGTTTTGTCACCTATCTGCTAATGTAATTCTGTAATTTTTAAAACACTGCTTAAGGCATAAATGTAAGCGTCTGTTTATTTTTGTAGCCTCAGAGTAAATAAATGTATACTGATTCATACAAAGGCAGTATATTTCCATGGAAATAACGCTTATTGTGTTCTTGATCTTTAAAGTCAATATTATGCCTAAAGACTTCTATAAATATTTACTTACGGCTTTCAAAGATCGATGCATCCTATCATTTACTTTGATTAGTTGACCAGTTCATGTTTGTTTATATCCGTTCTCACTTAATCTTTGAAAGTCCGACTTCTAACAATAAAAGTAAACCGTTTCAGTGCATGAATGATCCTTCAATTCATTTTGTAATTCGATATGAAATACCAAAATCAAATATTTTAGTTATCTTTTTTTCAGTAATTCTACCGTCGCGGAACAAGCACTCAGACTGAATAAAAGCGTTGTTCAACATTACACCTTCCCAGTTGGAACCTCCAATGATTTCTTTGGAATAACACCAAAACATCAGTTCTTAAAGTCAGTTCTAGATCATCTGCCAAACTCAAATCGATGGTTCATATTTCCTTATCCGAATACAGTTTTGACAACAGGTAACGTGTTCTGGATTATAGAAGAAGAAGAAGAAGAAGAATCTTTTTATTTCGACTTGTACAATGTACATCATCATAAATACATACAAATTTAAATTTACAGCCAATTCCTATGTCACTATGACTATGAAAGTAATACAGTATCAAATAATAACAGTTGCTGCATCTAAATAACAAAAGATGAAAAGAAAGCAATACAGAGGATGAAATGTAATTAATTGTGTAAAAATGATATTCTATGAGTAAGAGCTAGTTTAATATATTTCGCCAAGTTAAGTTATATTGATCTATTATCAGACATTAACATATCAATAAATTTTTGCATACTCGGTCTTGTATAATAATAACTTTTAATGTATTTTTTTCTTATATCAGAATAACATGGACACTTAATTATAAAATGAAATTCATCTTCAATATCACGTGTGTTGCAATAAGTACAATAACGCTCATTTCTTTCTATTCTGTTTATACCATATCTGCCAGTATGTATTCGTAGTGAGTGTGAAGACACTCGGATTCTACTAAGGAAATGTCTTAAGTTGCATGGTAAAATATCTAGATACGTTTCACATTTAAATACTGGTTTTATATTATTGTAAAGATTTAACACAGAACTATTTTGCTTATCAGCATGCCATCTTTGAATGAAACTGTCAACCAGACGTTGTTTAAATAACATTATAAACATGTCACAAGAAACACTTTGAGGATATTCCCAGACATAATTGAATCCATAATCAAATAAAAGTTTTTTTACATCTGTCACCCAGTTACGTTTTCCATTAATACAATCAATATATGCTATTTTATACACTTCATTTAGAATAATATTGTCAGTATTCAATATTTTAAACCAATACTTCATAATATTAACATATCTCGAAATGTACAAAGGGTAACGAGCAAGTTCGCCATAAACAGCTGCATTAGAGGTATTCATTCTGACGTTAAGTATTTTCTTGCAAAATTTAAGATGAATTCTTTCTATTTCTTTAGATTTACTACAACCCCAAATTTCTGATGCATAATTTAAGATAGACCCTACAAAGGCATCAAACAGCTGACAAAGTAGTTTTGGTTTAAGTTTATACTTAAAACAATGATATAATAAAGTATTTAATGCTTTCAAGGCCTTGCCAACTAAATGTTCTTGATTTAATGCAAAGTTTCCTGTATAGTTAAAAACCGTACCAAGGTAATTGAAATCATTTACAACTTCAAGTTTACTACCATTATACAAAAATTCCTCATTATGTAATATTCCACCTCGTTTTCGAAACACCATTACTTTAGTCTTTTCTACATTAACTTCTAAACTCCATTTTTACAATATACATTCAACAATTTTAAACTTTCGTTAATTTCTTTAACTGAATTTCCAAGGATAACCATATCATCTGCAAAAAGTAACAGTATTAAAACAATATCGTTGATTTTAAGACCACAGTTTACATCCTGTTCCAAAAACAGCTCTAAGTCATCAATAAAAAGGGAAAATAAAACAGGTGAAATTACCTCCCCTTGACGCAACCCTATAGCACATTCAAAAAAATCAGAATAACTATTACATGACTTTACACATGATTTCACTTTTCCATACATATCCCTAATAATCCGCAATAATTTACCTCTTATACCACATCTATATAATTTCAGCCATAGGGCGTTTCTATAAATAGAATCAAAAGCCTTTTTCAGGTCAACAAAAACACAGTATAAACGCTTGTTTTCATTTATATATTTCTGAACTACAGTTAACAAAGTGAACAATGCGTCAATGGTTGATTTTCCTTTTCTGAAACCAAATTGCGCGTCTGACAGTAAATTATTTTCCTCACAATAATCCATAATTCTTTTATTTAAAACAGTTGTAAATAATTTTGACATACAACTCACTAATGTAATTCCCCTATAATTATTAACAGTATCTTTATTACCCTTTTTATGTAATGGTATAATAACACCTTGAGTCCACTGTTCAGGAAAAAATCCACTATCAAGAATATAATTAAATATATCACAAAGGTGTGAAGCTAAAATATCTACAGATTCTATAAAATACTCATTTAACAAAAAATCGTTTCCCGGAGATTTATTTGTTTTTAAAGATTTTACGGCATTCAAAATTTCATCAACAATAATAGGTCGGTCTAAAATTTCATCCGCATTTTCAAACGAATTAAAATCATTATTAGCTTCAAAATTCTCAGCTTCCTGGTTTATTGTGGTAGCAATATCTTTTTCTAACTCAGAAAAATACTTGAAAAATGTCTCAACTGATATATTATTGGTGGTTTTATTCTGATCTTTGAAATATTTCCAGAATTCTCTAGGGTTTGTAAATCTAAGTTTCTCTATGCGCGACATTTTTTTCAATTCAAAACTTCTTCGTTTTTTCTTAATAATACTCTTATATCGACCTTTTAACAAAAATAACTCTTCTCTGTTTACTTCAGTTTTACATCTATTAAAAACATGTAGTGCATCAGTATAACGTTGCCTTGCTTGAATGCACTCGTAATCAAACCATTCCTTATTTCTATTTGTTAACCGGTTATCTGAAAAGGAACATGTATTATTCTTTTCAACAGATTTACAAAACAATGGATTAGCTACGCCCTGTATTATAGTCGTAAAATATAGTATTAAGCTATCAATCGATGTCCTGTCATTTAAGTTTACACCATTTAGCAAAGAATTAAAATCACTCAATTTTCCTATAAGCCCTGAACGAAAATCATTTTTTAAATCCCCTGACCATTTATATTTAGTAAATGTTTCATTTTCTGTGCCCGAATATCCATTTGTAAACTTATTACAATATAAGTTAAAAGAAATAGGACAATGGTCACTCCACTCCGTTAGTTCGTGCACCTTGAAATCACCGAGGCTTGAAAAGAAACATTCCTTTGTCAATAAATAGTCTATTACAGAGCACCCTTTTCTTGAATAAAACGTGAATGCACCGTTATCATGATCATGACCAAGACGACCGTTAACTAGGCGCAATCCAGTAGATTTACATAGATCAAGTAGTCTACAACCGAAACTGTTACAATTTTTATCGGCGGAGGCCCGTGCAATGGGTATATCCGGAAAATACAAATCATGATCCAAATGTTCATTATAAACATCACACACAATGAAATCATTTCTAGTTCCGACACGACTGTTCCAGTCCCCAACTAAGTACACAGCACCGTCATTTTCAAAATCAAATATGTCATTTTGTATCACATCGAATAGTTTTTTATTGTTTGGAGTTTAAAGGAAGCCGTTTCAACATATTTCAGTCATGTAACGGCGGGAGTTAACCTAACCAGTGTTCCGATTGTCTGACAGTACAAACCTTTCTCCGTCAAGTAACTGCCAACTTCCCACACTGAATCACGGTGGAGGACTAAAATATCAGACACAATAGTCGATATCAAATATCCGGAGAACTTATCGCCCGCCCGAGTCGAAATCGCGACCCGAATTAGACCCTACGCTTTACCTATTGACTAAGCGGCGGGCATCACATCGATTAAGTCTACATTACAAACATTAATATGCAGCGAATACTTCACCCAGATTGACCCACTAAGAAACACATCTTTTTTCAAAATGAAAAATCTAAAGCTTCAGCACTGTAACCCGTATCCAGCTCATTACGACATTTGCAATACATTTCTAATATTTTTTAAATAACAGCAACACCTCATTACAACTTTGACTCGGTGCGAAATTTTTCTATAAAATTATATGGATTTCCCATCGATATCGATTTGCTACTTATTGCCACGTTCATATAGAAACAATGAACTGCGTTATAGTATCAACAAATTCCTATCTCCCTTTTTTACATCACTAAACCATAATATTCCAGAAAAACTCAATCACCCTATCCATTAGTCTCTCTGTTTTCATATAATATCGAGCTATCCACGCACGTCCTTCTTTGCTTCCTTAACATTGCATTAATTCTTCTCTTTCTACACACCTTAGGAATGCTTGCAAGTATTGATTCTACGTTTCATGATTTCTTACAGCTCCTGTCTTTGAATAATGACTTGAACAATCTCTATACCCTCTATCATTCTTACCCTCAACTCATGTCACAACTCTTAGCAATGTTCATTGTCACAAAATTCTCGTAACAAGTCCTCTGTTCTGTTACGCCTGAGGGCCTCTTCAATATTTCCAAATATGAGATTGTTCCTCATTGACTGGGACTGTACGTATGCCAAATCCTCAGTTAATTGTTTATTTTTACTTTGTAACTCCTCCACCTTTGAATTTACAATACCAAGATTAAAATCAGTACTTTCTGCCTTGTCTTCTACGTTCGTCAACCTCTCACTGCATTTTGTATTTTGATCCGTTAAATAATTCCAAATTTTTGTCACCTCGAGCTCAAATTTTTCAACTTTTTTTTCCAGGGATTCAAGAGAATTTAATCGCTTTTCGACATTCCCAATACGGTCATTTATTTTTTTTCAAAAACTGCATAATATCAGCGTTCGATGGTGAGCTATTAACTTTAGAACTTGCACCACTCATATTGTTACTGTCCGAATGTTGAGACATTTTGTCAGATGTATAGCTCGAGTCAGTTTCAGCAGTATCATCAATAGAACAACCGTCAGTATCAGACTCAAACAGGTTTTCCAAATTCAGCACAGCAGTATTATCATCGCTATCAAATAACACTGAATTCGTTTCTTTTAAAATGTTACTTACACAAACACTATCAGGTGTCTTTGTGTATCGACCTGATTTACATTGTCCGCCATTGTTCATTGAACCATCACTAGCTTTTCTCTTTTCTCTCCTTTGTTCTCTGTTTCTACCTTTTTTACCGGCCATTTATCCAAACTATCACATTATCTATCATTTAATTTCATCACTTACATAAGTTTTTTACTTTTAATACTCCATAAAATACTTTAAATCCGTTTTTTATGTTTCACTTGCAAAAACCTGACCACCTCAAGTCACGTGACATAGATTGTTTGTATAGAAATAGACAAAACTTTTTTGAAATTTTGCAAAAACCAGTTGCAAATATTATCTCTTTCAACCTGTACCATGAAACAGCGTGATTGTTTATGATAACAGAATCGATTTAACAATTGACTCGGAAGTAAATAATGGGTTATAAAGTTGTAAGACAACTTTTATAATTTTAGATTTCCTGAACATTCTTTTTTAAACGCTGCAAGAATTACAACGCATAATAAGCTTAACTTTAGTTAACAAGGAAGGAATTAGAGCTAGGAAATCTGCCATATGTGATCGTTTTGCGGTGGGCCGCACATGTAGCAGCTAAGAAGCCGTTACAATGGTAGTTAGAAAGGTAGTGACAGGACAGCTTATTGGCCGTCGACTTCCGTGGAACAAGTAACCTTACTAAGGACTGCTTCTTTTGAGCTCACCTGAGCATTGCTCAGGTGAGTTTTTCTGATCGCTCAATGTCCGGCGTCCGTCGTCTGTGGTCTGTCTGTCGTCTGTCGTCTGTCTGTCAACATTTAGCTTGTGTATGCGATAGAGGCTGTATTTTTCAATTGATCGTTATGAAAATTGGTCAGAATGATTACCTTGATGAAATCTAGGCCGAGTTTGAAAGTGGATCATCTGGGATCAAAAACTAGGTCACTAGATCAAATCAAAGAAAAACCTTGTGTATGCGATAGAGGCTGTATTTTTCAAATTGATCTTCATGAATTTTGGTCAGAATGATTACCTTGATGAAATCTAGGTCGAGTGCGAAAATTAGTCATCTGGGATTAAAAACTAGGTCACTAGGTCAAATCAAAGAAAATATATTATTATTTATTATACCACATTTATATAGCACTCTTTTCATGCACTTGTACACGTTCAAAAGTGCTTTACAGAATAAATTGCAAAAATACAAACAAATACGTATACAAAGATAATGCATTCCACATTAACAAAAATCATGAATGAAAACAAGTATAATTTAAAAAAAAACAAGATAAAAAAAAATAAATGTATCGGTCAGTTAACAAAATATTGTACAAAGAAGTGGGTTTTGAGCAGGCTTTTGAAAGCAGCTAGCGTGTCAGACTCCCTGATCTTGACAGGAAGAGAGTTCCAAAAACTCTTGTGTATGCGATAGAGACTGTTTTTTTTTCAACTGATCTTTATGAAATTTGGTCAGAATGATTACCTTGATGAAATTTAGGCCGAGTTTGAAAGTGGGTTATCTGGGGTCAAAAACTAGGTCACTAGGTCAAATCAAAGAAAAACCATGTATATGCGATAGAGGCTGTATTTTTCAATTAATCTTCATGAATTTTGGTCAGAATAATTACCTTGATGAAATTTAGACTGAGTTCGAAAATGGGTCATCTGGGATCAAAAACTAGGTCACTAGGTCAAATCAAAGTAAAACCTTGTGTATGCGATAGAGGCTGTATTTTTCAATTAATCTTAATGAATTTTGGTCAGAATGATTGCTTTGATGAAATCTAGGTCAAGTTTGAATATGGGTCCTCTGGAATCAAAAGGTAGGTCACTAGGTCAAATCAAAGGAAAAGCTTGTATATGCGATAGACTCTGTATTTTTCAATTGATCTTCCTGAAATTAAGTCCAAAATGATAACCTTAATGAAATCTAGGCCGAGTTTGAAAATGGATCATCTTGGGTCAAAAAGTAGGTCACTAGGTCAAATCAAAGAAAAACCTTGTGTATGCGATAGAGGCTGTATTTTTCAATTGATCTTCATGAAATTTGGTCAGAATGATAGTCTTGATGAAATCTATGTCAAGTTCGAAGATGGGTCTCGTGCTCTGGGGTCAAAAATTAGGTCACAGGTCGAATCAAAGAAAATACTCATTTATACTCAAGATTTTTGCTTTTTCAAAACCTAAAAGTTTAATCGAAAATGTATCTTAGACACATTTTAGGACATTACCAAAAAACATTACCAAAAAGCAAGGCCCAATAATGATGCACTTTCATTAAGAGCGTTAAAGTACATTTATTCTTAAATGTAATATATTTAACTTGTTTTACATTGTAGGAACGACATACATGTGGGGACGGTATCTCAACTACCCTTATAAAGAAGACTTTTTCATTTTAAACCAGGATGAGATCAAAAGTCATTTACGTCATCACCATGACTCGGCATGGCACGGCTGGGACGCACAAATCATCCGATTATTTGTACACAACTACCACAGACTTTTACCATTACCAATTCTGATAATTATTATTTTAATGTGTTTTGGAGCACTGAAGTCTAAACGATTCATGAAAACGGCGAGCAGAGAAAACAAATATAATTCCGAAAATGAGTTGAAAATATAATGGAATTGTTCTCGCAAAGCATTACTCCCAGCACGGGTGGTAACGCGCAATCCAATTCCCGCCGGGAATACGCTTAAATGGGTTGCGCAACGTCCGGTGCTGGTGTTGCGCGTAAAAAAGGACGAAATTGAGGTGAAGTTATGATTTTGCTTAGTATGAGAGAAGAATAAATTTTCTCGAAAAAAGCAAAATGCTATTCGACACAAATACGATAATACATCATAATGTGTAAAATATCTGGTTTGTAATTTATGATTCGGCTCTATTGTCACAAAAACTCAGGCGACACGAAGCGTGAAAAAAGTATGAAAGCAACAAAAATGAAAGTTTCTGACCTCATATGCCTAATCTGAGGACATCTGATGCTTTATACGATATACTCAACTGTTATAAAGTAACGAATATCAAAATTATTTGCTTCAAATCCTGCCTACGGGGACATAATTGACAAAAAAATCATCGGGAATGGGGTTGCACCCCGGGAATGGAGTTGCGCGTATACATTATATACATTATGATGTATACGAGCAACTCCATTCCCGGTGCGCAACCCCATTCCCGATTATTTTTTGCCAATCTTTCCCCCAAAAGCAACATTTCATTCAAGTGTATGTAATATTCATGACCGTTTTACGCGTGTTTGATCATTACAAGCGTCACATTTCCAGAAAGAAGGCACAAGAGTTAGAAAATTTGCATTTTTTATGATTTCATGCTTTTTGACAGTTCGAGCCAGCAGAGTTTTCGTGATAACAGAGCTGATTCTTAAATTAATAAGTTGGTATTTCACACATATCCTTTCGACTACCGCTATCGTACACCGACGCACTACCTGAGACGCCAAATGCAGACTATATTTTTGGGGTTTTCCATTACCGCTACTGTTTTGCAGACGGGCTACCGCAGACGACTAATACGTACCAGAAAAATGGGAGTGCTCATTTCCATAGCGTATAATGCAGTATTTGGGTAAAAATTGTATATTTTCGCAATTGAAAATAGAAGGAATTAACAAAAATATACTACATTTTTATGCTGCGGTAATTTTTATGTAAAACGGTTGCTACACTATGGTAGTTATGTCCATTGTGTGGTTATTGGTATAACTACACTGTGGCACAACTTACAGTTTCTTGGTTCCTGCAATAGTCTACTATGGTATATATATATGCAGATAAAACAAACAGTTAATGTTATTTATTAAAAGTCACATATTTAAACGGCCACTGCATCACTGCGACAGTACATGCTATTTTGTGTGAATATGTATTTATACGCTGCGGCACTCCCTTTGGTTTTGCATGCCCTGCATTAAACTACTGTGGTAATGGGGGGAAAAATAATGCCTACCAGGATAAGTTTTGATTACTAGTATAATCCTTTTGCAGGGTAACCCTTCTCAGCACTGTGGGAATGCACTTCATTTCATTTAATTGTATAACTACACATAGCACTGCCTTAAAATTCAAGATTCTCACAAAGTCTACTATAGTTCTTAGTAACAGGGCGAGCAAAACTACACTGCGGTACTACTTTTGAAATTCGTTCTTCCTGCAAACGTCTACTGTGGTAATTATTTGCAGAGTGGTTTGGTTGCTTTTACCACTTTTCCCCCTATGTCATCGCCCCTCCCCCCTCCCAATCTCGTCTAAAAAGACATATGCATCCCCACCCTATACCTGATCCTCACACCCTGTAATTACTATAAGTACTCTTTATTTCCAGGCACCATAGTTTTTTGGGAATTCCCTTCCAGTACAACTTGTGCAAGCCCCAACCCTAAAACCAGTTTGGGCAGGGTGTAACCAAACTTGCACACCAATGCTTAACATGATAGAACTGTTTCTTTAAACTGTTTTTATCTGTAAGCCCTTCTTATTTTTAAAAACTATCAACTGTATTCATGCTTGCAATACACATCGTTATTACTTTTTTTTTCCTGCCCCTTTCTACTTTTAAAATTCTTGTACAGGCGCGCAGCTGCACGTAATACTCGTAAAGGGGAGTTTGCAGTATAAAAAGATAATAGATAAACATTTTTTTATAGTATGTATTAAAAGAGAGGCTTTAAAATATTCGTTTTAGCAGATGCAGTTCTGCATATCTTTGGAGTTTAAATTTAAAATTAGAGGGGGAAAAAAGAAGTAGAACTAACGAGGAAGGTTGTTGAACATCTGGTTGAACCGATAGTGCTTCTAGACACATTCTACACACCAACCCCCTTTGGCACAGGCGTTCCTTGCCAGCTTAAACCCATCTTGTGTGTCTTTTAATAAGGGCGAAAATTCTTGCCATATGATTTGAAACCACTGAAATTAGTCCACAGAAGGAGTTTCGGCAGGAATAATGTAATACATGTAATACTTTAAAATTTCCCCTGGTTTCGGTTAGTACAATGAACAAAGGACAGCAATGACACGTCAAATTAAAGATGGAAACATGGTAGTTAGAGTATGGAAGGTTATCGTTCTGGAATTAGGAAACCCAAACAAACGCAGGTTGTTGATACCATTGACCTAGAGTTTGCAGACTCACACGAAATTATCTCAATGTCAGGGCGAACAAATGCTTGTCAGTTTTGCAGTATGAAGAAACTAAAGACCGCCGGTGGTCTCCGAACACCAACGTCATCATTTGGTTGTAAGCAGTGTAAACACAGATATAACAATACTCTTCTTTTAAAAATTTATATTGATCTAATGAGTAGTTTTAAAGTGTCATAGTATTTTTGAGTCATTGTTATTTTTACGTGAACTATTTTCTTTTACTCCATGTATATAAATGGGTCTGAGTCAAAAAGTCGCTCAAAATTAAAAAATGTACTCAAATTATGGCTCTGGTCAAATTCTCGAAATATTTAAGCATGTCAGAAGAGGAAAGTTGTTATTGCATTATATATTCGACTGCTCTTAACAGGTTAATCTTCTTAGTACAGGATAAAATGTTTCGAGAAATCCAGCCCTTAAGTAAAAAAGCCAGTTCCAAACAAGTTGGCAATAATTGTAGTCGAAAATCAAAATGTCTTGCTTACATAAAAATATTTTTTCATCTTTTCAGGGTTATCCCCGTGATCTTTAAATACTACTTTCAGGAATGCTTTCTTTGTATCATGCGTCCAGAACTGGGATTGGCTAACTAAGAACAAGTCCATACGACCCTCCAAAATCCGAAAACGTCCCGTAAAACTTATTGCAACAAGAGCAAATTGGAACTCCAGAAATCGATTTTAGAAATATAAACCATTGCAAATCACTAAATGATATAAATTTGATACGTTTATTATTGCTCATTATTACTACATTTTAAAAAAGAAATCCCTTCCTTCAATTTAGCTACATACGGTTGCAAAAAATCACCCAGGAAGGTACATATTAAAATAGAAACCCCCCGTAAAATGCCAAAAAATTTATGTGGAAATCGATGAAGAAAAAATGACTGTCTGACTAGCGGACACTAAGCACAAACTGGAGAAAGAAATAGACAGTGACAACATTACATGTGTAACATTTTTACAAATGTGTCGTGTGTATATGTACGTTACGTTTTTAGTACGAATGAAAAAAGTTTGATTGATTCATCTTTTGAAAATTAATTTTCACATGCAATATACTTTTCTAATATGTTTGTCTCAAGGAAAAGGTGTTTGGAGTTAAAGTTTTGAAATTCAAGAAAAACATGTTTCATAAAGTTTGGCTTCTTGATACATTGTAATATGGTATGAAAATAATAATCATACAACCGGGCATATTAAATATAGACACATAACAACTTATTAAACAGTTCTACCGATGACATGTTTATCACAGTGAATTGTGGACATTTTATCTTTCTATGCGTCATTAACAATGCTAATTACCCTACCCCCCCCCCCTCCCACCCCCTTGCCTTTTGACGGCTATTCAAAAAATACATGTATATATAGATTAACGGTTATTGTCGTAAGTTGTTGACAAAATTGTTCCATTCTTACTCAGTTTAAACGGACTACAGTACAAATTCAACAAAAGAAAAAAACAGGAATTTTTTCATGACTTTCAGTGAACTTTTTGTGTAACATTGCATATGCCTATTTCCTTTTTGCGATGATTTGTTTAAAAAATGAATGAACCTCATCTGTTATAGCTTTTACTACTTGCTTTCGTTTAAATATATTTTTTTTTATTTTCTGTCAAATGTTTTTGTATGCTTTTAATGTTTTACTTTTAGTCTCCTACCTGTTTCTCCGGATCGGACTATAGGTAGACTGTATATCATGAAATTTAGTCCAAAATACGTTGCTCAGGTTGTGTAGCATTTGATATCATTCTTCTTGCTCATACCCGTTCATAGGAGATGGCCTGGGACTGTGTGTTCTCATTCAGTTGTTAATTTTATTTTTTTATCTTATTATTTCTGTTATAAAAATGTTTTTGTTGCAATTTACTTTTAGTCACATACCAGTTATGTCAGCGGATCGGACCATGTAAACGCGTCAACTATACGTTATTAAGGTTCATTTAAATTTATTCATATTCATATTCATCTGTTTTTGTGGTGTATACGATGCAAGTGCCAAAACAAAACTCAAAAATGTCGAATAACACTTCGTGCTAAAACTTATAATAGTAGCTAAAAGTGTCTTTTTCTTAGTTTGTTATGCCTTACTGACTTTCAAACAGATTTTAAAATAACTGAATTTATATCTAAATTAGAGCGTATTCCAGTTGCGAGCTGTATTCTGTTGATACTTTTCTTTAAAGTTCCAATTAAGGTATCAATTGTTTAATCATATAATGAAGGATTGTAAGATCTCATTTCACCGAAAGCACACTCATGTACGGTTTTGGAAACAGATCATTTTAGAGTCTGTTTTTGTTTAATTTTCGGCTATTTTCAACATAAATTCCAGTTAATCAGGCAGTCAGTTCAACTAACCATCCTTCCTGGCAAAGACCATTTCTAGACGCCAAAATCCGTACAACTGCCTTTTTTCTCACACAAAAAATCCTAGCGGTAGCACAGCTCGAACCTGCGACCCTCCGTCATGGAAGGATTCCCGAGATTACAAGTGCACGAATTATCTCTTACATTACGGACCCGGACTTATAAATTAATAAAATGAGTACACAAAGGACCATGTGAAATACTGAATACTGTAACCATTTTTAAAGCATTCCAGTATTCATGCATTATAATGCATAATGCATGGAGCTCAAAGTCAAAATTATCATTGTGTACTTTGTGTAATTTAAATGAATTCTTACCTAAAGTTTGAGTTTTAAATTCGAAAAGTAAATACTTCCATAGTTGATAAATTACACACGTCTAGTATGCAATTGAAGAAGCGATGTGTGCATATGTTTACCGTTGCGGCGTTAAAAAACGATGAAACGTTCTGTAGAGAATTACCACAGGGTAATATGTATGGGTTTTATGTGCAATAACAATTTAAAATATTACTGCCGTGCGTAAAAATGTACACCTTTCTGATTACCACGTGAAATTTTGATTTCATGGAAAAAGGGTTTAGAAAATACCGTAGTGCCACAGTGAAAGTAACGGTGAAAAGTCTACAAAACGCATCAGTGGCAGACCCGTGGTTTTCCCGACTTCTAGAATGCCGGAGCCAGCATAATGCAGACGTAGTAAATAGCTTTAAAATCGTAGCGTAGAAATGAGTAATTAATTAAGTTTTAAAAACTGAGTTTGGTAATTACCGCGACGAGCAACCATCAAAACTAATGGGTATTTTTGGAGAGTAATGATCCCTTAATTGTCTGAAAAGGTTTTTTTGTCAACAAATGGCGATAACATGATTTTAGAACATTAATGTGCACGAGAGTTTGGGTTTTGTTTTTAAATTTATGGAGACATGTAAAATGTTGCGTAATATTATTTAGTATGTCATATGAATGATTTAACTTATTAGTCTACCTGATTCTATACCGTTTTGTTAATAACATAAATGAAAGTTTACACTTCAGATCAAATTCTGCAATAAATAAAAAGCATTCAAATCCCCCCCCCCCCCCCCCCCCCAGATACAAAGAAAAAAAAAAAAATTCCGGTAGTCCTACGCTGGGACGATGTCGTAATCTGGACCCCGTTTTATGGGACGTTTTAGGCATCTGCGGTAGTCAGTCGGTGTATGATAGCGGTAATAGCGACCCCCGTTTTTATGGTACGTTTTAGTCTGCTATGGTAGCCGAAAGGATATGATCTTTATTCATTTTTGTGTCGAATTGCATTTTGCTTTTTTTCGAAAGCACTCGTAAATGTGTCATTTTTACAAAAACAAAAATCCACCTACCTCGATTTTGTATATATTGATGCGCAACACCAGCACCGGAAATCGCGCAACCCATTTTTAGCGTATTCCCACTGGGAATTGGATTGCGTGTTTACCACCCGTGCCCAGGCATTGATGAATTAAATACATCAATTTTATATTCAAAAGTCAAATTTACTCGTGTTCTTTTTTAAACTTCTTAGTGAATGTAGATTTCCTTTTTGTAAAAATGAATTTAAATTATTTTTATGCGCTTCAAATGCAAACCATATTTACGGACATTTTTATGTAATTACACATATATTTTAGAGTCCAGAGCTCTTTCCTGTGAACTATCAGACCCTCAATGTGATTGAAACCCTCTATAAATACTAAATAATGAATATTAATGTTAATAAAATCTATAGGAAGATCCTTAGAAATAAAGAACGTAAACAAGCAAAAACAAAAGCAGACTTGGTTTTACTGAGTCTGTTTATGAAGGGTAAATGAAATGTGCACCCTTACGCCCACACACCCACACCCTTCAAAAGAATTCTGTAATACCAGGGGAATTAAAAAAAATGTGACTAACATGCTTCCATAGAAACTTTTACAAATACAAGGTCGATATTTTGCCTCGTTTAAAACGTCAGCATCCTCTCATGAGGTGGCTCGATGGTCTAGTGGTAACACGCTTGACTGTCAATCCAGAGGTCTGGTGTCGAATCCTGGTCCAGGCACTGGAAATTTCTGAGATGCTCTTGGGTGTCTCTAATCTAACTAAAAGGCTTGTACTGGTCCTTCTCAGGAAAGACGGCTTCGCGTGTATCGGTGCTATACACCGGGCACTTTAAAGAACCAGACTGTCTATTCGCAAAGAGCCTAGGCTTAGTTAGCCGGACAGGCCTGTATCTAAAAAAGATTTTTTTCTGTCTGTTCCGGGAGTTTTGTCTCACTTTGCTCCTCTGGTCAGATCGCTCTGTGTCTGTACTAGTATGAATTTGGCTGCCTTTCTGCTATATGTAAAACGCCTTTGAAAGTGTTTGTCATGAAAATGGCGCAATAATATATAATATGTTATTGCAGCAGAAGACTCGACATATACAGTTTCCCAAATAGCCGTATCAGGGGGCATTTCATCGGGATGTGTGCATTAAATTCTGACTAATTTAATGTTAAAATAAATAAAAGCAAGCATACTGAGATTGGTCTACTTCATTTATGTATAAACCGCACCAATACACATATCAACCAAAAACTGGTATTTATTCCTTATTCCTATATCGTTGTTGCGTTTTCTATTTATATTGGTATATCAATGAAATCGAAGAATAAAATTGGAGAATGATGGATTAGCTTACGTCCTTAACGTCGGCCTATTAATTGCTGCCAGTTACTATAGGTTAGAGACCACCAATTGTTTTCCCATAGACTTACATTGTAACATTATGGCGTGTACGGCCTTCCATACATCGAAACATGTATATCTAATTACAAGTTTTTCAAGAACTATCTTAGTTCTACCAAAATATTGGACGAAAAACATATGAATAGTGATACTTTATTTAAGTAATTTTCGTGTGAATGAGATGACACCCTGTTTATATCATTGACATGGCGGGAGAAATTCGTTTGATAAAACATTTTTTCAATACACATAAAATGTAGCAAATTTTGTCAAAATATATAATGATCGAAATACTGTAAATGCAGTGAAAATATATCAATTTTGAAAAAATAATCACTTCCTGGGTTTGTTTACATGACTGACCAATCAGAACGCACAGACGCTATCTTATTCCCAGGTATACACTAACCCCATTCCCAGTAAGTTCCCTGTACTTTTTTGAATTGGTGGTCTCTGACCATTAAAGATCTGTTCTGCGGTAAATATTTGGTATATTCTATGAAATTTTTTAATAATTTTGATTTCAATAACTATACATATTCGGATGTAAATTGTTGTTATATTATATGAAATTCTTTTAATGTATTTAGTTGGGAGTCTAAGCAATTCAACATGTACAGACATAAAACATGTTAAGGTAGATCTAAACAAATAAAAGATAGATATATAATTGAATAACGGTATTTGCAAGGTGGAAATCTATTGCCTGAAGATGTCTAACGCTATATCCCTTTAATAATACATTACCTGCGATTACGCATAAGGACCTTTGAACAGAAATATCTAACTGAGATGTCAAACACATTTTACAATTAGCACACTGGTTACATGACTTTTAATCAGTAAATAGGGATTAGGTTGTGTCATCAAAGATTTTCTTAGACACCATTTTTCTGTATTACGGGCAGTTTTAAGGCAGTTAATTTGCTTACTTGCCAAATCCTGTTTTAGGGTCCGAGACGGTCCGATTTTATGTACATATTTTTCATTGGTCAGTTGAATTTGTAATAAGATTTTTAATTGGATAATTGCGAAGAAATCAACCGTTTCTAAATCCTTTATAAGCACATCAGCTACCCCGAGAAAGCCAAAACTCTGGCTTCGTAGAAAAATAAATGTTATTGGGAGCTGACAAGATTTTTATTCTTTTTATAGGTAAGTCAAATTTTGCACTCTGTATTTTTTTCAACTTTGTAAAATCTGGATTGGTAACTTTTAAATTTTAACAGAGATCTTATCTTAATGCTAGGCACATGTGAATTGGAATTGTTTGTTTTATATCTATCCAGCTATTCAGATAGCTACTTAGTATTTTTGTCGTTCATGTGTAAGATTTGTACTTCTATAGTTTAGTTTTATACGTATATTATGCATCTCAGAAAACTTCAAAGTATTTTTGTTTATGGGTAAGATTTAGTAGATTCTTTTTACTGTTAATTTATTACAGAAATTATGCTTTATAATGAAATCTGAACTAGTTATTATTCACATAGAGAAAAGAAACTTATTGAGGAGTACTCTAAATTCTTAATCACTTAGTGTACTTTCATTAAGAACTTGTCGCTTAATTTGCGTCTTTCGGTCTATTTTGATAATAGTTTAGGTCGTGAGTACTCTTCATAGGAAAACAAATTTAGATGTATTCAGGAAATCAAATAACTGAATAAAACCGAAAAAATAACTTTTAGGCATTTCAGTGTGTTTAAGAAACAAATTTAGAGTAGGCAGTATGTTGGCTGAGTGTCGATTTAATGTAAGAAACCAGAATGGTAGGATTTTTGTTTGTGTATATTAAAACTGTTTGTTGATAAACTTAGAGTATGATTTTCTGGTTCATTAAAGAGTTAGTCTCTAGGCTTGGTGAATTATTTATCATTTTCTTAAATTTATTGATCATTGATTGAATGTATGCTTGATGTTATGTATGTGATTTATATGGATGTTTGTAAAAAAAAAAAACAAACTCTGGCTTCGTAGAAAAAAAATGTTATTTGGAACTGACAAGATTTTTATTCTTTTTATAGATCTTAGTATCCCCGCAGCCTTAGCCATGAGGCGGAGAAAGAAAAGGAAGAAACGCTTGTAGGCAAGGAGCCTATATCCAACGGCTATGATTACTATACAGTACAGGCAGAAAGAATAACCATCCTTTCAGACATACCAACTACATCTTTCTATGCGTAACATATAGAGAAAAAATACAACATAAATTTAAAGCGTAACAGATCTTTAATTAAATTAATCTTTGTTAAGCAATTATCGAACAAACAAAAATTATTAATAGGCCGAGAACCAGGACCCCAAATTTGGGAAAGAAATGAAAAAGTCAGGGGGTCCATCTATGAAACAACTTAATGACCGAGTTTCGTGTGTTTCTATGGCAACAGTAATTTTGTAAAAATCTTGAGAAAACTATCTGTCATTGTCGGGGTACAAAAATGCTATTTAATTTTGTGAAGATTTGGTATATTTATTTTTACATAACACATACTTAAATGCAAAAGATTCATGTAATTAAAAATGCCAAGAGGAGCAAAATCTGTCACACTTTTTGTAATTTACGCGACTAATGCATATAACGTTACCTTTAGCATGGAAATTGCTTTTGAATTTTATGTTTAAAGCATTATTTCAGCTGTACTGTTTATTCTATAGGATTTCACTTCATCATAATTCACATGAATAAAGTTGTATGAGTAAAGTAACTACTTATTTCCTTTTTATTAATATAATTAACGTGCCAATTATTGATTAAAGAAACAAATATAATGTATATTCATTTTAATCTTTTTTTTTCATAACAGTAACTGTGACGATTTTAATATTTCCCAGAAACTTTTATAATTTGCCTACTAAAACATATTTATTAACATACACGATACCGCATTGTTATTAATTAATTGAAGTAACTTACATAACATACGTTACCAAAATATCAAATGTCACTTTTTAGCTCGACTATTCATAGAATAGTGAGCTATTGCACTCGCCCATGCGTCGGCGTCCGCGTCGGCGTCGGCGTCGGCGTCGCGTCCCGATTTTGGTTAAGGTTTTGTATGTAAGCTGGTATCTCAGTAACCACTTGTGGGAATGGATTGAAACTTCACACACTTATTCACTGTGACAAACTGACTTACATTGCACAGGTTCCATAACTCTATTTTGCTTTTTTACAAAATTATGCCCCTTTTTCGACTAAGAAATTTTTGGTTAAGGTTTTGTATGTAAGCTGGTAACTCAGTAACCACTTGTGGGAATGGATTGAAACCTCACACACTTATTCACTGTGATGAACTGATCTACATTGCACAGGTTCCATAACTCTATTTTGCTTTTTTACAAAATTATGCCCCTTTTCCGACTTAGAAATTTTTGGTTAAGGTTTTGTATGTAAGCTGGTATCTCAGTACTTACTAATGGGAATGGATTGAAACTTCACATACTTGTTCACTATCATGATCTGACATGCACTAAGCAAGTCCCATAACTCTACACTCTTTTTTTTCAAAATTATGCCCCTTTTTCGACTTAGCAGTTTTTGGTTAAATTTTTGTATGTAATCTGATATCTCAGTATCCACTAATTGGAATGGATTGAAACTTCACACACTTGTTCACTGTCATGATCTTACATGCACTGTGAAGGTCCCGTAACTCTACTTGGCATTTTTACAAAATTATGCCCCTTTGACTTAGCAGTTTTTTGTTAAGTTTTTGTATGTAAGCTGGTATCTCAGTATCCACAAATTGGAAAGGATTGAAACTTCACACACTTGTTCACTGCCATGATATGACATGCAGTACAGAGGTTCAATACCTCTACTTTGCATTTTACAAAATTATGCCCCTTTTTCAACTTTTGTATTCATTCAATTGACAAGGCTGTTGAATAGTCGAGCGTTGCTGTCCTCCGACAGCTCTTGTTTATATTAAAATGCAATTTTTAAACTTTAGAAATAATTCTGATATAAACTACATTGTCAATATGAAAAATCATCTTCATCTTCCGTTACAAAATAATATGAGCAATAAACTCAATATAATAGTCAATATTTTTTTATAGAAAAATGTGTTTCACATAAACCTTATCAAGTACAAATTTATCCATATAACTCACATTTAAAGTTTCAAAATTAATATTTATAGACAAAATTGTTTGTAAAGATTAGTACATGGCAATTAATTAAAGCATTGAGTTATCATGAAGTAAATAATGCATTGTTGCACTAAATCTTTTACATTTATTGTATTTTACGTGACTATTGCACAATATCCTACTTTACATATTGCAAATGCTTTTCTTAATTTTACAGACATACACTTCATCTTTTGGCATGAATGAAATTGCATGTCTCAAATAACTGCTTTAATACCCTTTATTACTATAATTTACGTGACATTTATTTCGTAAAAGAAATAAACATTTTGAATTATGTCCTCCTTAGTAGTTACAATGATGATTATTTTGTTTCCCTTCTATCGTTTATAATTTGTGTACAAAAAGAACATTTATTAATATAAATAATTACCGGTATCCATAGTTAAAATACAAAAGCGTATCTTCTTTTATACTTAATTATATGAAATACATAACCAATGTGGAATATATAATTTGCTAATTCATTTTAAACTATTAAAACTTAAAGAATGTTGTTTGTTCTTACATAAATTTTCAATGTAAAATATCAAAAAAGTTTTCTGTTGAAGAAATAAAAATCAACAAAGAATCACATAATAATTATTCGTTTACAGAAAGGTGACATGTATCTCATCAAATATAAATTTATATATACTTAACAAGAAATATCTTTTAAAATGATGGTCGGCGAATTGTAATAAGGAAAGAAGTTTATAAATTTTTCATCTAACATTCATCTTTCATCTAACATTTTTCAAATTGCAAAACTAAACACCGCACTTTAACAATTTAAATGGTTCTCTTTTAATTTTTCGCAAAGGTTTCGTAGGGTTGCAATTTTGTTTCGTTTATCCTTAGACGAATAATTACAGCAGTAGTTCGATGAATATTCATAAAGCGGTTCATGAGAAGAGGTCATTAAACGTGTTTATATTTTTAGCTAAATTGGTCCCTATCCCCATTTGTAACAAAATAGCAGGAGACCTTACGATATTGTTACACATCGAGTTTGATAAAAATCCATTACATTTTAGTGGTTAATGCGAAGAAAGGCATATCTACTTTTAGCTATAGTGGTCCCTAATAGGGCCCAAGTTCCTATATAAATAAATTTGGAAGAGGACCTTATAATGATGTTCCAGACCAAGTATGACTAAGATCCACCAAGCTGTTCATGAGACGCTGTATAAAGGCATTTCTAGTTTTAGCTCTAGCAGCCCCTAAAAGGGGTCAAATGTCCCAGCTGAACAAAGTTGTCTGCGGGCCTATTAAAGATATTCTACAAATCAAGTTTGATTAGAAACATTAGAAAAATCATTAGGATTTTTTATTTATTATTTTTATTTATTTCAAAATAAGCAACTGATCCCGCTTACAAATGCAATTCGCTATTCGTGATCTTTGACAATGACGTCACACATAACGTGAAGGTCAAGCAAAACATACAATTGTTATTATTTCAATATTTCTGTTTCATAAGCAAGTTTTGACCGCATAAGCAAAGTTTGACCGTAGTTATATCACATAGATAAACTGTAGGCAACGTACCTTCATTTCAGTGTAAAATGAGATTCAGTCATTATATAGCATATATATAATGAAACAGATTTCAACTGAGTTCAATACTTGCATACAATACTAAAAAAAAATATTCATATATAACAAATCAGTTAAATAATTTGTAACAAATATATCAAAGCAAACAAGTACTCATTTTAATATGCAAACTGAATAAGTCACAAAAGCAAGAAACCTTTTTCATATACAGACGACAATTGTAACTAGGAAAATCTTTTAAAAAGCACTTCTCTACATAAAAGACTCTTATCACACCCTTATTCATGTGATACGCAGACCGTATTCAGCTCTTTCTTTAATTTGATATATGTTGGTATTTGAACAGGTTTTTATCATATTTATTAAACTTACTTATTATTTTGAGATATACCAATATTCTTGCTAAATATACTGAGCCAAAATTGGCTTTAAAACTGTGAGCAGCGTCGTTTAGGATAAACGCTTTGTCTACATTTCACTCAGCGTAGCACAGTCAACAGAGTGAAAGAAATTGACACTCTCGTCCAATCAGGCAGAGTGTTGCATAAATCTTCCGTTTTGATAAATTATCTATAATGCGTTATCAAGTAGTTTGATTGGCAAACTGAAGTCACGTGGCATAGGAAAACGAAAACGAATTTAGACGGCGTCGCCGAAAAAGTTTCTAAAACGAACGTTTAAACCAAGATTTTCACTAACAACATGCTTTGTTCCCCAAATGTATTCTTGTTGTAAGATATGTTACCAACATTATTCATGTATACAGTTTGTTTGCATATATAAACTAGATGTATGTTCACAGGGCACTGGTGCCTCCTCCACTTCCTGTCACTGTACATGGTTTCATGACTCCAGAAGTTATATTTCTTTAAGATATATACAACACAAACGTTTAAGCACTTTATGTGAATTTAAGAACTATATCTCAAAACAGAACACGAGTCAAACAGTATTTTAAATACATGGAACACAAACTTTTATGCCCTTAATGCAATATTTTGACTATGTCAAGGGCCATAACTCTGGTATTGCACAGTGAAATCCAAAACAAAACTCAGCTGCACAAATTCACATGCTGAATAATATTCTTATATGGTTTCTTGACAATTTTCAAGATACATGCAATAGACAAAGCGGTTTATATGTATTTTTCACTAATTCGTGTATCATACCTCTGGTCTGGCTACAGAACATAAGGCGCACAAGTTCAAATGCTATATAACCGTCATCTATGGCTGTAAATACTTTTTGAGATACACTCAATACAAACTTGTATGAAATTTATGCATATTTTTGACAAAATCACAACTCTGGTCTGACCAATAAAAATCCCAAACAAAGTCCAAGAAGATATACAAATCAATGAAAACACAATGCACCCCTACATTATAAGACTGAAAACTTTTCCAGGAAATTTAAAAGTTTATGAATCAAAGGATGAGGGAAATTTTCTTTTATCTTCAGCGGTTCCAAGCACCTTGAAAGTTGGGTGCCCTGTGATGCTTGTTGTAAATTTAAGCGACAAACTTGTCAATGGTTCCACAGGTAAAGTTCAACAGCTTTTGATGACAAAATTGTTGTTCATTTTCAAAAACCAAATCTTACTATCACTATCATTATTAATTTATCAAAATTGATCCTGCGTCAGGAAAAAACATTAGCTAAAAGGTTGCAGTTCCCTTTAATTCTTTCATTTGGTATTGCTATACATAAATCACAGGGAATGTCACTTGAATCTATTGTTGTGGACTGCGAGGGTGTAAATATACTTGGCCAACTTGGAGTAGCACTTGGTCGTGCAATTAATGCAAAGCAGCTACAGGTTAAAAATTTTAGTCAGCATTTAGTTAAAAACATTCACGTCAAGTAAATCCTTTTATAAATCTATCTCGAAAGATTTTTTACCAGATTGCAGTTGTTGCAAAAATGAGTTCATTTCGGCTGAAAAGAAAACAATAAGTGATCTTTTCATCCCTACCGACTGGGACAATTTATCTACCGATAAAAATTTGATATTGAAGAAAACACCGGCGAAAACGATGATGATGATGAAACCCTTTCTAACCTGTCTTTAGAGTATGGTGATGATGATATTGATGATGATGGTAATTCTAAACGTGATAGTCCGGCTGTAGACGATAACGTAGGTAAAGAACATACTGCTTCTCCTATCTCTGATTACATAAATCTTGAATAAATCCCGAACGAAATAAAAGGAGAATACACGAAAACTCCACTTGAAGAATCTATGGTTTACGTAATTGAAAATGTTAAGAAAAACATTTACCCATATTCCGTATGGGTTTCAAGTATATTTTTACATTTGTATAAAATTTGTTGCGACACATTTCTAGATGGTGATCTGTGCCTACAGAAACATGTTACACATTTTTGGACGAAGGTCAACTCTTATTTAATGAGTGACACGTATTTTGATGCCTGCAAAAATGTCATGTCAGAAATTGAAAGTTCTTTCGAAGTTTTTAAATGTATCTGCCTCGCGTTTTAGAAAAGATTTTTACTCAGTATGAAAACCGAAAAATCGAAAGCACATAGAAAAAAAAATGGAGGAAAAAAGATAATAAAAACATGAAAAAAATTGTCAGTCGATGAAATTACAAATGATGAATCTGAAGGGAAAGTTGTTTCCCATTTAAACCTAAAAGCCGGAGTTTTGAGTGATCCTGAATTTTTCAACCATAAATTTTATACAAAAAAAAAAACAAACAAAAACAACAATAATTGCAAATATTATGCGCAGCTTATGAGATTCCAACATTGTCAAAACACAACAAAAATACATGAACGACCATCTTATTACTATTATCCAAAACTGTGATACAATGTTAAAGCCAGCTGTTTTCAGTTCTGCACAAGACAGCGAAGACCTTCAAGAATTACCAGATGAGACAACGTCAGTGGCAGGATACGTGTTATTTGACCCAGGG
Organism: Mercenaria mercenaria; assembly: GCF_021730395.1. NCBI lineage: Eukaryota > Metazoa > Mollusca > Bivalvia > Venerida > Veneridae > Mercenaria > Mercenaria mercenaria. Next base: position 60,213,831 of record NC_069361.1, on the reverse strand, counting down.
AAGTGCCTACGCCTTTAGTATCTTGAACAATGAAATGGGTCCAATCGCTAAGGTGACTATGTCTTAGACTAACTGACAAACGATGTAGAATGTCCTTTGTTAAAACGTATAGCTGGTGGGACCATATATCTCATATATAAAATATATTCAGGGATCAGCCTATGTCCTTTTAGTTAAAGCTGTAACTCACTAAGATTGTCCCGACTCCTGGATGCTCAGCGCCTATATGCTATCACATATAGCATTCAACTACCATATAACCCCGATGCCTTGGCTGTACCTCGCCAATAACGCTGAACCTCGTCTGTAATATGGAACTCTCCTACTGTTTTAGTAGATCACCAAAACCTATGTCTCTGTCTCAGCTTCCGATGCTCAGCCTATATTTGCCATCGTCTATAGCATTCAACTACCCTTAAGGTAAAATTCTGCAACCTTTCTTTATTCTATGAACTTCAAACGTCTTCTTTTTAATAACTTATCCGCCCTGACAGTGTAGTTGCAATAACTTCCTTATCAAGGTACTAGAATAAATTATTAGTTGAATCCTCGATGTGTCTTCTTCAATCGCTGGATACAGAATGACCTCTTTTTGTTTTGTTTTGTTTTATTCATTCTTATTTGATTACACTGCGCTGCGTAGTTTTCGGCCAAACTAATCAGTCGTAGGCCCAGCGAAATTTGAATTTTGAGACCTGATATCAAATACAGGTCGACGCCTGGGTGTGTTCCAAATTGTAATTAATGTTTTATGTGTAAAAGGGGCCCAGATATTATTTTAGAACATGTCTGGGTATTGGTGGAGGTATTATTATTTTGTTTTTGTAATGTTTTTTTCTGTTATTTTCCTATTAAATTTGTCTAAAATTCCAAAAGTTAAATAAATTAAGTAATATAAAATCCATGATGTTGTGTTATTTAACAAAATCATCTATAAAGAGACCTGCGGTTCCCTTCCTGACTTGCACACAAAACATCCAAGGGAACAAGTGCCACAGACCATGAACTCTCTATACACTACTTTTTATTATAATAATATTAAAAACATTAAATCCTTTAAAACTTTTTAAAAACGCAGCTATTTACGACCGATATTTGTCACGTACACATCTCGATTATTCTATAAACTACACGCCTTATTGAATATGCCTTGTCGATTGTTTGACAATACCGTTTTACTCTATGTTTTTAAATTGCTGCCATTTTTTCATTATTAGATACTTTTCTATTCTGTTTTTTTTTTTGTGTGTATTTTCTGGCCGAAAGTCTGAATTTTGTGATTGCAGCGGTTTATATGTAAATAGCTATTCACGATCGCGCTGTATGAAATTTTAAAGGTAATTTTATTTAAAATCGGCCGTTTTTATATAATTTTGCTGAACATTATGTTAATATCTTATTAAAAATGCAATAGAACTCAAGCTATATTTATTATTTAGCGGTGCTGAAAGTTTAAAGCGATAATATTAAATAATAAATGCTCTACACGCGTTTTCTGTGCACGTGACGCCTAAAATTCTCGATATTTCTTTTAACTAAAAGATTACCTGTTTATTTACTGGTTGTTTACCTTAATCCTGTCGTCGTCTGGTAATATGCTAAACATCATCACTACTGGATTTTCCTATGGTGGCCTCCTTCAAATACCTGTTGACCCGGACCGTGCGCTTTATGCCATGATAGGTCCCAAACACATATATAACAAGAGCTGTCGGAGGACAGCAACGCTCGACTATTCAACAGCCTTGTCAACTGAATGAATATAAAAGTTGAAAAAGGAGCATAATTTTGTAAAATGCAAAGTAGAGTTATTGAACCTCTGTACTACATTTCATATCATGACAGTGAACAAGTGTGTGAAGTTTTAATCCTTTCCCATTAGTGGATACTGAGATACCAGCTTACATACAAAACCTTAACCAAACATTTCTGAGTCGGAAAAGGGGCATAATTTTGTAAAAATGCAAAGTAGAGTTACGGGACCTTCACAGTGCATGTCAGATCATGACAGTGAACAAGTATGTGAAGTTTCAATCCATTCCCATTAGTTAGTACTGAGATACCAGCTTACATACAAAAACCTTAACCAAAAATTTCTAAGTCGAAAAGGGGAATAATTTTGTAAAAAAAGCAAATAGAGTTATGGAACCTGTGTAGTGTAAGTCAGTTTATCACAGTGAATAAGTGTCTGAAGTTTCAATCCATTCCCACAAGTGGTTACTGAGATACCAGCTTACATACAAAACCTTAACCAAAAATTTCTAAGTCGAAAAAGGGGCATAAATTTGTAAAAAGCAAAATAGAGTTATTGAACCTGTGCAATGTAAGTCAGTTTATCACAGTGAATAAGTGTGTGAAGTTTCAATCCATTCCCACAAGATACCAGCTTACTAACAAAACCTTAACCAAATCGGGACGCGGACGCGGACGCGGATGCCGACGCCGACGCCGACGCACGGGCGAGTCCAATAGCTCTACTATTCTATGAATAGTCGAGCTAAAATGCTGGCCTAACTTTAATTGTTAAGATTATTTTGTATGAAATACTATATTTCAAAAGTTGGTTTGATCCCATTATTAATGGTTTTATTATAATTGATTCTATACTGTTTAAATTTTGTTAAAATTGTGTAAAATTTGGTAAAAATTGATAAAATGTAGGCCTTTGCCGAAAAACGAAAACACAAAGACTCAGGTTTCTGACTTTTATTGTGCCAAAATATTTTAAAATTTGTTCTAAAAATATATTTAAAACTAATTTAGTAAAAACAGGTGACCATCCTTGCCGAAATGTAAAGTGAGTGCAAGGATTTGTCTCCTAGTTTTAAATTTCTAGTCTAAAATTAGCCTTTATATGGCTTAAAAGTATGTATAAGTTTAAAATTAGGTATAGTTTAAAAGGGTTATAAGTAATATAGGCATTGGTTTACTTGTAAACAAACGGGCGCCATCTTGGATGACCTAGTTACTATTTATAGTATCTCATTTGCATATAAGAAATGAATTCACAGCAGGTGCGCGTCGGCCATTTTGAATTTTATTTTTTAGAATGACATCATCTTCCTATTTTAAGACTGACCTCACTCTGCTATTTATATCTCCCTGAAGTAGATAGAGCTGACTTATATACCTATCTAGGGCGTGATCGCTCACATTGAGGGTCAGGTGCTCAGCCCTAGACGGGGAGATAACGTGAAGTGAAAGAAAAATATACCAGAAAATCAGTTTAAATGCTACATTATCAATAATTAATTATATAGATTTTTCCATTACTGATATAAAACACTTAACAAAATAGTTATTCTACTTCTTTAATGGAAAGAATGATATACTTACACAATACTGATTAATTGAAACGAGTCTTCTTTAAATAAAATGCATGAATAAAATAAACTAGGAATTTGCTTTTCATATATGTTCACTCCTCAAACTACCGTAACTAAATGACTCTAGTGGCAAATATATTAGTTCAAAATGCGCATGCTCAACTCTATAAACATCACGCGTGCGTCACTCATGATCATCTATTCTTTAAATCCACTATTCACCTGCACCATTAATATCCATCAAAAAGTCTTTGTCCCATTCAAACTGAATATACCCTGAACCCTAGATGAAAAGATTCTTTGTCTATTCAAAACTATTGACCATAAAGTATGAGCGCCGCTCTGTCTAGGCAAACAATACCTAGCGGAACTTTTTTCAACAAAAGTCCTTTGTGCTCGTTACTAAATATAGTTTTAATTATTGATGCTCATTACTCAAAGTCACGCACAGCTGTGGTTTACAAAAGATGAAAAGAATTCTTTTTCCCATTGAAATTTAATGACCCTTTTGTGCCGTGACCGAGAACTGAACTTTTTCTGACAAAAGATGAAAAGAATCCTTTGTTCCATTGGAAATGGAATGATTCTTTTGTGCCGTGACCGAGAGTTGAACTTTTTCGGTTAAAAGATGAAAGGAATCCTTTGTCCCATTGAAATTTAATGATCCTTTTGTGCCGTGACCTAGAGCTGAACTTTTTCGGACAAAAGATGAAAAGACGTTTTTGTACCATAGAAATTCAATGATCCGTTTTTAACGCGTTATAGAGATATTTGTGAACCAAGTTACTGTTTCTATATATTTTGGTCATTGTTTTTCACTGTTGCGTTGACTATACATCAAAATGGTCAGAACGATTTTATTTTTTACGATACATCTATATGTTTCGTGTTGACGTAATGACCCGTGAGAAGTTTAACCCTAGAACCGTTTTTAAACTCTGTGGCAACATTTTGCGATATCAAATTGAAAATGGTTACCCTCCATCGATGAATTAGATTATAATCTTTAAAATAGATATGGGGTTCTCGATTCGATTTTCAACCGTTATCAAGTTATGACGTAACAGCGATTTTTAAACTTTTCTTAAACTTGAAAGGTCTCGTCACGTCTATTCCTATAAAGGTGTTATATATGATATATAAGTACTCACCAAAGAAATAAGCTCCGTATCCCGTATTGATTATAAAGTTCAATATGTCATTTACGGACGTAAGTCAGTCTTAGCTGTTATATATATATAAATACTCACTAAAGTTACAAGCTCCGTATTCCGTATTAATTATAAAGTCCATTATGTCATTTACTGACGTAACAATATATATACCAGACACTGCGTGAAAAATACTGTGGAACTGCATCATTTAAAGTTGTCATGAAATCCTAAATAAACATATACATTTACAATTTGATAACCCAACATAAACTGTCCTGTCCTATGGAGCGCATAAATAAAATCGATTAAATGCGCGTACCGTGAAGAAAGCTGCATTGTGGTCCTTAATTAACTTCTGTTGAAGTGCACGATATGGTCAACTGCATTCATATTTTATACCCGGTTGCCATAGCAGCTGTTTTAAGTTGGGAGTTTTATACGTTCCTTATAATGTTCTATTTAAACCAGGGATTTTTAATACTTGAAATCTAGCTGATTTTGGTCTTTTATACATAAAATTTAAACGAAATAGGTCACTTTTTTAAATATACAAATTGTAACAATTTATGCCATAAAAGTTTAACATTTCATTGAATAAATGAGAAATATATTTCCTAATTTCAGTAGTTTGTCTCTTTAATAGCAGAACAGCCCATTTAATTTAGATATATGAGAAATATAATCATTTTAGAAATTTGCCTATTTTATATGCCGTTTTTAGAAATAAAAACAGAAGCCACTCATGCGTAAAATATCGATTTTCTCCTTTATTACTCAACCGAATATACTCGTGTTTGGTATCCTACGAAACGGTTTGACAACGTCTATCAGCTCTCGGTGTAAAAGCGAAAGTGAAATCACTCATGCGTAAAATGCAACTTTTATTCTTTATTCGACTATAGCGGTGTTTGGTATCCTACGAAAGGTTTTGACTAGTATTATATTTCATTGTTTACACGAAAGGAATATGGGGTCACTCACGCGTAAAATGCGTCAAAGTAAGCTTACCTGATCCTTACACTTTGAGATCCAAAATGACAGTGAATGAATTCACAGGGTGAAGTAAAATAGATAGAGTCAAAGCAATATTCTGATTAGTCAGTAAAGGTTATAACATTGCTCTGATTGGCTAGCGATATGACGCATTCTGATTGGTTCAAATGATTTATTCCTCAAAGAAAGGCTAGCTTACATGTTAAAAGTTGTCATTTGTGCGATAGTATGGTTCAAAGCTGTTACAAACTAGAATTTCTATTTTTAACCGGCCAATCAGAATTAATAGGAATGACCATTGTTACTAAAAATACCCCAAATGAAAAGTATATAACAGCGCTTTCATCAGACAAAATCATTCTGACCTCAGAACTGAAATGATGGAAAATAGCTCGGGAGTATTCGAGAATATGATGAATTCTTTCGCTGCTGACCTAAAGGAAGTGTGTCCAGTACATCACAAAGTATGGATTTATGAAGCGCATTTTAGTAAAGCGCATCTTGGGATTTCCACAGACACTTTTGTAGAATTATTTACAGCCTATATAAGAAACAGGACAAATTTAAATGTAGACTTCTCCATCATTCACACTGATGATCCATATAGGGACATGTGGGACAGTTTGCCTGACGGTCATTATTTGGTTGATATGGAGTGCGCATTACGCGACTTTCTGAAAGCGAAAGGGTGTCTCTATGTTAAGTACAAGGACATAACAAAAACAAGAATAGAGTCCGATATGAATTACTCTACATGGGTATATATGCTCCGACAATATATGAGTAAATATCATCCGAAAATAGAACTCAAGTGGTGCGAACATAGTTTGCAACCAAATTCCTATCGCCCCTGTAACATCAGTACGGAACCTGAAGGACCCGAAAATATCTACATAGATGTACTAACAATGTTGTGTGATCATCATGCAAACCGAAATTGGTAGTTTTTAAAGCGTGTCTGACTTCAACTTGTTGCTGAATTGTGTTGATCAATTACACAAAATTTGTATGAAAGACAGGCTAGAGGCAGTTTTAAATAGTATAAATGATGGATGTGTTACCATTGGATCTCTGTGGCAAAATATTTTCTGACTGTGTAGAAAGACCGTACATACCGTTATATTACATGTTGGACTATGAGCCGTATAAAATGGCTCTTGGCAAAATAACTGCACAAAAATCTTCCAACGGATGCATAAAACAGTGGTTAAAGCAAAAGAGCACTTTTATATCTTTTAAAGACTCTTTGATCGACATGATTCGTTTTCATAAGATGAATTTGAATATTGAGGCGACCAGTGAAAGTGACTGGATGACTTATATTCCTGAGAACGTGGAAATAGCGCTTTATGTCAACGATGTGATACGAGGTGGTGGCCAAGAATTTCAATACGACTGGTTTCCAGTCCAAGAGAAGAATAATGAACATAATCTTATTTTACTTATTATTGATGTAATTCTTCATTTAGAACTGCTAGAGACGCTTATTGAAAAGCATGATATCAATTTGTGAAACGATGTTGAAGAAATAAAATACAATAAAGGAATATGTTGTTTTATTTGTGTACACCACCACACAAACCAATGCTTCATCTTTTCTGTCAAATCAAATTCAAATGTATGGGTTATAAATAACAAAGACATATTGTTCTTTCAATCTTTTATTGCAAAAGTTTGTATCACTAATACAGACTACATGTATCAACTAAAATCAGACAAAATAAAGTCATCATTCAACTTCTTGCAATGCACGTCAAACGGTTTTAAAATATCCTTCATTTCTCGGCCAGAACATCGGTTCATAATGTAATATACGCAATACAGCCGCATATGTTTGAATCTGTATCCTGTATTTGACTGAAGTTCATCCAATAACGCTGTTAATAAAGAATATGTTTCGTTATGTTCTAATTTCGAAGGGTCTGTTCGTATGGGGTCCCTTTACGTCTATCCTTTTTTCTTAATTTCTGTTTTTCATGTTCAGTCCATACGTGTTTAGCTGCAGAAGGGTCAATGTCTCGTCTCCCGCTAGCATACATTCAATCTTGTAGACTGTGTAATGGGTACTGTCGCTTCCACCAACCAAAGAACATTTTCGCCTTTTTGATGTCCTTTTCCCATTGAGATTTAACTATTTCATACGCCGTAGCTACAGGCGATACAAATTTAAGCACTAGATGATCACTCATTTTTGTTTGTGTAGCTTGATTTTACTTTCTTACGCTTGCTCTAAACTATTCATCATAATCCTCATCATCATCATTATTATCATCATTATTATCATCATCGTCATCATCCTTTTCTTCCCCTTTTCTGTGAATCAGCACTTCATTCAAATCAGGTTTGTACATGCGAATTGCCTCAGTAATGGCTAAAGGGACGGGTAAATGCGAATTAAGATGTAGTCGTTCGGCCGTGTTCATTATTGATCTATACAAAGGACATCTATCCAAATAATAGATTGACATTAATATTTCACATAGGTAGTCTCTGGCCGATTTACGTATATCCGGTAGTATATCATTAATGATTTTACCTTCCCCGAGACTAGGATGACAGTTAGGATATCGTGAGACGGCATGGTATTTAATATGAGAGTCATAAACACATTTCATTTTATGAATGGACAATTCTCTCAAAATACACATCTCTGTTGTCGCGTGATTAGCTTGGCACGTTACATGGTCATTCAGTCTTGTAATTTCTGTTTTTGGTAGTCCAGGTGGTACATTCAGCTTCACTGGTTTCCTGTCAATATTAACCCCCTCCGCCTCCTTCTCATCTTTGTTATCATTATCGTCATCAGTGTCAGACAAATCTCCATCGCCACACAATTGATTCTTTACAAGTTTGCATACGTGTCTTCATCCATCAGTTTTCTCTTTTTAGTAGCTGGACTTTCTGTCTCAAATACATTTTCACGTAAACGGTCTTGTTCTGGGGTGCCCGATTTCAAGTCTACCACCAAATAACCGTGCGGTCTAGATGTTGCGTTTTCAAAGCGTTTCATAAAGATGGTATAGGAGGTAGGATATATTCTTCTTGCCAATGTAGCTACTTGCTGTTTATCAATAGGATTATTAAATAGTACCAGATACTGCGTATTCAAAGCGATTTCTCTGCAGACTTTACCTTGAGGAAACAAATTTTGGGTGAGATATACGACAGATATGTTCCTGTGGTGACTGACCTTGGTAAAGAGATCAGCTATTCTTTGATCGCATTTAGCTTCGGTCATCAAGTCGTCAAAGACCTGCAGGTTCCTTTGATTGACATTTATATATTGGGAATCGTTTAGGTAGTCTGGAATACCGTGTACAAATTCGACCCCGGGAATTTCACGCTGAAGTTCATCATACAAAGGTTGCCATTGTCCAAAACACCATATGATACGCTGATGCTGAGGTCTTACAAGATTTGATAAGAGTAGTTTTCTTGTCCATTCCACTACCACTAGGTCCTGAAATGACCATAGAAAATGGATGTTGAAATGTCATCTCTCTTGAAGTGTTCAATATTTGTAATGATGGTGAATAATTCCCAGTGTGGTCGTCACTCCAATGCTTATTACGTTGATGTCTCAGCATGGCGTCGCGCCTAGAGAATGACTGGTGACAAAGAGGACACTTATTCATTTGTGAAGCAGATGTAAAACTATTTTCATACCAGAAGACACTGCTTTGTGTTCTTACAAACTTTAAATGCCATTCTTACGCTTTTAAGACATATTTTGCTGTCAGAATTATTGTTATTAATGGTGGTGGTGGTGGTGAAGGTGTTGGAAGTGGTGGTGGTGGTGATGATGTGGTGGTGGAGATGGAGGTGGAGGTGGAGGTGTAGGTGGTGTGGTGGTGGTGGTGGAGGAGGTGGTGGTGGTGGTGGAGGAGGTGGAAGTGGTGGTGGAGGTGGTGGTGGTGCAATGATTGTTGTTATTATTATAGTTGTATTTCTAGTTTTTGTGTCAATATTTAATATCCTGAATGCTTTGTGCTTCAATGATGGCTGCATCAATTTTAGGAAGAAGTTGTATGATTGATTTCCACTGCTTAAGGTAAAGTTGTAATCCGATGATACTTGCGGTGTGATTTATGAAACGTCCCAAATCCACCAGGATTTCACTATCTCTGTTGCACACAGTAATATATACGTTTTGCTGTATCTCGAACTGCTTCATATAGTTGCAGGCAGTCTGGTTTTCATTCATTCTCATAATCTACGTATGTAGTTGAATTCGTAGTCGCAAACGCTAAAGCGAAAGGCAAGGTGAATATAAAAATAAGTATAATCGTGCATATGATGATTGCTTTTTGTCGTTTGATGATGACATTTGACTGGCGAGAGTTTTCCATACTGTAAGCTTTGATGTCTAAAGTCAGACTGATTTAACTAACTAAAGCGTGTTCTAATATACACGTTTCGAAGGGCCTCGTTTTCAAAGCAAGGCTTATGTAAAAAGGGAGTGATTTCATTGGCTAGTTAAAAATAGAAATTCTAGTTTTGAACAGCTTTGAACCAAACTATCGCACAAATGACAAGTTTTAACATGTAAGTTTTGTGTGTGTTGAGTTTGTTTACCCTCGCCACCGGTTAAGACCATATGGGCGAGCATAGCTTCAATTATATAACAACACTTTATAGGCTACGTGTAGAGTGTGTACCATAATTCACAGTCCAAAGTAGGTCAGAGTGACCACCAGTGGACTGTGAATAAGATGGGAACTTAATCCCATACATTTAACATAAAAACTACAGTTAGAAGAAAGACTAACTTATTATACTTCTTCATTTATATATATATGTCTTCTTTTATGTACCTCATACAGTGTGTCAAGGCATTTTGTTTTCCCCACTTTATACTATATTAATTATTAAAACATTTTTTATATTTAAAACTATATTTATAGGTTTGACAGAGACAGCAAAGTCCTAAATTTATTGAAAAACTTAGGTTTGTTTACATTTTTCAGCCGAACCACGCTTTTGGTAGGCCAACGCTGATTGGTTAAGACCTCATTGTGTTCTTTGTCGTGATTGGCTGTCCTAAAGTTGTTTACAAATCAAGTAGGTCAATCCGATTTTTCTGAAAAACCAGAAAAAACGAATTGAACCACCTCATTGTTGCTGTAAATGGGAAATAAGTTTTTTCTGATGTTAAATAATATATTTTTGAATAAATTATAACCATTTTTATATACTGCCTCTGTCATTTTACCTAAATTTTATTTTGACATGCTTAACTAATGTCTGGACCTTGTTTTTACTGAATATTGATGATGACCATATAAGAATAACAATGTTGCCAGATATCACATTGAGATTCTAATAACTCAGAAAAAATCTGAGTTGTAAACTAAAGCCCCGTTTAGCTATCAGTAATGTTTGTATTGCCTGGTATGTGGTGAAACTATCTTGTTGAACATATATAAGATAGTCTCACTCTTGAATGGGCTCATGATGACTTTTGCTTCATATTATTTACATTGAGCCCATTTCTGCAGTAAACTGCTAAAATTACTTATACTATGGAAGAGAAAAAATATATATTTATGTACAATATGGAGACTTTTTTAACATATCAGGCAACATGTAGCTCCCTTCCTCCCATATGATTAATGATGATCATCAATCAATCAATATTTAAGACAATGCCTTTCGCGTGACCCTGTTTAAAATGTAAATAATAAAAACAATCCAATGTATAGAAAACACCGCTTCACGGCTTAATTTTTAGGGCCACTGATAAAAATAACAGTATATATAAAATAATTACATTTGGCATATATATAGGTAAAACATAAGGGTCACACGGTATGGCAACAATTAAAACCTACACTACTATAGTATATACATTCGTGTACACCATGGCGTCTGTACTGTTTTATAGGAGGGACAGGACAAGAAGCAACAAACATAGTTTTTTATTGTTATTATTCTTTCTTTAAACTTATTACTGTCTTTATCTCCGTTAATTGCTGAATCAGCCATAATAACTATAGCTGATTGGTAATTAATAGAGTTTCCTGGGGTGACCGGTTATATATGAATATGATGTAGCTCGACTATTCTAACTAATAACTCACTTGACCAGCATATATTTTTCTGCTATCAGTATATGACCAAGAATGTTGACAGTCTAACCTAACCGTCTAACTATTTTTATTTTCTATTTGTTTATAATATGATTTCGGGTTGATATCCAGCTATGCAGAGGGATGTAAGACTGTTCACACGATCCTTACATTTACCAGATATCAACCTTACGTTTTTAGTATTACACTTTAATAAAAATCAATAAGATAAATAAAATCACTACCCCATAGTTATGCTGGTCTACTGATGCCAAAACAATATATTTAATTACCTTAATTTTTTACTTTATCAAAGAAAAAGACTTGCCGTCTTTGGCCTTTTCTCATAATTGCACAAACAACTGGGTCCTAAGTGCCAATTAACTGTTTTAGAATTTTTATTTGAAGAATATATGTAAAATGTTGATAATTCAATGGATATCTATTATAAGTTGAATAGGATATACTAGCACCCCTATATCTGTTCAGTTATTGTTGTTATTTTGTGTTTACTGCTTACCCAACTTTGTGTTCTATATTATTAAGATATATATATGGAATATCTGAAACAATCTTATTATTATGTATTATATTAATTAATTTTAGTTTTTACTTATTCCATTCTATTAAATATAATGGGAATGTACGGCCAGTCCGCACTCTCCTCTAAAAAACACTTCTTTAGGATTATATAAAAATGTTTAGTATTTCTGACAAAACTGACAAATTTGGTTCATACTTTGGTGTTGTCAAGTATATGACCTCATTAATATTTAAAAATGCTTATATTATTAATATTATTTTACATTGTAAAGTTATTATAAAATTATACAATGCTTTATACAACCAGATTTTTTGGTTATATTGTGTGTTATATTTTTCTTTATTTTGTCAAGTATGAAAACCAGTATAAACCTTACACTACTTTGTACTTAATGACTTTAGGTTATAAACAGAGACACATGTGGGAAGCAGAAAACCTTACTAATGTTTATTTTAGATTTTGTCAGTTAATCTACAGTCTAGAATGAATTTTTCTAGTGCTTTAAAGACAGCTACTCTATTAATTTCTGGTGGATCTAGTATATTTTTAATTGTATAATTAAGGCCACAGAATGAAAGTGATTGTTTTAATGCTTCTGTGTTGTTGCCAAATTCACCACAGTCCAGTAACAGATGTTTAGTATCATATTTCACTCTACACTGGGCACAAACCGGTTCAATTTTCATGATATGTTGCCCGATACTACCTGGCAACAGGTTTGTGCCCAGTCTCAGCCGTGTTATGGTCTTGTCCACCTTCTCATCTTGTGAATAGATTATTGGGCGGCTGAGCCCCACTGAAGTCTTAATGTGTTTATTTTTCGGTTCACCTATAGAAACAGTTGCTTGCCATTTGGCCAGAATATAGGTTCGAATCCTGGAATATACTTCAGTGGGTGAGAGGTCAATATGTTTAGTTACGCAATCAAACACCAGTCCCGCCTTGGCCGCCAAGTCCGCTCTCTCATTGCCAGATATACCTATATGTGCTGATACTATGGTGACCTCTAGGCCTGCGTTCAGGTCCTTATTATATAAATTTATTATTTCTGACAGCAGTTCTGGCCTCGACTGACTATTATTTGATTTCTGTGAGGTCAGTGATGAAAGTGAATCCGAAAAAATGGCCACTTTGCTTGGTTTGTTGGCCAAGATCCAGCACAGAATTTTTGATGGCAAGGAGTTCTGCTGTATAGATGGATGTATTATTGGTTAACCTGTCGATTTGTTCAAAATTCATTGATGGTACTACAACAACAGAAGCTACCTTGCCTGAATTCGGACATTTTGATCCATTTGTATATATATGCACATGACTTGAATATTTTTCGAAATAAATTTTTGTTTCTGTATTTGCGAATTGCGGCAAATCAGATTTGTTCACTTTTTTGTTAATGAAATATCAACATCTGGCAATTTGAGAGTCCATGGCGGAACTACGGAGGGTCTGTGTTCAGCAACCTTTACATCTCTTAGGCCACAATTCTAAGCCAATTCCTGGGAATGAGCCCCAAATGGAAGACTGTAATTTTTGTACTTTGATTTGACAAAATAACCTGTACCTAATAAAGTGTGTACAGGGTTATTAGTTTTAGAGGCCTTAATTCTGGTCCAATATTTTAATGGTTGTTCCATTCTTCTTAGTTTCAGGGGAGATATTCCTGCCTCTACCTCAAGATCCTGTGAGGGGCAGAGCTGAGTGCACCCAGGGCCAACCTCAGGGCATTGTTTTGGACTCTATCAAGCTTTTTGAGTAGAGTATTACTAGCACCAGAATAGATTTGAGCACTATAATCTATTTTTGAACGTATAAGGGACTTATATAGTAGTAAAAGGTTATTTTTATCTGTCCCGAAATCTGTGCCTTTTAACATTCGCATAACATTTAAGTCCTTCTGGCACCGTTTGACCAAATCTAATATATGTTGCTCGAATGTGAGTTTTTTATCCAAAAGTACTCCTAAAAATCAACTTTAACAAATTTTATTGGTGGGCCGCCTAAATTAACGTTCAAAGTGTGCTGTGGTTTCTTTCCAAAAGAATAGCTACTGTTTTAGTTTCTGAAATTTTAAATCCCCATTTTTTAGCCCATCCCCATAGAGAGTCCAAACCTGCCTGTGCATCCTGGGCTAGTTTGACCAAATTAGACCCTGATTTCCATATTCCAGAATCATCTGCAAACTGGCTGATGACCATCCCAGAGTTTAAGAAAGTATCTGGAAGACCGTTGATTATAATAGAAAAGAGCAACGGTGAAAGGATCGAACCTTGAGCAGTTCCACGTTCAAGAGGTTCTTGATCCGAGAGTACCCCATCTACCCTAACAGAAATGTTTCTACCCTCAAGGAAGGACCTTAAGTACTGGAAGCAGGCACCCGTGATACCATATTCTTTAAGTTTATATAGTACTCCAAAATGCCAAATTAAATCAAAAGCTGCAGTTAGGTCCAAAAATATTGCAAGCACTGAACGTGATCTGTTTTTGGCTTGGATCACATCGTGCTGCAAACGGGCAAGCTGATCCAAAGTGCTTCTTCCCTTTCTAAAGCCAGATTGAAAGGGGTTTATGATATTTTTTAATTCCAGAAAATGATCTAAACGAGCCTTTACCATCCCCTCCAGTAATTTCCCTGAGTGGGAGGTAAGGCTAATGGGTCTATATGATTTAGGGTCATTTTTATCTTTACCATTTTTATGTAGTGGTATCACGCACTGCTGGGTACACCCCCCCCCCCCCCCCTGCCACACCCTGTTGTATAGTGACAACCATAACTCCAATATAGTATCAGGCAGGTGCTTAAACATTTGATAGGACAGGATATCAAGTCCCGCCGCAGAATCACGCCTTTTATTAATGCTGTCTTTTTATTCCTGAAGAGTTTAAAGGGGTATCATTTTCCCCCGGCTCATATACTGTATTTCTGTGACGTGACTCAAAGTCTGCCTGATATTGAAGGGTTTCAGGTAACATGTTTGAGTCACTTGAGACCTGTTTGTAGTGCGTCACCCAAAACTGAGCCTTTTCAAGGGGAGTTTTTGCTATGTTGTTATTTAGTTTTAGTAGTGGTACAGGGTTGGAAGCTATACCTTTAATTCTTTTAATTTTTTGCCAAAATATTTTTGCACTACATTTACTAGTTGATACATTTTCACAGAATTCATTCCAATTCTGTTTCTTAGCTTCCAAGATGACCTGTTTGGTTTTATTTTCTGCTTGAGTCAAATTGTCAAGATTATAAGGACTAGGGTTTCTTTTAAATTGATTTATTGCCTGTTTTCTTTCCTGTACCACATTTTTACAGGCATCATTCCACCACGGGACTGACCTGCCCTTTCTTGGTCCAGACGTAGAGACAGGAATAGATTTCTCAGCCATGTCCATGTATCTTTTCAGCTGGATTTGTAGTAAAGGTGTCAATATTATCACTGTAGACATCCTCAGGTTCAATGTCTAAACACAACTGATGAAAAGTAGACCAATCTGCCTTTTCATAATTATATTTTGTCCCATATTTCTGTTCTATATTTTCTTGTATTTTTGTATTTAATGATATATATAAGGGGAAGTGGTCTAATCCCATGTAATCATTAACTACTCCCCATGCCAATTGTGCTGAAATCTAGGGACTGGCCAAAGTGAGGTCTATACAGGAGAATATACCTCTACTTTTGTCTAACCTTGTGGGAGTACCATCATTCATAATAACCAAATTGTGATTTTCTGCCCAGCTCCAAATATCCCTAACCCTCTTGTCTGTGTAATTTGACCCCCAATTTTCATGATAAGCATTAAAATCACTTGTTATCTCATAGTCTTGTAGATTGTTATCTTGAACAAGATGATCTGTTATCTTGTTCAGTGATTCCAGGTTACCTCCCCTTGCATTTAAGTTAACCAGGAATAGAGGAGATCCTACTGTATATATTTTTATCAATTGAATTTCATAGACCACCTCCCCATCTTTGTCCCTGGGGCTGTCTACAGTGACCACCTCATAGTTAATCCCATGCTTAATATATATTGCTAGTCCCCCTGCAATAATCCCTCTTCCTGTTTTTGGATTGGAATAATGCTTAAATTCTGAGTAGTATCCAGGAATAGTCCTAATGCGATTACTAGTGAATTTCGTTTCCTGGATACATACTATATCAATATGAGGGTTATTTTCTAGAAAAAGTTTTAATTCTGTATGTTTGACACTAGTCAAACCTTGTATATTAAAACTAATAAGTTCTAGAGACTTAGACATGATTGATATTACCTCCCCCTACTTTATTACTTAATACTGTTTTAATGAATGGAGACTTGATCAATTTAGTAATTTGCTGTCTGCAACATTTTAGTTTTCTAGGGGTGCTAGGAATATTACATCCCCCACCGATCATGGCCGTGCCCCGGGTAGATATTGCTCTAAATATGTTTTTTTTTTTTGTGATTTTTCTGTCTAGCACCTCTTCCTTATTTGATTCTAAATCCAAACCACTGATTAATTTATTTTGAATAAAAAAGTGTAACTTATTTTTTGCCGGTCTAGCTTTACTTGCTATAATGTTTTTGATGATTTTAGTCAAATCGTCAACAGTAGTATGTTTTACTTTTTCTTGATGTTGAATTTTGAAATGGACAGATTTTTTTTGACCAGATTGACGTGAAGTTTGAGCAGATATGTCAACTACTATGGACTCCATTTTTGTTGGGGTTTCTTCAATAGCCACCAAACCAGAAATTGATAAATTGCTATAATTTTCTGTTTTACCTTTACTCTTATTTTTTTAGGAGAGGTGCTAGAGTTAAAAAGTGAAGAGTGTAAGGAAACTATTGAGTCCTCATCTGTGATGTCGAACCCTCCGTCGTCACTGACAGTGATGTCCTTAGATCCCGTAGAGACTGACGGAGAGTCCGGCACCTCAAGTGGGACTTCACTATTTCTCTCTATATTCTTATTTGTTGTTATTATTTTTGGGATTGATATTTCTAGTATATTTTGAACCTGGTTTTCACTTGTACATTTAGGTCCCAGAGAGGTAGATGCTTTTTGTGTGGTTTCATGTATATTACTATGAGAATTATTTAGTATAGCTTCGGACTGGTTCGAATCCCTGGCTTCCGGGGACCCAGCCCTCCCCCGCACACTTCTGCTATACAGATCATTTACTGCTTGATTGCTCTGTAACCGGTGTGCCATTTGCTCCCCCTGTTTTTTAATTGGTGAACAGGTGGGGGAGGGGTCAGTCCCCGGACCCCGGGCTAAGTTTTCTTGCTCAATCATGGCAAGTTCTTCCACTAAAATAGCCTCTGCTCTATCCCAAGAAACTTTTCTATTTTTTATATGGCTGTAATAGCCGTTGCTTTTGTGTATTGAACACAACCCCTGTAGGCCGCCGCATGATCATCTCCGCAGTTTATGCATTTGATATACGGCGAACTACAGGTGTCGGTTCTATGTTGTCGGAGCATCGGCAACAACGGGGGGAGGAGGGGGGGGGCGTCTTTTACAACCGCTGGCCATATGGCCATATTCCTGGCAATTAAAACAGCGAGTTGGGGGCTGTATCTATGTTTCAGTTAGATACACTATATTTGTGTCTTTTACCCTAAGTTGTAGGGGACACGCTCCACTAAATGTGATTTTAATAGCCCCAGAGTCTTTACCATATTTGGTTTTTAAACGATGAGCTCTGAGTATAATAGCTCTTTTAGATGTGTCAAATTCTAACTGTTTGACAAAATCTGAAGCATTTTCAGAAACCGGCACCCTATGTATTACAATGTCAAATGTCGGAACTGAAGACGGCAGTTGAATATCACAATAAATTTCTCCAATATGAACATTAGAGAGGTTTAAGGCCATTGTCAGTGCCTCCGTATTTTTAAACTCTAACAGCAAACTACCAGACGCTAATGGTGTGACACGTGTAACGTTACCAAGGGTTTTTCCTATCTCCGACGCTATCTTCCTCAAATTTAAATTTTGTATGAGGTTTAAAGTTTTACCCTTTATAGTACAAAAATGCCTTGACACACTATACCGGACATGGTGTTCCTCTTTTGGGTCTAACGTAGAACCAACAAATCTTGAAATATCAAGAAAATGCCGACCCGGACCTTTTCGTGCAACTTTATTGTACATCATATATATGCGGCACAGCCGCTGTGTAAATATGTGTTTTGTGTGTTGGTGTATGTACGGCACAGCCGCTTAAAATGATAATATGTTTCTATTTCAATATATTATTGATACAAGAAGTGAAAGAAAGAAAGATAATAGACACACTCTACAGGTAAACAAGCTCAACACACCTAGCAGATCCAATATGACCATATAAATTTAAAAATTTAGTAATTTGGAAAACGGTGGAAACGCATGCAGATACAGATGGGTGGAGCGAATCTTCTGGTCGTCGTAGCTAGACAGCTCGATGATGTAGAGCACCAAACTCAGCGTTCGTGAATAGCACTGGTGTAATGTTAATGATTTATATCAATGTCCTTGGTTATCTTGTGCGTTAAACATGAAAAATTTACTATTTTTTAACAGAATTTTAACTTCCGTCTGTTTACATTTCAGACCGGAAACGGTGTCCAGATGTAACATGTAAGCGAGCCTTTCTTTGAGGAATAAATCATTTGAACCAATCAGAATGCGTCATATCGCTAGCCAATCAGAGCAATGCTATAACCTTTACTGACTAATCAGAACGTTGCTTTGACTCTATTTATTTTACTTCACCCTGTGAATTCATTCACTGTCATTTTGGATCTCAAAGTGTAAGGATCAGGTAAGCTTACTTTGACGCATTTTACGTGTGAGTGACCCCATATTCTTTTAGTGTAAACAATTAAATAGAACTAGTCAAAACCTTTCGTAAGATACCAAACACCGCTATAGTCGAATAAAGAATAAAAGTTGCATTTTACGCATGAATAATTTCACTTTCGCTTTTACACCGTGAGCTGATAGACGTTGTCAAACCGTTTCGTAGGATACCAAACACGAGTATATTCGGTTGAGTAATAAAGGAGAAAATCGATATTTTACGCATGAGTGATTTCATTTCCGGTTGTATGCTACCAACACTTAGTTCTCACTGATGCCTTCCGCTTAATACCAAGATCGTCAAAATCGGTTTTGACATATCAATTAGCCTAGTGCCAATGCATCCGCTCTCAAATCAACATACGCTATATGGCTTCTGTTTTTATTTCTAAAAAACGGCGTATTAAATAGGCAAATTTCTAAAATGATTATATTTCTCATAAATCTAAATTAAATGGGCTGTTCTGCTATTAAAGAGACAAACTACTGAAATTAGGAAATATATTTCTCATTTATTTAATGAAATGTTAAACTTTTATGGCATAAACTGTTACAATTTGTATATTTAAAAAAGTGACCTATTTCTTTTAAATTTTATGTATAAAAGACCAAAATCAGCTAGATTTCAAGTATTAAAAATCCCTGGTTGAAATAGAACGTTATAAGGAACGTATAAAACTCCCAACTTAAAACAGCTGCTATGGCAACCGGGTATAAAATATGCATGCAGTTGACCATATCGTGCACTTCAATAGAAGTTAATTAAGGGCCACAATGCAGCTTTCTTCACGGTACGCGCATTTTATCGATTTTATTTATGCGCTCTATTGGCGTGTAAATGGCACAGGACAGTTTATGTTGGGTTATCAAATTGTAAATATATATGTTTATTTAGGATTTCATGACAACTTTAAATGATGCAGTTTCACAGTATAGTTGGAGTGCTTAGAGCTCAAAATTGGCCGAATCGTTCAGATAATTCTACAAGCAAATTGCTTTGCATGATTGTAGTATGACACATTGCCTTTAATATTTGATCGAGACCCCAACCTCAAAATCAATATGGCGACCAAAATTCAAGATGGCCGCCACATGGCTAACAAGCTTTATGACTATTGCACAAATTTTATAAAAAGTGTGTTAGAATATGGAAAGTAAGGTTACTTCTTGTTTTTGTATTGATTAATATTGCAGAAGTGTTCGACTACATACCAAATTAAGGTTTTTGCTGGAAATATCAATTTTAATATAAAATATGCACATTTATAATGGTAAAATGGATGGAAAATTGTCATTGTTTTTATCAACACATTGCAATTTCTTTTTTCCAGACGATTTACCAACAAAGTATTACTAAAATTGTTTTATAGTCTTATTTGATTTATGTTTTATTGGTTTTACCTGTAATAAAGATACTATTTCGGCATTATAATGAAATAAATGTAAGGCTAGGTGGGTGGGGTAAATTGACCATCTGCAAATTCACTCAACATGTACATTACTTGAATATCATTTTAAACATAATTCGAATGAATTGTGATTAAGTGAACTGCATTATACGACAATATTTCGTAAAAACACATCATTGAAGAAAAAATCAATATGTAGCATACTTTACACAAGTTACGTTACCTTTTCATTAAACGTGTTTATTATTTCAAATTACTCAGAAGGATTTTAAATTTAGGCAGATTTTAAATACAAATCACTATGAATTTTGCTGCAAAACATGAACAAAACATTTAGTAGCATAATTATTGTGTGTTATTGGTTTCGTTCCAGGATAGACTCTATACGTAACCATTTTACATATTTTACGTTACCATTTCACTACACTTATTATATTTTATTTAATAAGATATTTCAAAAATAAGTTACTTTGCGTTTAGTTAATACTGTAGGTCTGAAATATACAAACGTACTTGTCATGTATTGCTGTTTGATTTATCTTACAACACTTATACGTTACCAGTATATCTGGTTTTATTTTGAAAAATATGTAGGAAACATATTGAATTACCGATATCAATATATTGAGGATGACTAAATAGTAACACTTTTCTAATCGTCATATAATTATGTACAAGTAGTGATCGAAAATTGCATGGCCTTTTTTCATAAATTTTATTTAGAAATATACCACACTGAAAATTGTAAAGTATAAATAAATTATACTTCCACACATTATCTATATTCTGCATGAGAATAGAATTTAACAGTTCCGACAGATTACATTTTCTTGTAATAGTAACAAGTAAAAGCTGAGGTGGGATTAACAAAAATAGGTGCAGTTCCACTGGAATTCAAATGCGCAAATATACTAAGTATCTTCTAGGGCACGTTTGTGTTAGTTCACTGACGGGTTATGTCAATATGTAATACAGAATTTCCACATTATACGCATGTCACCATAGAAATTATTAAACGATACATAATTTTGTACAAGCTTATCAAAACTAAAACAATAAGATGTCAAAACTCTTTTAAAGCACATAACATGACAGAAAGTACAAAGACACTACGACACTTTCCCTGTGTTTCCAAACCTCACCTTTTTCTAATTTTAGGTGCACAAGTTTTAAATTTTGATAATAAATTAAATAACTGTTTCGTTTTGGAGTTATGATGAAAGTCTACGTAATTCTGGATCAACCCTCGTTTTGTCAAAATATCAGTCAAACTCCCACTACTATCATTAGTCAAGTCATATATCAGAAATGTATGTAGCCATTCATGAAGTTAATAAAACGTATTATGTAAAGAATCATATATGTCATGATCCGAATTGGAACAACACAGAGAAATAGCAAAGCCCGTTTGTATGCTAACTATCTATTCTATTCGTTCAGGACACTCAGTTGTAATTGGATTCCAAGAAATCTTACAAAAACCTTTAGCATAATGATACAGTGTTGTGCTTCAAGGTCAGTGTCATAGGTGAGGACACTAACCCTAATAACCCTAATACACTGACAATAGCACTCTTGGAAGCTTACTACTGAATAATTATCTTGTTAGATTAAAATGTCATCAACCAGGACCTCTCACACCTAAGGCAGACACTCTACCACTTCCCTATAACAGCAGTAGCTATAGCTAGGCAGTTTAAGTGCACCGATTACATTAAGTGAACTTGAACAGTTTTGTGACAATAACACATAATCGGCCTACTCCGGATTATCGGCGTATTCGCTTTGTTACCTAACGGCAATTTTTGTGTAAAGAAAATATAAAATCAAATGCTGCAAAAGTTTTAATCGGTCAAAACTTCCCAGATTTCTCTGACATGTGTTTTAGAGTATGAATTTACTAACCGGTAGTACCAGTGAAATATAACTTATACTAAATCTTATATATTTGCCTTTTTAGCAGCTGGCGAATGGCAAAGACAGTGGGCTTTGTCCAAATATAAGCAATTACTTTACCAGTTTCGAGTGGATATCAATTGATAGGAAATAACAATTTCAAACTAAATACCTTTCTGCAACACATTAGCATTCACTGTCAATCAATATAACGACTAAGATCAACGAACGTTCATTCATTCAAATAATTTATAGACAGAGTCCGTTGTTTACATTTTTAATCGTAACCGGTGCTCTTGTAAAAGCCACTTTTTTTTGAAAAATCGAAGAATGCGAAGAGCTATGGTACGGTCTCTATAAAATGTAAAATTATACCGTCTCGTCAAGGCAAGCTGGCATAATATATCAACGAAGCAAATGGATGTTCAGTCTGACGGGGAATCTTGGCAGCCATTTGGAATTTGGAAAACTGTCAGTCGAGCTACATCTAGTGTTAAAGTGATATAAGGGCAATATATTTCACGTTTATGAACTTTATTCAGTAAGATTTTCAACAAAAGATGAAATATGCGCCACATTTCTTACATATTTTGAAAATCTCGATTTTTGGCCAAATTATGTCGGCCATCTTGAATTGTGTCGGCCATTTTGAATATAGGCTTTCAAGATCATAATTTTTCCAAAATAAGATATAAATATTTCATTATCAAAACCCATTTTGCCTACTTCCAACATAAAATATTACTTAAATAGTCAATTTAATGAAGTCTTAGAAAATTGGTGGCCATCTTGGCGGCCATTTTGAATTTCAGACGCCATGTTGATTTTGACGCTTGGGTCTCGATCAAAAATTTAGCGTTTGGCTACAAACAAAAAACATGCAAAGTGATTTGCTTGTAGAATTATCTGAACGATTTTCTGTATTATCACTCCAACTAGTATTTTTTCAGGCAGTGTCTGGTGTATATTGTTACGTCAATAAATGACATAATGGACTTTATTATTAATACAGAATACGGAGCTTGTTCCTTTGTTAAGTACTTTTATATTATAACAGCTAAGGCTGACTTACGTCCGTAAATGACATATTGAACTTTATAATCAATACGGGATACGGAGTTTATTTCTTTGGTGAGTACTTATATATCATATATAACACCTTTATAGGAATAGACGTGACGAGACCTTTCAAGTTTTAGAAAAGCTTAAAATCGCTGTTACGTCATAACTCGATAACGGTTGAAAATCGAATCGACAACCCCATATCTATTTTGAGGACTATGATCTAATGTATCGATTAAGGGTAACCATTTTCAATTTGATATCGTAAAATGTTGCCACAGAGTTTAAAAACAGTTATAGGGCTAAACTTCTATCTGGTCATTAAGTCAACAAGAAACATATAGCTGTATCGTAAAAATAAAATCGTTCTGACCATTTTGATGCATAGTTAAGTAGACAGTGAAAAACAATGACAAAGAAATATATAGAAACAGTAACTGGGTTCAAAAATATTCTTATAACGCGCTACAAACGGACCATTCAGTTTCAAAGGGACATATGATTCTTTTCATCTTTTGTCCGCAAAAGTTCAGCACTAGGTCATTGGATAAAAGGCTTTTCAATTTCAATAGGACAATGGATTCTTTTCATCTTTTGTCCGCAAAAGTTCAGCGCTAGGTCATGATATAAAAGGACCATTAAATTTCAATGGGACACAGGTATCTTTTCATCTTTTATCGGAAAAAGTTAATCTCTGGTTCACGGCACAAAAGGGTCATTAAATTTCAATGGGAAAAAAGAATTCTTTTCATCTTTTGTAAACCACAGCTGTGCGTGACTTTGAGTAATGTGCATCAATAGCTAAAACTATATTTAGTAACGAGCACAAAGGACTTTTGTTCAAAATAGTTCCGCTAGGCATTGTGCGCCTAGACAGAGCGGCGCTCATACTTAATGGTCAATAGTTCTGAATAGACAAAGAATCTTTTCATCTAGGGTTGAGGGAATATTCAGTTTGAATGGGACAAAGACTTTTTGATGGATATTAATGGTGCAGGTGAATAGTGGATTTAAAGAATAGATGATCATGAGTGACGCACGCGTGATGTTTATAGAGTTGA
This sequence comes from Mercenaria mercenaria, assembly GCF_021730395.1. Classification (NCBI taxonomy): domain Eukaryota; kingdom Metazoa; phylum Mollusca; class Bivalvia; order Venerida; family Veneridae; genus Mercenaria; species Mercenaria mercenaria. Next base: position 60,189,501 of record NC_069361.1, on the reverse strand, counting down.
GAATGCGCATTTAGAACTAATATATTTGTCACTAGAGTCATTTAGTTACCGTATTTTCCGGACAATAGGCCGCTGCACTGTATTGGCCGCAGCCGTATATTTTAACTATTTAAAAAATAAAATTTAACGTACAGGCCGCTCCGGTATATTAGCCGCGGCCTATACACCACAATGCGGCGAACATTTCCATGTCGTTTTAAGAATGTTCTCGATAAATAGCCATTGAAATAGATTGTATTTACACGTAATCACACTTGTTAATCCGTCGAATGCAGTGAATTGTTGAGTCCGAATGTAAGTTTTCGTGAGCTGTTTTCAAAAGCCCTTGCGGCAAAATTGTCCTTTGTGTACTCTTTACATTTTACTTGATTCGATCGGATATTAAGCAAAATATGGCTACACCGACGAGAAAGGGAATATTATCTGAAATCGACACTGGAATATCCTGTTGAATTTCAACAACCTTCAAAATGCAAGTGAAAAATTAAAACTGTTGTATAGGCCGCATGAAAGGCCCATTTAGAAAAAATAAAGTGAACATATATGAAAAGCAAGTTCCTACTTTATTTTATTTATGCATTTTATTTAAAGAAGACTCGTTTCAAATAATCAATATTGTGTAAGTATATCCTTCTTTCCATTAAAGAAGTAGAATAACCATTTTGTTAAGTGTTTTATATCAGTAATGGAAAATCTATATAATTAATTATTGATAATGTAACATTTAAACTGATTTTCTGGTATATTTTTCTTTCACTTCACGTTATTTCCCCGTCTAGGGCTGAGCACCTGACTCTCATGTGAGCGATCACGCCCTAGATAGGTATATAAGTCAGCTCTATCTACTTCAGGGAGATATAAATAGCAGAGTGAGGTCAGTCTTAAAATAGGAAGATGATGTCATTCTAAAAAATAGAATTCAAAATGGCCGACGCGCACCTGCTGTGAATTCATTTCTTATATGCAAATGAGATACTATAAATAGTAACTAGGTCATCCAAGATTGCGCCCGTTTGTTTACAAGTAAGCCAATGCCTATACTACTGTTATAAGTAATAATATGCAGTTGAGGCCCTCTTTGTATTTCAAAACACTATAAGGAAAACATATCTACATGTATCATATATCAAACAATTAAGATAAAATAATAAAATATACAGTACTGAAACCCCTTTCGGGCCATTTGCCCTCATTTAAGAGTCAGCTCCTGATACTATGTTTTGGTACACTCAGCTGAGGCCCGACCTCTACAACTTAAATTGACAACGCCCTTCACCCTGAGGATATATTGCTCTTATTGCAAATACCAGTGCCGCAAGCCTTACATGGTACGCCCAGACGGGCTGCATATATGAGCTCAACCTCCCTGATTATTGACGCTATCACTTTTACTTTAAATTTGGAGATTTTATATGTTTATACACTTTCCCCTGAGGTTATATTACCTCTATTGGCTATACCTGTGCCGCAAGCCTTACATGGTACGCCCAGACGAGCTGCATACAGAGAGTCAAATCCCCTGGTACTTTGTATTGTTGAAATTAGGCCAAATATAATAAATTTGTTGCTCGCTCAGGCCCTTAATATGTGTTATTTGATGGTTTTTTTGTTTATATCCTATTTAAATCTCCTATTTATGTGATGAATTGTATTAGGAGGCTGTAGACCTGTTGCTCTACTTCCTTTGGAGCGAAGAGGATGTTTTTCTGTCAATACAGACCAACCCGAGTTTCAGGAGTCCACATTCAAGTTCCAATCTGTGTTCGGCATTTCGTGTACACTCTTTGTGTATGTCAAAGAATACATGATTGAATGTTTCGTATTCTGGACAGTGTGGGCATAGATATTTATCTGAGTAGTTCTCCCAGCCCAGACTTTTCCGCCCCAGCCTTAATCTAGTTATGATCTTATCATGCCTGGTGTTTGTACTGTAAATTTGCATCTTACTGGGAATGTGTTCTGAGAGGGCGCAGCGCATTGTGTCTTTTTGAAGCCATCTCTGCTTTGAAAACTCCGTTGATTTGGCCTTTATTATATTATTTACTTCTGAGACTGCTAATTTGACCTTCTGCTGGGTTCCATTTTCGGACCCTTGCTTTGCTAAATAAATGATCGACCCTTTCGTTTCCCATAATGCCTATATGACTCGGGATCCATAGGAGGGCAACGTCTATACCTATCTTAGAGAGATGGCTGATTTTATTTAGAATATTGATTATTATTCCAATGTGACCTGGCTGTACTTATTGAGTAAAGCACAAACTATCGCTCAATATAGCTGTGTTATTTACGGTGTTCCGTTTGGACAATCGTGACTTTTTATTTAATACTTAACCGCGATGCACGATGGTACGATGACGAAAGCACGATGATAAAAACGATGGTACGATGGTGAAAACGCGATGGCACGATGATGAAATCGCGATGGTGCGACGGTACGATGGTGAAATATCGATGTAATATCGCGTTTTGATCATCGTACCATCGCGTTTTCACCAACGTATCATCGTACCATCGCATTTTCGTCATCGTACCATCGTGTTTTCACCATCGTACCATCGCGTTATCACCATCGTACCATAGCATTTTCACCATCGTACCATCGCCTTCCGGTGGTCATGCGCAGTGGTACAGTATATGTGTCAGTAAAATACAGGCTTGATACAATCTCATTTTCACATTGCACTATGTACCTTCTACATCCTAACAAGAATAAGCTGAGTTTGATTAATACCATGTGACTATTACACCCAGCTTTTTATTTACTTTCATGCATACATAAAATACAAAGGACGTGGCGTTGAAGATTTTACAGTTTTAATGAACTGAGCACTGAACATTTTGTAAAGCATTTTGCAAAACAGCAGAATCTAACTGGTAAATTACGTCTCACAAAATACATTGAGATACATTCATCTATTGTTGACAAAAATACAACTGCACGGGACTACGCATTTCTAACCGGAAGGCGATGGTACGATGGTGAAAACGCAATGGTACGATGGTGAAAACGCGATGGTACGATGGTGAAACCACGATGGTACGATGATAACAACGCGATGGCACGATGGTGAAAACGCGATGGTACGATGGTGAAACCACGATGGTACGATGGTGAAAACGCGATGGCATGATAGTACGATGATGAAAACGCGATGGCGCGATGGTGAAAACGCGATGGTACGATGATGAAAACGCGATATTACATCGACATTTCACCATCGTACCATCGCACCATCGCGATTTCATCATCGTGCCATCGCGTTTTCACCATCGTACCATCGTTGTTTCATCATCGTGCCATCGCGTTTTCGTCATCGTACCATCGTGCTTCGCGGTTTAGTATTAAATAAAATGTCACGATTGTCCAAACGGAACACCGTAGTTATTGGGCCTGTTTTCGGGTATCCAATTCAGTGCCGATTGAATGGCTATTGCTTCGCACGCGAATATGGTGATCCTGGGGTCAAGTTTGAGGGTCGACGAGCAAATTTCTTTGCCATAGGAGTCAAAAACAACAAAGGTCGCGCCCGCTTTATTATCGCTGGGATTTTTACTTCCATGTGTACAAATACGCTGATGTGACCTGTAATGCTTCATTATATGCGATTCTGTTACATTTTAGGCCAGAGAGACATCTTTTTTTATTAATGAAACATTTAAGACTTAAATCAGGGGTCGTGACCGTAATCCCATCATTATATGTTAATACCGGCTCTTGTACATTTACGTCATTTAGTTGATACTTATCTAGTAACCTGTTAACCTCTCGAGAATACGACTGTGTTTTGAGTTCTTTTCTACCAGTGTAACCGTTCTTAACCCTTTCGATGTTACTGGGGCAGTCTTTCAGTGCTTTGATTGTATTATTTATGGGCAATCCCTATAGAAAATTCAAGTGGAAATCCCGACGGGATTTCGGTAAGATTTCAGTGAGAATTTCAGCGGGAAAAATTTTCCAGTGCCTTCCGGTGGGATTCTCAGTGGGAAACATTAGTTTACCCGGCGGGATCCCACTTGATTTCTCATTGGGAATCCCAGATTTCAAGTGGGATTCCACCGGGAAGTCATATGGGAATTCCGGTGGGATATACCGGGATCTTAGCGGGATATACCGGGTTCCCGAAAATTTTTCCCACTGAGATCCCGGTTAGATTCCACTGAAATTCCGCTGGGATCCCAATTGATCTCAGTGGGATCCCAGTATATATAGACTGTGGGAATAACCTGGATCCCAGAGCGTTTTAGGTTGAAATCCCGCTGAATTACAGCAGGATCCCAACAAAAATAACGCAAAAAAAAGTCTGGAGAAATCAGCTACCGGTATTACATAGAGAAATAAATGTCTTTGCACAGGTTTTAAAGTTAAACGGTTGTAAATTAACACCACGTTTTATATTTTCTTTCAAATGAAGTTGTAAATTAGTTTATTGTAACATTTCCCCTTTGCTCTGAGTCTTTTCTCCAATGATACCACATAGTGACAATGATTATTAATCAAAATGATACCTACTTAACTGGAGAAAAAAAACGAGTTTAAACTCATGCTAGATCTGTATTAAAGACGACGTGAAAAAATACAAATCTCTCCAAAATAACAATAATTCTACTAAAACAAGCACACATATCGACTGCAGAAACGAATGCGATGTTAGTTTTAGCTATTGCACCAATATTTTTTCCACATAATCTTGATTTACTTTTTGACAGGGAAGTCGTAAGACGAAAAATTCACCATCATTTCACAGATTTTAATTTAATCTTTGCAGGTTAATAATATTAACAATGTTTTACCTTATAAAATGTAAATAATATGTTAACAATATTTGTGCGTCTTACCGGTACATTATTTCTAATTAAAATAAGTACTCACTAGAAAACACACAGTAAGTCTGCAACAACATAAGTTGCATTACAGCACAAAATAAATACAGAATAAGACGTTTATCTTTCATAGAGTTTGCTCCCTTTAATTGGTTTCTTCGTTACTCAAAATTATAAAAAGATATTAAAATTGAACCCTTTTATTCGAGTTTGCTCCCTTTAACAAATACAAGCATGTATGTTGTGGCAGATCCTTAACATCAGCATAAATAAATCAAAACCTGTGAATCATAGACTTGAAATGACGCACATTGTTTAAGATATCATTATAACAACAGTAATGTCAACGATACGTTACACGACTCAGTGTGCCCATACCACGTGACTTTGACGTCATTTTATGGCTAAGACGGCAAGCCAAATTCTGTCGATTCGATTCTTCAAAGTGGCGTAAGTTCTTTATTTCTTGATCAAATATGACCAAATAAAGCGCAGGCTAAGGAAAAAAGTGAGTACTTCACTCACAAGTAAACGGTTTTATCAACAGATGAACAGTTTTGGTCTGAAAACGGGAAAACTGTTTTGTTTAGAGAAAATGAACATGGTAAGACGGCAAGCAAGGGCCCTTTTGACAGAAAAACGGATGATTGTACACATCAGAGGTGTCGCACGTATTACCGATTCACAGGAATTTAATGCCGGCTCTGTTGGAGGCCTAAATTGACAAAAATGTAGCAGAATTATTTAAAAACTTTTTAAAAATCCAAAATACGCTAAGACGGCAAGTCCGCTAAGACGGCAAGTCATTTTTTATAGTAATATCGTCTATGGAGTCGCACTTCTCTACAAGAGGTCATTGAATGTTTACCAATAGTAGATCATTCTACTTATTGTCAAAACTATAGGAAAACATCAAAGAACCGTTATATAAGTGAAGTCATATGATGTTTTGAACTACATGTACGTTATATGCTTTTTTTTTTCTTTTTTTTTTTTTGGTACAGTTGCTAAATTGTGAGGCTTAATAGATAAATTAAACGAGAATTATGATTTGCTCTAGCAGGATTGGCATATAAGTGAGAACTGTTCTAGAAAGGTTAAGAATTCAAAAGCTACACATGTATACCATCTTGGATGTACCTCTGCGTGTCGGTCTTTGGATTAAAGTATGTTATAGCGTTTCGAAAACTAAAGAACAAATATACAGTTGGCAGCAGGCAACAACAAATAATACACATTTTTGACCTAATCAATACTACTTTATATGTTCACAAGTCTATTGCACATATAATGTTTGAGTTAATGTTTTCTTGACAAATCGTTATGTATTAAATATAAGGCTACTTATTAAGAAGAGCCATTTTGTCGACTTCCACAAATCAAAAACACAATTTTCAGATATATAGAATAATGTTTTGACAAATAAGAATCTTATTCTTAACTCAGTCTATAAGCTAGAAGACATGCTTTAAAAAGTATTTCTTTGTAGCTGTGTTCAAAGTATTGAGTAGAATAGAAAAATCTTATTTTTTCCCCCAAAATTTAACACGATATCACATATTAAAATAGAAATAGTGGAAACTCCACAGGTCGCTCAACACAACAAAAATGAAAATGTTGCAGGCTCGGTTTGATTGAGCCTGTTCATGGATGGTAGTGGAAATGCATGCTACCGTCCACGCCCCCTAGCCCCGGGTTGAGCAGAACTCAACATTTACACATGCTAAAAGTACAAAAAGCACTTTAGAGACATCTGCAGATGTATTCAAACGATGATGAACATGGAATCTCCAATGATACACGTGTTGAGGCGTGTAATTCCATGAAGAGCGGCGTTTGGTCCCCAGATAAAATAAAGGGTTTGCCCCAAACGAGAAAACAATGGGCAGAACTAAACAAACTGGAATTTAGGAAGGGGATCTGAGGTTATGGAGCCTGCGTATCACAGGAACAGTCAAAAGACAAAATTAAAAAGCAGGCACCATATCCAAGGGGTGATTAAACAATACCCAAGGCTATGAAAGCGGGAATATTGGAACTACCCACAAATACACCAACTTTCACAATTCTTGGAGGAAGGGTTGAATAATTCTACACATTTCTGCAAAATCAACTTCTTGTTCAGCCGAGCCTTATAAAATAAAATGTACTGATATCACGACTTAAGTAATCGTGACACCAAAACATTAAAAATGTTGCAACCCTACTTCTTTAATTCATGGGTTGTTGTCTTTAAACTCCACTACCTTGTTAAAAATGTTTGTACAAACGACCGACCCTGCTACAACAACAGTAGAAGTCAGTGGGGTCCGCCAAACTGGAAACTAGACCTGTATCTACCCCAAGATCTTGCTGTTTCGACTTCCGTGCAGTTTTGAGATAAGAAAAAGAACCATACACATGAAAGTCATCGGGAGAAGACGCAAATGCCGCGTTGATATGCTTTGATTCAATTTTGCTTAAAAGAAATCAAACAGTTTCATTTATCGGGCACACATACTTAGAAACTTCACATCAGGCAAACACCAACATTTGATATACTAAGATAAGATTTATTAATTGAGTCGGAAAGTCAAATTACAAGTAACATTAGCTCTGATGAGATTTTTAACTGACTACAAATTCTCGTTATGTACTGTTTTGATTCTGTTTTGCTTCATAATCTATTTTAAAAACTCTGTAGCTTTTACTCTGTTTTATTAACGTTTATCAAAATGACAACTTTCATGTAAATTTTTCAATTAAATAACAATTATAATAATCCGGAACTGATGTAATGTTGTTAAAAGTCATAGTAAAGTACCCCTAACATCTAAATGTATTCAGGATTTGCAAGGAATGTCAATTATTTATCTTGTAAGTTTTAATATAGGTTATTACATTAAATATCGGGACAAATAGGTAAGTTAACCAGACGTGTATTTGCAGCACGACCATTTTCCTTAAAGCCCTGCTCCCGTCCTACTTTTTAACCTTGAATTGTCACTGAAAAAGCATGAAAATCCTGACTATGAACAGTGACGTCTGTCAAAATAGAGTCTATTGTATATGAAATTCTATATGAAATACCTGTGGTTTTGCGTGCTAAAGGTTGGCACGTGACCGTTAACTGTTACCTATTGTAATCATGGGTTGCATACACACATAAGAATTTGAATAGCCGCGGAGCAGGGCTTTAACCTGTAACGTGTAGCTTTCCATGTAACAGTGGAGCACTGTAGCAATTAATATACTACAGATATAATTATTTATAAAAAGGAAATCTTAAACAAATATTTTGACTCAGTTTTGCATCAGCCTTACAGAGATATTAAAACGATAAAGTAAAATGTTAAATAATAAATAATTTGAATCGGTCGTTATAAAAGCTGTACAAAAATAAGGATAAAATAAGAATAAAGGGAAGTAGTTCAGAAAGAAAATCTATTTTTAAATTAAATTAAGGAGTTTATCATTTAGCTTACTTCTACACAGTGATCTCCCTTAATTTTTTTTTGTCATTCGAATCAAGACAGGTAGAAAGAATCGCATGCAGATCTATATCCTATACAACTAGAAATCAAAGCGCTCAAAGCGCTGATGGTGGCTGCTAATCAATGTGTAAAATATTACAAAGAAAGTGACATTTGAGGAATTCTTAATATAAACCAGAAGAACTTTTTTTTTTTTTGGGGGGGGGGGGGGGGGGGCAAAATATTCAGCTTTGGTTTTAAAATTAATCCTTTTTTCATTGCCAGTCATTGTTTACATACACATTGATTCTGTCTTTATCGAATAGTTTTGATCCTTTTTGATTATTTGTGACGAAAACAACAACTTAAATTATTTTACGGTAAATAAATGATATAAGCTTTTTTCTACAAACCATTCAGCTTTTAAGATTTCTTTCTAAAGCTTTTGGGCAGTGCCTGTCATTAATTATATACACACTGATTTAGTCCTTATCGGATAACTTTGGTTTTCATGAAATTTTTGTGGAAGAAAACAGCACAAAACATGCACCACAAATGCACCTCAGAATTTCAATTCTGCAGCCAGTGTATTTAAGAGGCGCATTAATTATCACTCCATCTGTTATACCGGTACTCAAAAGTCCGCTAGACATAACAGCAGGCTTCGCAAAAATGTTGGACATTTAAGTCAGACAAACTTACAACTTTAGTCAGACCGTGAAAAAAATCGAAAAATAAATTATGTAACTGGCGAAACGAAACCGTTTTAATTTTTTAAACATATTTGTATCAATCCAGATATTTTGAGCCGCACCATGAGAAATCCAACATAGTGCGTTTGCGACCAGCATGAGTCCAGGCCAGCCTGTGCATCCGTGCAGTCTGGTCAGGATCCATGCTGTTCGCTTTCAAAGCCTATTGCAACTAGAGAAACCGTTAGCGAACAGCATGGACCAAACTGTGCGGACCCGCAGGTCCATGCTGGTCACAAATGCACTATGTTGGTTTACTCTTGGTGCGACTGAAGTGAGCAGAATCTGTCTTTAAAAAATATTCAATTTTTAAGTTGGTCAAATCTGTTATCCGATGGCTTGATACACTCTGACATATTGTCGTTTCAAAAAGGCGAGTATTGATATCATCGCTGCGCCCGTTGATAATTCGTGTTTTGTAAGACGAAATTATACCGAATACATGTGTATCTATGCATTAATATAGTATCTTATGTTGTACACTTGCTGAAGGAAGATTATCCGTGAGGGAATATTATTTAGAAAACATACATGTCTTTGATTCTCATAGCAGGTCACATTGCAAACAATATTGAATGAATTTTAGCTGAATATTCTTTTGTTTTGTTTACTCTCGTATTGCAAAGGATGTTTAATTATATTTTGTTCTTAATATAACGATGAACTGTACATGTTTATTAAGGCGGCGGTTTCTCCTTTTGGCGGTTTTTTGCCACCCACTTATGTTTATTCGGGTCATTTTATATTACAATGTTAGGTTATGTATAAAATTGTTATATTACGTATTTTTATGGCATTTTGAATAAATGCCCATTTTTCATTCAAAACTAATATGAGTTGTTTTCCCTCTTCCCATACGAGTTCGACCTAGCTTGATCTTACACCCCAACATTGGACAATACATAAATTAAATTTTATGCGCACATAAAATATTTTATGTCATTGGACACAATCTTCTTCTGTACTTTTGTCCGATACACAACGGGTTTTTATCTGCCAACATAAATTATGACGTTAACCAATCATCGTCAATAGTTTCATCACGTGATGTCTCTGGACCAATCGTGAGATGTCCGGCCATTATTGCTAATTTATTTGGCGTGGGCAGTCCCCTCGCCATTTCTAAATTTTAAACCACCTCCTCCAACTCCGCCTACCCAAAGTTTATAGTCCAAGGTCAGGGTCGTTTTAAAAAAAAAACTTTGATGTATTATTCTAAGTCATCATCAATAGTCACAAAGTGTATCTCGCTCAATATAAATTATTTTGTTTTCATGATTAAACCCAAAGGCCAGTACCTACCCTACAATCTTTACTATTATTTTGTATTTTATGTATTACATGTAGTTATGTGGGTGGCGGTTTTTTGCCACCCAGTTATGTTTATTCGGGTCATTTTATATTACAATGTTAGGTTATGTATATAATTGTTATATTACGTATTTTTATGGCATTTTGAATAAATGCCCATTTTTCATTCAAAACTAATATGTGTTGTTTTCCCTCTTCCCATACGAGTTCGACCTAGCTTGATCTTACACCCCAACCTTGGACAATACATAAAAGTTATATCAGTAAATTACTCTCCTGTTCTGTTCTGTTCATAAATCATCTTACTAAATTAGTGCGCTAATTAGTGTTAATTGGCAGTAGCAACGCCTGCGGAAATCCGTATCACTGCTGATTATCGATTTTCTATAAATAGCCTAATTAACATGTGGTCATATTTTCGAGTGTTTGAAACGACAACGAGACAAAACTGTCTAAAATTCGGTAACATTCTTAGATCACTAGGGTTGCATTAACATATCTTATATTTTGATAGCTATGATTGACGAACATTTAAGTTTATTCTGACATACTTGAAAATTGTTACAACTTGCTGGAAAAGCTATGGTAGGTACAACTGGTATTGTCTATGGACCGGAAATGTTCGGAAACTTTTCCGTTGAAATTCCGTTTCTATTTTTAGCCGTGGATTATCTGTGGATTTATATAATCTGTAGATTATTGTTGCTATTAGAAGTCATCGTTCTTTATCAAATACAGTCTTATATTTCGGGAGTTATACATGTGACAATGCGGTTAGGAAACATGTTTGAACTGTCAGTCTGGATTCCCGGCTAGGTTTCAACTTTTTCTACGTTATAAGCTACGTGACCTCGGCCAGTACTATGCAATAGCTAATCAATATCATCGCTCAGTTCAGGTGACATGAGGTCAACGTTTATTCACGTGATCATAAATTTGCATATTTGTATTCATACACGTGGTTGTTTTAATTAAAACGTTGGCTTCAGTTTGTATTGATTTTAGTTGTCGAATTTACATTTAAAATGGTATTAAGGCATATATTGTAGCATTGCATATTCTGCACGTTGTGTAGATAATGATTTCCCTGGAAAGCCTGTAACTATTTTTGGTTGTTAGGATGGTCTTAAGAACTGACAAGATTTCTCAAACAGAGTATTCTTTTTAACACTGGTGGCAGCAGCCACCAAAAATGATTCAGATCATATGCTGTTTTATTACTGACGAGTGCATTATGTATTAAGGCTAAACTAGAGAAATCTTTCTTATAGGTTTTGAACTATTTTTTTCACGGCATATTTTCATGCGCTTCGGTCACGTCTGCGGTTTTTCTGAATTGTTTTAAAGGAATACATCTTCGCTTTTCAACTTAGTCATGCTCGATGGATCAACAGACTTAAAAACATAATTTTGATATGAAATGACGCATTCTTTAACCTTATTGTATTTACATATGTATGAAAATATCAACCGACTGTAGAACAATGTTCAGAAAACATCAATAAGAATATTTGTCGATTAGCCCAAAAAAAAACGGGCAAAAACCTTACTGCGGATTAATCTGTCTTTCAGTGAAAATAGTTAGTCTGATACTTTTGCAAGCTCTGGAATACGGTAATTATAGGTCCCAACCACTTCGTGGTTTCAACCTAAAAATCAATTTAGCAACATCCGATGATGTATTCATTCGGCGATGCATATGGTAGCTTCAATGATAGTGTGTAATTCCACCAAAAACGGTGTCTGGTCCAAAGTTAAAATAATTGTTTTGCCTTAATGAGAAAACAGCGAGGATAAACCGTTCATATCTCTTTTGCCCAGCACTAGTGATTCAAAGAGAAGATGAAAGATGATCAATGAATGTCACTGAACTTTTATGTAAGTGTTCATTGAAGGTTCCATGTTCACCGCCGTTTGAATACATCTGCGGATGTCTCTAAATTGCTTATTGTACTTTTAGCATGGGTAAATGTTGAGTTCTGCTCAACCCGGGGCTAGAGAGCGTGGACGGTAGCATGCACATCCACTACCGTCCATGAACAGGCTCAATCAAACCGAGCCTGCAACATTTTCGTTTTTGTCGTGTTAGGCAATCTGTAAAGTTTCCACTTTTCTCTATTTTATTTCACAAGGATTGATGAAACATAATAAAAATGTTACTGACGGACGGATTGATAGAAGGATGGACGGCCTGTACTCACGGAAGTGTTGAATTACGTAAGTTGGTGCAACCAGGTATATCTAATAAAAATGACTTGCCGTCTTAGCGGACTTGCCGTCTTAGCATATTTTGGATTTTTTAAAAGTTTTTAAATAATTCTGCTACATTTTTGTCAATTAAGGCCTCCAACAGAGCCGGCATTAAATTCCTGTGAATCGGTAATACGTGCGACATCTCTGATGTGTACAATCATCCGTTTTTCTGTCAAAAAGGGTTCTTGCTTGCCGTCTTACCATGTTCATTTTCTCTAAACAAAACAGTTTTCCCGTTTTCAGGCCAAAACTGTTCATCTGTTGATAAAACCGTTTACTTGTGAGAGAAGTATTCACTTTTTTCCTTAGCCTGCGCTTTATTTGGTCATATTTGATCAAGAAATAAAGAACTTACGCCACTTTGAAGAATCGAATCGACGGAATTTGGCTTGCCGTCTTAGCCATAAAATGACGTCAAAGTCACGTGGTATGGGCACACTGGACTAAGACCCGCAGAGTAAAATATAAAGGTGTTCTTGTATCAATACTACCCTATCCGTGGCTAATAATTTTTCCCAGTATCTTGTGTATGTATTATGTTAACTCTTAGTAAACATCTTTATCGTTGCATATAAATTATAACTTATTTGCAAAGTAAATAAAAAGCCTGCACATGCATAAAACTAGAAATTTTGATAAAGCGTTATGCCGACCCGACCGTGTAGAATTTCCTAGTTCTTTAGTTCCTGGTTTGAATCTCCTTATAATTTTCTTTTTTCTATTAAAATAAGATAAAAGCGAATGTTTCAATTTACATTTTTCACTTTTATCTGTTATTTTTTAGTGTTTGTTGAAATATACGCTTTGATGTTGCCCAAACAGACAAAGCAGCTGAACTATAGATGCTTCAGCTGCATGCTTACTCAAAATAATAATAACGTATTTATTATAAAGAGTAAAAGTATGCAATTTAGAAGAAATACAATAGGTTTACAGAGAAATGTATAATAAGAAATAAAGAAAAACACCTGGGGTCGTATTCATAAAGCATCTTAAGTATAAGTAAAAGAAATTGATTATTTACTTAAGTATTACTTAGGTAAGAAATTTATTTTACTTAAGTATATTTGTTATTCATAAAACAACTTAATAAGTAATTCTTGTTTTTCATTGTGGACGAAAACATTAAAAAAAAACAACATTAATTCCAGACAGATATAACATGCACAATTATGTTTAAAGTGCTTTTATCTAAGAAACAACACTTTAATCGTACTCTCCACGCTATTTTATTTTCTGACTTAAGTCATTTCTTACGTATCTTAAGTTTAAGCTGTTTTATGACTAGGACTTAAGTTTTTACTTAGACTTAAGCTGAAATCACCACAAACTTAAGTAAAATCTTCAACTTAAGTCAAAACTTATACTTAAGATGCTTTATGAATACGGCCCCTGGACTCCAGATTTATAGGCTAAGAATGATCCTTCTGGAAAGTTTGTCATATTATGAGTATTAAAACATGATCTTTTGTTTCTAAACTATTTTAAAAATGCTCAATCAACAAAAAATATGTCCGACTGAAAAATCGAACCCGAGTTTCCTCGCCAGTAAAAGCTTTCCTACTATTTTGACCAATACACAGTCGTATTTAACAGCCGCTTATACAAAGCTTTATAATTGAGACAATTTACATCTGATACCCGTTACAAATGCTTTCTAATTTTAAAATGGAAAACATAGTTAAAGTAACTAATTCTCAAGTGCTTCCATACATATAATCTGTAAGTAACTAAGTTAAAAAGCTTCGTAAGAAATATAGCTATAATTTCCTGATATCTTTAATCTTTGTCGAACGATCCAATAAGTACAAATTAATAGTTTTTATTTAAATAGGAATTTCAAATATTAGATCAAAAAGGTATTCTATACTAATATGGTATCAAGTCAACTCGTCCCCTAGTCAACTCGTCCCCCAGTCAACTTGTCCCCGATTTGGTCATTTCGTCCCCAAAAAATTGGTCATTTCGTCCCCCTCATGATAAAATTTGGTCAACTCGTCCCCATTTCGGTCAACTCGTCCCCCTTTTGGTAATTTTGTCCCCCTTAATATTTTAGGCATTTTTGCTTTTTTATGATATTCTAGACTCACCAGACTCGACGCACTAGAAATCAAAAGTAAACAACAGCTAGTGTGGTCAGCCATATTTTTTTCTCGCACACCTATTTCAACGCATCTAATATTATTTTTGTTACAAAGCATTTGATTGGCTTAAATATTTGTGCAATCACTGTAAGTTATGTGCTACACCATTACTGTCTTGAATGGTGCAATAAAACTTTAAACAACAGTAGATATAAGTAGATAATCAATATTTAGGCCAAATGATAAATAAATCTGAAAACATTAAAACCTTCCTGAACATAGGTGGTAAAGAACATAAACAATCATTCTGCTTTTTTTATTACACATTGTCTGAGTTTCTTTTTTCTTTTTTTTCATTCTTCTGGACTGCAGTGCTTGCAGAGGAATTTGTCACCCCAGTACAATTTGTACCCAGTGTTCACAGTGTTCACAGCCTACTTGGTCACACTTTACCCACTTCACAAATATAAGAGATGTACTCTTCCTGACTTCATCTGGACTGAATTTGTTACAGACACAGCACTTGTCATCCTCATCATCTGATGATGATAATTATGCAGCAGGAGACGGGGTTTTGCTTTTCTCAGAGGCGGTCTTGTTGGCTTGTTTTGCACGATTCAGTCCAGATGGGCCAGGCAGAGGGGCCTGTGCTGACTTTTTGCGTGGGTTTACTGCCTGTTGGTATTACATGATTTTATCTACTATAACTTCCTCAGTAATTGCTTGCCCACTTACAATAGAAGACACAAGTCTTCTCTTTTTTGTTTGTCTTTTTTTTTGGTCTTTAGTGGTTTTTCTTTTACACTGAAGAATGCAGCTGATGTATCATCACATGGCATGTCATTTAGTTCCTCTTGATGACAGGAAGTGGCATCTTATAGATTTTCTTGCTCCTGCACTTCTGCTACTTTAAAGCAATCAACAGCATCTGGATTGAAGGGATATACACCAGACTTTTGGAATGCAGACTAAAGATTAGTAACAGACAGAGCACTTGTGTAAGCTGTACATCCAATAGAACATATTTTGTACTTTGTGATGGACTGTCCACAATGTTCGAGCATATACCTATGTGATAATTCATTGAAAATTCTCTCATATGGACCAAAGCATCCTACATCCATTGGCTGGAGCACATGGCTAGTGTGTGCAGGTAGTACAAATAATATAATATGCTGATTCATAGCCCATTCAATCAGATTCAAATTCACATGTGACCTGTGTCCGTCAAAGAGCAACAGAACCGGAAGATCGTCATTACGCTCAGGTAGGTATTTCATCAAGTGTGTTTCCATTTTAAACATATATCTTCAACGGTAGAGCGGGGCAAACACAAAAGTCGCAGCAGCCCGATATTAAAACATGCTTGTAATGCGATTTCTATATTAGCTGCGTTGAGTCGTAATCGGATGCGTTTTGTGAAAAGTTGATAACAAGTGTAATATGGCTTTCATACGCAACCTACAGTAACAGTTGCTCTGTAAATATTAATTTGTTACTCCAAAGTCATGCCCTCATCTGTGAAAGCTGAAAGAAATGGAACAGCCAGTAGCATATATATTTTTTCAAATGCAGCGTATAGTAACATTAGCTCTGTAAATCTTAAATTTTCTCCAGATTGATACCGTCACCCTGCCCTAACCAGTGAACCGAATCGGCAGTGTGACCTCTCAAAATGTAGATCACACCATAAATTTTAAAGATATATCTTCAACGGTAGAGCGGGGCAAACAAAAAAGTCACACCAGCCCGATATTAAAACATGCTTCTAATGCGATTTCTATATTAGCTGTGTTGAGTCGTATACGGATGCGTTTTGTGAAAAGCTGATAACAAGTGTAATATGGCTTTCATACGCAACCTACAGTAACAGTTGCTCTGTAAATATTAATTTGTTACTCCAAAGTCATGCCCTCATCTGTGAAAGCTGAAAGAAATGGAACAGCCAGTATCATATATATTTTTTCAAATGCAGCCTATAGTAACATTAGCTCTGTAAATCTTAAATTTTCTCCAGATTGATACTGTCACCCTGCCCTAGCCAATGAACCGGATCGGCAGTGTGACCCCTCAAAATGTAGACCACACCATAAATTTTAAAGATATATATCTTCATTGGTAGAGCGGGGCAAACACAAAAGTCACAGCCACCCGATATTCTATATTAGCTGCGTTGAGTCGTATACGGATGCGTTTTGTGAAAAGCTGATAACAAGTGTAATATGGCTTTCATAGCGCAACCTACAGTGACGGTTGCTCTGTAAATATTAATTTGTTACTCCAAAGTCATGACCTCATCTGTGAAAGCTGGAAGAAATGGAACGTCCAGTATATATATACTTTTTCAAAAGCTGCGTATAGTAACATTAGCTCTGTAAATTTTAAATTTCTCAAAATTGATACGTCCACCCTCCCTAACCAGTGAACCGATCGGCAGTGTGACCCTTCAAAATGTAGATCACACCATACATTTTAAAGGTATTTATCTTCAATTGTAGAGCGGGGCAAACACAAAAGTCCGATATTAAAACATGCTTGTAATGCGATTTCTATATTAGCTGCGTTGAGTCGTATACGGATGCGTTTCGTGAAAAGCTGATAACAAGTGTAATATCGCTTTCATACGCAACCTACAGTAACAGTTGCTCTGTAAACATTAATTTGTTACTCCAAAGTCATGCCCTCATCTGTGAAGCTGAAAGAAATGGAACAGCCCGTATCATATATATTTGTCTACAAAATGAGTCGTATAGACATTCCTGTAAATCTAAAAATTTGTTCCAGATTGATAACCGTCACCCTGCCTGAACCAGTGAATGAATCGCAGTGTGACTCATCAAAATGTAGATCACACCATAGATTTTAAAGCTATATCTTCAACGGTAGAGCGGGGCAAAACACAAAAGTCACACCAGCCCGATATTAAAAGGTGCTTGAAATACTGCGTTGAGTCGTATACGGATGCGTTTTGTGAAAAGCTGATAACAAGTGTAATATGGCTTTCATACGCAACCTACAGTAACAGTTGCTCTGTAAGTATTAATTTGTTACTCCAAAGTCATGCCCTCATCTGTGATAGCTGAAAGAAATGGAACAGCCAGTATCATATATATTTTTTCCAAATGCAGCGTATAGAAACATTAGCTCTGGTAGAACGGGGCAAACACAAAAGTCACAGCAGCCCGATATTAAAACGTGCTTGTAATGCGGTTTCTATATTAGCTGCGTTGAGTCGTATTCGGATGCGTTTTGTGAAAAGCTGATAACAAGTGTGATATGGCTTTCATACGCAACATACAGTAACAGTTGCTCTGTAAATATTAATTTGTTACTCCAAAGTCATGCCCTCATCTGTGAAAACTGAAAAAAAGGAACAGCCAGTATCATATATATTTTTTCAAATGCAGCCTATAGTAACATTAGCTCTGTAAATCTTAAATTTTCTCCAGATTGATACTGTCACCCTGCCCTAGCCAATGAACCGGATCGGCAGTGTGACCCCTCAAAATGTAGACCACACCATAAATTTTAAAGATATATATCTTCATTGGTAGAGCGGGGCAAACACAAAAGTCACAGCCACCCGATATTCTATATTAGCTGCGTTGAGTCGTATACGGATGCGTTTTGTGAAAAGCTGATAACAAGTGTAATATGGCTTTCATGCGCAACCTACAGTGACGGTTGCTCTGTAAATATTAATTTGTTACTCCAAAGTCATGACCTCATCTGTGAAAGCTGGAAGAAATGGAACTGTCAGTATCATATATACTTTTTCAAAAGCTGCGTATAGTAACATTAGCTCTGTAATTTTTTAATTTTCTCAAGATTGATACTGCCACCCTTCCCTAACCAGTGAACCGGATCGGCAGTGTGACCCCTCAAAATCTAGACCACACCATGAGTTTCAAAGATATATATATCTTCAATGATAGAGAGGGGCAAACACAAAAGACACAGCAGCCCGATATTAAAACATGCTTCTAATGCGATTTCTATATTAGCTGCGTTGAGTTGTATACGGGTGCGTTTTGTGAAAAACTAATTAAAGATTAACAAGTGTAATGTGGCTTTCATACCGCAACCTACAGTAACAGTTGCTCAGTAAATATTAATTTGTTACTCCAAAGTCATGTCCTCATCTGTGAATGCTGAAAGAAATTGAACAGACAGTATCATAAATATTGTGCACATTTTGTAATTACGTCTTTGCCATACTGACAATCCGTTGGTGAAGCAATAAATGATAGTTTGATTCTAATATGAAAATTACATTGAACAGGTACGAATAAAGAGTGCTGCTATATATACATTTAATCTACTATTTGATATGAAAGGCCTGTTACACTTAAAAGCTAATTTACGCACAGAGTATGGATTACTAGGCACGCAGAATATAACTCACTTTACGCACTCCTACGTTTTTTCAGCGTTGTTAGCACAATTACACGTTGCACGGTGACGTGTCCACCTACAAGATTTGGCGCCTTAAATGAGACGTGAAATAGTGCTTTTTCATTCTTCCATCTACGTCTTTACATAAAAAACATATTAGAATCGATCGAAATAATAAACATTAGAACCATGTTTTAATTATCCAAACAATACTAGTCAGTTACACGCTGAGTTGGTAATTCACTCGAACTAGACCGCAGATGTAGGTCCTATACTCTGCGTATTGTTTATACATTGTATATGTTAAAATGTATTTATGCTAGATATTATTTCCAAAATAAACGTAGCTATATATGGTTCGCCCTCAAAATTGGGGATACAGTAGTAATCTGGATTCTATTAATTTAGTGTTTGTTGTAGCAACAGCAATAGAATAAAGAATGTTGTTACCACTTTTAAAACGTTACAGCAGCAAAACTGTAAGTACTACTCCAGTGGAAACTTCCGGTGATCCGTAGGTTTATGCTACTTCATACTGTATATAGATGTTACACTCTTACTAAAAGCTTTGATATTTTTCACTGAGCTTTGTAATTATTGACATTTCATACATTCGCAATGTTTTACTGCA
This sequence comes from Mercenaria mercenaria, assembly GCF_021730395.1. NCBI lineage: Eukaryota > Metazoa > Mollusca > Bivalvia > Venerida > Veneridae > Mercenaria > Mercenaria mercenaria. Next base: position 60,169,799 of record NC_069361.1, on the reverse strand, counting down.
GTAACTGCTGGCAGTTCTAGCAATTAACTGCTACAACTGCCAGCAGTTCTAGCAGTTAACTGCTGTAGCTGCTTCAACTGCTAACTGCCAACTTCCTGCTGGTCAATATACCCTTTTTTTAATTAGCATGCGCGGATCCAGTGGCACCCACCACAGTCAACTGTCAAGCGACCACATCATATTCTTTCAACGTAAAGCAACTGAGGAATATGTTAACAACTATCTAATGTACTAATTAAGTAACAATCATGGTACATAGTGACTTGCTAGAGATTATTGTGAGGGCAGGAGTGTGGAGAATTACAATTACATGCTATACATATTATCTTTATCATTTAACTCTAAAATGAATTAATAACTACACTGCTACATCTTTTCAACTCTATGCATATCACAGAAAGGGATTAATAGGTACACCGCTTTAAAAATGACATCTTTTAACCTGCCATGCTTATCATAGATTGAGGTTGAAATGTCTAAGGAGGGGTTGAAATGTCCAAGGAACAACGTACGTTTGGGTTGAAATGTATCTGGGTCGAATTTACGGTCTCTCGAAATGTCTTGCAAGCGTTTGCGCAAGTCCAACCAAAAGGCGAAATTACGATATTAAAACATCGTATTTTCGTGGTTTCGCCTTTGCAATTGAGAGGGCGAAAACGCGAAAACACGATACAAGATCGCGAAAACACGATGCAAAAAATATCGCGTTTTTGCGCTATAAATATCGTGTTTTCGCGTTTTCGCCCTACTTACCACGAAAGCGAAAACACGAAAAGACGATGTCAGATCGAGGGCGAAAACGCGAAAACACGATATTAACAGCGCGAAAACGCGATATTTTTTGCTTCGTGTTTTCGCGCTGTTAATATCGTGTTTTCGCGTCAAAGTACCGCGTTTTCGCGTAAAAATATCGTGTTTTCGCGATTTCGCCCTAAGGACGACAACGCGAAACTGCGATGGCCCCAACGGAACACCGTAATTTATAGAAAATCGATAATCAGCAGTGACGCGTTGATACTGCCAACTAACACTAATTAGCGCAAATTTAGTGAGATTTTATGCATAGATACACATGTATTTGGTATAATTTCGTCTTATCAAAGACGTGCCACAGGTCGCCCAAACTGACAAATGTTGCAAGCTCGCTTTGACTAAGTGGTACTACTGTCTCACAGTTTTATCAACTTGTAAGCTCGTGAAAACTGGCCGTATATGAACCTGCAGCGATGATATTAATACTTGCCTTTTTGAAACGGCAATCTGTAGCAAGTCGTCGGATAACAGATTTGATCAACTTAAAAATTAAGATCTTGAGATCTAACTCAATTTTAAACATAATCTCTCCCGTATTATTTAACGGTTACATTTTTCGTCTCAAGTGTTCTCAAATTTAAGAAAAAATCTCATAGATATGCGGATGCGCAGGCCGATCTGGATCCATGCTGGTCGCAAATGCACTATGTTGGTTTTCTCATGGTGCGGCTCAAATTTTCTAGAAGAATATGTCTGGGTTGATACAAATATATGTATCAAAATTAAAACGGTTTTGTTTCGCCGGTTACATATCTTTCGGTTTATTTCTCGGTCTGATCTAAAGTTGTAAGTTTGTCTGACTGTATGTCCAGCATTTTTACGAAGCCTGCTGTTATGTATAGCGGACTTTTGAGTATAAGAGATGGAGTGATAATTAATGCACCTCTAAAATACACTGGCTGCAGAACTGACATTCTGGGGTACATTTGTGGTGCATGTTTGTGTTGTTTTCTTTCACAAAAATCTCATGAAAACCACAGCTATCTGATAAAGACTAAATCAGTGTGTATATAATTAATGGCAGGCACTGTGTTAAAGCTTTAGAAAGAAATCTTTAAAGCTTATTTGTAGTAAAAACACCGTCGATGTAATTTATGTTGTAGTTTTCGTCACAAATAATCAAAAATGACCCAAACTATTCGTTAAAGACAGAATCAGTGTGGTGTATGTAAACAATGACTGGCAGTGAAAAGAGATTAATTTTGAAAAGCTGAATATTTTGCTTCTGGTTTAAACTAAGAACTCCTCAGATGTCACTTTCTTTCCAATATTTGTACCCATCGAGGAAGGTGAAATCCCCTTGGGGCCTGCTGCCTTGACGATAGTAAGTATGACGTAGTAAAGTATGACGATCGCCTAGACTGGATTCAGTGCGACTCTTGCAACGGATGGTTTCATCATTCATGGAACGTGTGTAGGAATTACTACTCCGGAGCAATGGAATAAATATGAAGATGGAAATGTTCATTTTTTTTTTGTCAGTTCTGTGAATAGATTAATAACACTTGACATCTCATCTTTTTACAAACATAGAATGCTACCAAGCAAAATAGTAGCAGAATCTATTATTATGTTATACATTAAGGGTTAGTTAGTTCTTGCGAGTGTGGACTGGCCGTACCGCAGAACTATATCTAGCAAGTCAAAGAAATTTATTTATTAAACATTTGTCTTTTTCGTAGTTACGTTTTTTTTTTAAACAAACGTCTCATAAAACAGCCCCCTCCCCCAACCCTCATTTTTCAGGAACGTTCCTACATCATTGACTGCACGCGCACCCACATATTTTGTGCACGACACAATATGCATAGGTGCGCGTGTAGCCTGTGGTGCAGGCACGTAGTACATTATCGGCCGTATAGAAATATTGTCAGTCTATTTACCTTTTATACACTTACTATGGCGTCTCTTTCTGTACGGCTCAGAAACAGTGTTAACCTTTTAAACGTGTCATACCCCCAGAACCTCAGATTCGTACTTACTGCAATATTTTAAAGGGTAATATTATAAGTGCTCCAGTAATTTCGCTAATGTTCCAAATCTTAACTTTTGAACATTATTTTGTTATTGCTTTAGCCGCCACCCTGACCAAATGTGAATCACATTCATACTTTTGTATATAGGGTTTGGATATGTTTTTTTCTTTTCAGTTTTCAGGAATACGTTGAGAAATTCAACCTCCATCCAATTTCAAAGTACTTTTTTTCTCGTTTTCACCATTTTACGCTGTTATTTATTTGTAATATTCCAGATATGGCCTAGGCTTCTGATCCTCATGAAACGTCTCAGATAAGACGAGTTCAAAATCTTTTAGATAATCTGAAAGGTGAGGCCAAACTTGAGCCTGTGTATAATAATATCATTTTGTTGTCTGACAGTAAAGGTAAATACCTTCAGAATCAGGTTAATGCTGTCAGCAATTATGCTGATACATCAACATTAGAATTTGGTACCGGGGTGGGAGGACAATAGCTGAAGGAGTTACATTTCTAGAAGAAAAAATTGCTCATGCCTGTCCATTGCTGTAAGACGATGCTCGATCAATTGTTTTATTTTGTCATACTACATGTGACGTAACCAATTTATTAAAATGGATAAATGCCTAACAAAACGAAAACATAGCTGTTAGTTCGTGCTTTATGTATGAACCACAGATGTTCGAAGTTCTGTTACCACCCCCACCCCGACTCCCTTTTTTCTTAACTACTAGCTGTCTGAAAAATGTCACATTATTATAGTTAATAACTAATCATACATCTAATCCCATTTAAACAATAACAAAATATTTGGTCTTGTCCGCCCGTCCGTGCATCCGAAAAAAGTAAGTTCATAACGCGCTTACATCAAAAAGTATTTTATATAATTTGATGAAACCTTGTATGGCCCCTGAAATAGTCAATGATACACATTTTCAACTTGTGACACGCCTAGCTCACAAATTGTATATATATAGTAGAGAGAATTTATACGAACTATATCACCACCACAATATACCAGACCAATTACGGCAAAGCGCCTAACAGTATAAACGAACACGCACATGCCACAGCAAGTCCACTAAGCCAAAAAGATTAGTTTCGATGCTGCTTTATATAAGAGCCCGAATTGTACTACACATTCGTACTGGTTCAACATTTGCATATATATACTCAAATCTAATAAATACCACAGAAATTTTCAAATATAGATGAAGATTTGCAATGTTGAAGAATTTAAAAAGAATCAGCTTATTAATGAAATCGCACAGAATCCCCAGACTGGGCACAGGCCATGTCTGAATCCTGCTGAAATACCAGATATTAATCGGGTGCCCATAAATAAAACTGAAGAAGTAAATATTTATGCCGAATTTAAGTTGGAAGTCGTAAATTTCAGCCGCAAAAGAGGAGCCGTTTGAATATCGAATGAATAAACATAAGTCAATTTAATCATTTCAGAAATAAATGATATCAAGAATTTAGAAGAATTAACGAAACGTAAATAAAAGGTGATAAAAAGTATATTATTCCGAACGTAAATTTGTTCAATACGTTCATTTTGCGTTAAATATGCAACGTTTTTATAGTATTTTAAAGTATTTTCTTTGGGAAACGTTCTAGTTGAAATGAAGTATAGAATTTGAGAACATACTAATACAGTATAGAATCTATAAACATACAAAAATACAATATACATTGTAGAATTTGAGAAACATATGAGAGTGAATAAAACTCTAAACTCAATGCGGAGCGTTAGCGAAACATTAGACTTTCGAATCACCAACATTAAAAGTCGAATACTGCAGCCTCATGTAAACCAAATTATCATCATTGAGAACAAAAAATAACCTTAGCTATAACAGCTAAAATTTCAATATCGAAGGTAACGTTTCTTAATATTGTAAAATTTCTTGAAAGGAATTCACACATTATTTTGTCTAAGTTTTATACACTACTTATAGCAGGGTCTCAGCACAACTTATAAAATAAGTGTCAGTGTAAGTCATGAGAAAAGTGTGCATGTTGAATATCGAATACAAAGAGTTTTAAACAAATGTACCGTTTTTAGCCTAGACAATTAGCGAGGAGAATAGTTTCCCTTTATCAAAATGGCGAAAATCGTAAACAAACTTGTTAGAGTGCATATAAGCGCTGTGGTCGATCCGAAAATGGAGAAAGGACCATGGCTGCGTTTGGTTATGCAGCCAAAAGTCGGCCCTTGGCTTCAGAACTAATATTTTGCTTAAAACATCTCGACGTATGGCCGGGATTATACGGTAGATCAAACTCTATCAATATTGTTTCAAGATGGTTTAAATGTGTTTGCAAGTCATATTCTGTGCATTTATTTAAGAAATGAAATATTTTTTTCGGTGTTCATGCGAAATGAACGACAGAATAGGGCCGAAAAAAGGTTTTTCTTATATCATTATATTTCCTTTCCATTTCCTAACAAGATCATATTATAAATTGCACACATACGAAATGAACGTCATAATTTTCAACGGAAAAGAATGGAGCGAATGTAAATACAAAATGTATTCCAAGCTATATGATCATCTTTAGATGTGTAAGTCATAGCAGATACATTTACCACGGTAAAATTGGTCCGTGATCTGAGATGATACAGTAATCCTCGTCTATTATTTGACATTCTCGATTTGGGAATTACAACTCCGTCAAGCATTTATATGTCGGCTTGAGAGTATAATCTTGTTACCCTCAGATTATTATGATTAAAAAATTGCATAAACGCTTCTTTGGCCACAGTCATTATTGTCTATATTATTCAAATTTATATGCGGTGCAAATAACATTATGTGCAAACTACATTATGAGATCGGAATATTTATACGAAATGAACAGCAAATATTTATGATGTGTGTGTGTGTGTGTGTGCGTGCGTGCGTGCGTGCGTGCGTGTGTGTGAAAATCGTTAACGAAAGTAACCTTAAGTGCGAAAAAAGGCGTTTGTTGTTTAATTCCCTATTGTTTTCTTTGCATTCTCTACTTATTTAAAGACAATGTTGACACATGTTTATAAATAATAATACCCTTGTATGAAATCCTAATGTCAGATATTTTCGACGATGCTCGTTAATTTTCGTAATAAACTGGATCTCATAATGTTATTTAAACATAATGAAGTTTGCACCGCATATACACTTGAAATCACCGCAAATAAAGTTGAAAGTACCGAATATGAAAATCGAACTACTATACATAATGAAAAGAGGACCAACGAAAGGAGAAACAACCCCAAATACCGTTAAAAGCACCGCATACACATTAGAAAGCACCACATTTAAAGCTAAAATCACCGCATATGCAGCTGAAACCACCGCATGAAAATGTAAAACCAGTTCATATACAGTTGTAAGTACTACGCATACAGTAGAAAGCATATCATATAAAGTTAAAAGCACAACATAATATGTAGTTAAAAACATCGCATATAAAGTCAAAAGCAAAACATTTAATGTGAAAATCACCGTATATACAGATAAGATAAATCCGCATATAGTTAATTGCACACCTATATTAAGGATAAAGGCGACGCATATATAAAGATGAAAGCACCGCATTAACAGTTGAAACGATCGCATACAAAGTTAAATATACCGCACAATCAGATGAAAGTATTTCATATACATCTGAAAGGACCGCATATAAAGCTAAAATCACCGCACATACTGATGTAAGCACACCATATACAGTGATAAGCACATCATACACATGTTTAAGCACTGCACATACAAGTAGAAGCACGTCAGATACAGATGTATGCACATCATAAAGTACTAAATCAACATCATAAGAAAGCTATGGCGTTCCATACGAGTACGTATAAAGTATTGGTTTCGTGCTTCTTTTATAGTATGCTTACTCCTCCTTTGCCACATTTCACGAAGTTTTCATCACATATTGTATCTAGGGATGTTGAAGACTTTGATTTAAATTTATGTTCTATGACACATGCGATGCCAATATCATAACTATCTAGAAGATAACTGAGACTTCCAACTGAGGACATAGCTCCTCGTACGTTCCATGTAAGTAATATTACAACATATTCTTGTATCGGTAAGGCCAGAATTTTTTTAATTTTCTGGTTCTCGGGAGCGCCGATCCGATTTTTTTCGATTTTGAAATAAAAATAAAAGTGGTTTTCGCTAATTTTATTTTCCCCGCCGATAGTCCGGAGTGAATACAAGCGAAAATAAAATTGTAAACGGCCATTTCGTTCGTTTCGCTAAAAGCGCCGCATCCTGCCCTGTTTTAGTGCACCCTTTTGCCCTTTCAGCACCGCCCCTTTGAATTACCTGCCAATCATTTGTCAAAATAGGAGACGTCCCAAACAAACTGTCACTCGATATTGCAGATATGACACTCGGCGACTTCACACAAGTGCTGTGTTTTTGCCCTAGGCATGTATGCAGAGTAACGGTAATTAAAATGATTAAAAGGCGATCTCTTCAATGCCTCTTTGAGCTCTTCGACAATGCCCTCAGTGTGGAAAATGTCGAATGTGTGTGCCATATTTAAAAAAGGTGACCCATCTTTACCATCCAACTATCGCCCCCTTTCACTTCTTGATACTATTGAGAAAGTCTTCGAAAAAATCATATTCAAACATCTGTTTAATTTCTTCCATGACACTAACTTCTTTACTTGTTGCCAATCTGGTTTCATGCCAGGTGACTCTACTGTGAATCAATTGGCCTATCTCTACAATACATTTTGCAGTGCTCTCGATAAAGGACTAGAAGTCAGGGTTATATTTTTTGATATTAGCAAGGCTTTTGATAAGGTTTGGCATCGCGGTCTTCTCTACAAGCTTGAGCGCGCGGGTATCCGTGGAAATCTACTGCGTTGGTTCTCCAACTTCTTTCTAACAGGTGTCAACGGGTCGTTATTCCTAGAGCGTCCTCAAGCATCGCTAAAATACAAGCCGGTGTCCCTCAAGGGTCCATTATTGGTCCCTTAGGTTTCCTTGTATATATCAATGACATTGTCACTGATATCGAATCTAATATAAACCTTTTCGCAGACGACACCAGTCTGTTTATGATCGTAGAATCCCCTCTTGCGACCGCTACTCAGCTACAATCTGACGTAAACAGGATTACGGAATGGGCCGACACATGGCTTGTCAATTTTAATCCAGCAAAATCAGAATCTCTTGTCATCTCTCGTAAAAGGATGAAACCATTTAATCCCTCCATCAGCATGACCAATTCTACAATCCCCTCCGTCGACAGTCACAAACATCTCGGGGTAGTGATTTCCAATGATTGCAAATGGCATCAACAGATTGATTTGATCAAAGCTAAGGCCTGGACCAGAATCAACATCATGAAACGATTGAGATACCTTTTAGATAGAAAATCACTCGAAGTCATTTACCTTTCGTTCATTCGCCCAATAATGGAATATGCAGATGTAGTTTGGGACAACTGTAGCCAATACGAAAAAGATGATCTGGAGAAAATTCAAAACGAGGCTGCCCGTATTGTTACTGGTTGCACCAAACTATGCTCAATTCGTAACTTACAGCAAGAAACTGGATGGGAGCCTCTGTGGGAAAGGCGACACAAACATAAACTTGTTCTTTTCTTTAAGATGGTAAACGGACTTGTTCCTGACTACCTGTCGTCCCTTGTTCCGGATACGGTAGGTCAGGCTACACAAATGAGGCTGAGAAATGATGCCGATCTTCTCAATATCCGTGGTAGAACTGTCCAATACATTAATTCCTTTCTCCCCTCTGCAATTGACAGCTGGAATGCTCTACCCAACGAGGCCAAAGAGATCAGACATTTAGACTCCTTCAAGTCCTACCTAAACACTAATAAACCCAAACCCAACTCACTGTTATATTCTGGTGCCCGGCGAGCACAGGTTCTTTATACTCGTCTTAGAACTGACTGTAGCGGTCTCAACCAAGATTTATTCTTAAAAAAACATTATTCATTCGCCTGTCTGCGCATGTGGTGCCATTGAAACTACATACCATTACCTATGCCTTTGTCCCAACTTCTCCGATATCAGAATAGAACTCTTTGACAGCATAAGACCTCTAGCGGACATCACGCTCAAGAATCTTCTCTACGGCGATGATTACTTAAGCTTGCAACAAAACAAGTTGATATTTGACGCTGTACATCGCTTCATTATAGCATCAAGGCGATTTGACAACAGTTAGTATGCCAAGTATGTCCGGCCTGATAAGTCACTCGAACCCTAACCATTCCCCGACTCTTCAATCTTCTCTACTTTCTTTTCAGAATTACCTCTCTTTTATACTTCGCATATGCGCCAATTTTCAATATTTATTACTATTTTCTGCTAGTTAGTTTTCTGAGGTAGTTATTTCATACTTCAGTACGCAGTTGCATAGGTAAAACAACTAGTGTTACTTAACAAGACATAGTTACTTTTTTGAATTACTACTGCTCTAAAAATGAAGCTATGAAAAAACTAATTTAAGATTATTACTTAAAATTCGTTATGTACTCTTCTCACTACTTTCCAAATTTTCTTGTTCACCATTTTCAAAAATTTCAATGTTTAATAAAACAGCTTAGTTCAATGTAATGTATTTAAGATCGTATATTTAATGCCTGCCATTATTGTATGTAATTTATCTGTAAGGAGAGGAACTATTTTAGTTAATTCTATCGTTCCAATCCTTTTCCTATTGTGTGTAGTCATGTCAGTTGTCATTCTTAAATGTACATTACGAAATAAATATGTTTAAACTGAAAAGACGATGACCGACTGAAGCGCAAAAACAACAATTAGAGAGGTCTGCAATCAAAGCCAACTGGAAAACAGAATAAAAAGGGAGAGAAAACATAATTTATAACACAGTCTGCCGTGTCAGTTTTGTTGTTTACAGTTTGATCTCGGTTGGAGATAATACTCGATCTTTAATTAGTATCATAATGGTTGGATTTAACGTCGCGCCGACACATGATAGGTCATATCCTTAGGACGGCCAGCACATATTTATGCAATCTCGCCAGGCATATGTATGTTTTTGACAACACAGAAAATGACATCACTCGACCTTCAGCTATTTCCGGAAGTAAATAAAATGAAAGTAGAAATGCTAAACTTGTAAACGAAAGCCGCATTTTGATTCGTAGATAGTCAGGGGTCACGCGCAGGGGTCACCCCGTCTAAATGTATGCGCGTGGACTTCATTTTTTTTTTTTTTTTGCTATTGGGGAGCCAATTTTCAGCACTTTATTACGAATTGAAATTACCTGGGCTTTAGTACAGCATGTCAGCTTTCAATCTATGAAAAAATATTTGAGCTCTGGATAAACAGAAATCCCGCAGGGGTCCGTAACGGACCAAGGGTACATTGATAATTTTGGAACTTCATCAAATCGCTCAAAATGTCATTTTTGATGTTGTCTGAGAGTGTCAGTATATGCCTCAGATGTAAGATATAACCGTATTTGAGAACTGCAGACCTAGAAATTTCAGAAATATTTTCAAAATAAGTTTCGTGTAATAAATGTTGTTTCTACGGAAGTGTGAAAGGGCCATCAGACGCTAGTTAAGGCTGCGGAAAGGATATGGCAACTTTCCAGCTTTAATGGTGGAGGAAGACCCCAGGTACCCCTCCGTGCATTATTTCATCAAAATAATATTAAATTTATATGACATTAAAATTGTTGAAGAAAAAAAACAGTCGATCTTTTACGGTATGTAACGGCAATCTTAGATTTTAGCGTTGACAGTAAGCGCTGAGAGTAGTTTCCCTTTACCGAAATGGCGAAAAGGCTTCAGAGCTTCTCGGCCTTTTTACGGTATGTAACGGCAATCTTAGATTTTAGCGTTGACAGTAAGCGCTGAGAGTAGTTTCCCTTTACCGAAATGGCGAAAAGGCTTCAGAGCTTCTCGGCCTAAGTCGCCTACCCAAAGTTCAAAACCTCACACAAAGGTCTGTAACCACACACCTGAAATTGCAACATTAACATGACTGTATCACACTGGCCATAGCCTTCGCAGAAGCGGTGGTTTAAACGCCGCGGCGGTGGAGGATTCGTCGCAGAAGCGGTGGAGAAATATGGCCGACTGACTATCTTTACGCTCTCATCGGTAATTTTTCTAACGAGTGTTTCACGTTTGACTGAAAATAACCAGTGAGACAGGAGCCCACATGTGTATTCTTCCAGCCACAAACACTTGTTCAGTGCAATTCTTTGCCGTTAATGTAAACACTTCTGTACAGTTTGACGAGGGACTGCCGTTTTTGTAGAATTTCTATCAGAAATGGTAAAATCTTGTACAAAACGACCCCTGAGCACGTTTGCATCAAAATGTAAGTCTGACACTGTCAAGCAAAAACTTTTTCTCCGTAATTGGCGATTTTTTAGTGCAAGCATACAAAATGATCGGCCAAAAATGATTCCAACGCAGTGTGCGGTGGGTACAGTTGCAACGCATTACGGTGGATCTTGTTTCTTTAATGTTCGCTATTGACTTTAAATTGGAGTAAACAGCATTTTCCCAGAATTTTGATTGGGTAGGGCCAGGAAATCACTTTGACATTAGATATAGAGATAGTATCTAAGTTTTTCAAATCTTAGGTTTGAAGTTAAAAAGCTTTCAAATGGAGGCAATTGTCCATATATTTCTCAAAAATAGATATATAGACAATATTTTATCCAGAAGCGTAGAGTTATGAGCGTTTAAAATTTTCATGTAAAAGACATTTTTGTGATCAAGGAAATGTAACTCTTCTTGAACATGGAGAGTAGACACATCAAAGGGACATAATATAGTGAATATTTTCTAACTGGGTGCATTTAATTTAACATTCAACTGTGATCTGGATTGCTAAACAATGATCCATGATACTGTGTGCTAAAAATTTGGAACATCTGGTACAGTCTGTTAACAGCAAAAATATGCTGTAGCAGAATGCAAATATTTAAACTCTAAACGGGACTCGAACCCAGGACCTCTCACACCTGAGGCAGACACTCTACCACCTCCCTATAACAGCAGTAGCTAATATCTATGCCGTTTAAGTTCACCGATTACATTACATGAACTGGAACAATTTTGTGACAATAACATCATAACTGGTGAACTCCGGATTATCGGCGTATTCGCTTTGTTACCTAAAGGCAATATTCGTGTAAAGAAAAAATAAAATCTTATGTTGCCAACGTTTCAATCGGTCAAAACTGCCCAGATTTCTCTGACGTGTTTTTCAGAGGATGAACTTATTGCACGGCCCATCAGGGCCGGGCATATAGAGGTGGTTTTAGAATGTGCAATGGGTTCGGATTTGACAATTTTTTCCCTTCGAGTCATATTTCTGTTAAATTTTCGTTTGACACTCAGAAAGTGAATATTCTAACGTTTAATCGCAACAATAATGGAATTAATATTATTCAATTTTGTTCCTTCTGGTTTATATTTTGCAATATTTGCAGAATTTGCATTATAATGAATCGGATTTGATCAATTTTAGCCTTTCAAGTTATTCGCGCAGGGCCATTTGCGCATGCGCAGTAAAATTATGCTGTACACAAAAGTGTAGTCAGTGTAACGTCTTTTTTTATTAAAATATTCCGAAGTGGATTTTGTCAAGAACAAGGTAAGTTGTTACCAGCAATATTGTTTTTGATAACAATGCATTTTGAGTGCCAATTCACATGCGTTGATCTAAATTTTAGAATAAACCAAACTCATAGCGAGTCACCCTAAGTGATGACCTACTTACACTATCAATAGGAAACATAAATAAAATTTTAAATAGCATGCTTTAGAAGACATTTTGCTTAGTTACGCATTTTAATAGGTTTATAGAGGTGAGTTGCAGTCAAAGTATCATTTTTTAATGTGTATAAATGTGAAGTTTTTGAAGACGGAATAGTGTAAACAATAGACCACGTGATTTTGGCGCGATTTTACTACACTTACATGTACATAATTATGCTACTTTGGCAGGTGGCGCTGTGTAAGGTTTTTCCAAATTAATTGAAGCTATTTATAAACATCCCAATGTCTGAAACAGTTACTGAAATAATTTATCAGTTTGAGACCGCGTCAGAACTTTTGACTCGTGTCTTGGAGAGAATTTTCTCTTGTACATATCCCCACATCACTTATTACCGGTGGTTACCTTAAAGGAAGTGTCTAGGGGTACGGATCCGTACCTCTAGACAAGTCTGTTAGGGGTTTTCTAGGGGTACGGACCTCCATTTTTCTAGAGATTAAAGGTCATTTACATTTTAATTTTGTTGAAAATGAAATAACAAATAACATTTCATCAGAATTCACCTTAAACTTGGATCTAAATGGTTTACTGATAACAACATTCATCCAATTTGTTACATTTTCTTTCGGAACGTAAATAACCGAAGAACACCAAATAAATCACGAAGTTTCGAACGGGCAGAAAAAAAAGATATGAAGATTAAACAAAATAATTTTAAGTATGTTGGGGTAAAACCATTTTTAATTGATAATTAGCCCTTTTTCACACATTTGGTTGCCGTTACGAGATACATGGGACGTTTTCACAAACAGTTTCTTTTACTTAATGTCGCTTAATTGATTATTAAAGTTCCGTGCCGATTATCATTATACAACAATGTACATTGTTAAATAACAAAATAGATTGGTGCATATTATTATGCCTAATTTATTTATTTATTTGCTGAATTTCAAATAGAATTCATTTAAGGGATAGATTCATTCATTAATCTAGCTGTTATCAACAGTTTATTTGATAACAAACTATATAATTCCTATCGGCACAGAACAGTGTATTCATTTGTAGTTCCTCGGTTATTTAGGTTTTGAAAGAGAAGGTAAACAATCGGACGAACGCTGGTATCTGTAAACCAATTAGATCCAAGTTTTAAGTGAAGACTGGTTAAGACTTTGTTGTTATTTCATTTTCAACAAAATTTAAGATATAAATAACCCTAAATCTCTAGAAAAAGGAGGTCCGTACCCCTAGAAAACCCCTAACAGGCTTGTCTAGAGGTACGGATCCGTACCTCTAGAATCAGATTCTAGAGGTACGGATCCGTACCCCTAGACACTTCCTTACCTATTACCGGTGCAATCCGAAAATCTCGAATATTTACTTCCTGAAGAGCACTTCCGGAATCCTTTGTTTACAAAATTACACGACTATTCGCCAAGTGTATCTTCCGTGAAATATGTCCTTCCTAAGGGTAAGTTACTTATTTATTCTATATGAATTGATAGAAAATATGTTTTTCCAGTGTACTTTACTGATAAACTTCAATAACACTCGATGAATTATGAATAATTCTCCAGAAAATAAGTGACAGAAGGAGTTTCCTCTTGTAATTTTTTTAAGCATATGAATCAAATGTCATGTATTGTGGAATATCAATCATTAATACACCGGTAATTGGTACATCCAGGATACTGCCTGATAACAGGCGCGAGGCAGTATGAAGATATAGATAGTCGAAATAATCCGATGTACATTGCTTTAGGGTATAGCGGATTTTAGGGTATAGAGGATAGATTGATAGATTTTATATTTAGACTTGAATTATTGTAAATTTTCATATCATTCTTTTACTGGCATTCAAACAGACATTCTGACATACATTTTAAATATTTGCTTGTTGTCACAATGTGTTATATTAAAAATTTTCATATGTCATCAAATGTAAAATAAATTCAATTCAGTTCAGTTTATTTTATTATTTGTAACGTAAACAGATACTGTTTCTAGTTACATACAGGAAAACATATAAACATAATTATAGTGACAAGTTTACACATAGAACATCATAAAATAAAGCTATCCCGGGACCTATAGACTAAATCAGTGTATAATATGTAAAAAATGTCTGTGAATGAAAAATATTTGATAGAAATTTAAAAAGCTGAATGTTTTTGAAAAGAGAATACATTATTATTCTGATTTATAGTAAAAAAATCTTGGAAAGTTTGTTAACGGTAGTTCTGCACGTTTGATAAACCGGAAGTGATGGCGTGACGCCATTTTTCCGGAAAACGTAGAATAAAGACTGGATTTGGCGTACGGAACAGAAAATCATTTTATGAATTAATTGCAACCTGTGAGTAAATTTATTACAATGGTACTGTTGCTATATTGTAAAGTCAAAATATGATATTAAAACATATCACATGTTAAATAATTCAAAATAACGTCCTAAAATTAGCGTGAAATGTCCGGTTTACTTTAATCATGGTCAAATATCTCAAAAATAAGCACACGGACCTATATATTTTATTTCATCAAATTATAGGCCATGTCTTTATTTACAACTGTGAGAAGTTTCATCAAAATCTACATTGTAGAAAAATTTCTATTCGCGAAAATGTTAATAATTAAGAAAGTTATGATTTTCCCATAGACTCTCATTATGAAATATTGCATGAGGTCCCTATTTTTTCAAATCAGTCTAGCAAAAAATCAAGCACACGACCCTATCTTTTTTATTTGCTTAATTTTCTAGGTATATTCTGAAGTTTTGAAAAATCAGTGTTTAATCAAATTCTACATTGCAGAAATAATTTCGATCCAAACGTGCAGAACTACCTTAAGATGTGGATTTTAAACTAATAATGGAAAAAACGACCAAGGCTATCCTGTACACCCTAAATCAGCGCATATGTAAACAATGGCTTGGAGAGAAAAAGCACATGTATTTCTATTAAAAGCTGAATGTTTTAAGAAGAATATATGTTTTCTGTCTGATATACTGAAAAAAAACTACTATTTTCATTTCTTTGAATTTGAATGCAGGAAAAATTAGTTAGCTATCCGCTATACCCTAAAGCACTGTATAGGCTTGTCTAAAGAGATAACAGTTCTAGGATTTTGTATGTTCTGTAATAAAAAGATAGAAAAATCTTTGAAATCATGGATGGTCCATATATGATATATGTATTGTACAGTATATACATTGTGTATTTTAGAATACAGGCTGACTCGGACCATGGCTGATTCGGACCTAGTCATAGCTTCTATGCCGTCTAAACAGCTGATCGCATGCATTGACATGCTGCCGTTTGACATATGGTCAATATTGACTGTTAAATAAAAGTTTGTGGTCTGAATCAGCCAAAATATTTGGTCATTATCTACTTTTATTCAAAGTATGTGGTCCGAATCAGCCAAAATATTTGGTCCGAATCAGCCTGTTTCCAATATTTTAAAACGAAGAAATCCTAGAATAGACCATGTGACTTACGGTGCGTATTTACTACACATGTACATAATTATGTTACACTCAGCAGGTGGCGCTGTTCAAGGTTTTTCCAAGTATTAAAGCCAACTATTGTTAAACATAATCCAATGTCCTGCACAAGGGGGCATTTCGTCATATTATAAGTTCCAATGATAGTCCAGAAAATGGGCGATTTGAGACCTCGTGAAAAATTTTGACTCGCTGTCTTCTGGTACATACATGTACTTCCTGATGATAAATAACAACCACTACTTTTCTGCTAGTTTTGATTACAAGACGAAAATTTTGTTTTGGACTCTTGTAAGTGTATGAATGTATTGAAAAACAAATCAATGTTTTTGACATAAAATTAAAGTGATAAAGATTTATATAGGCCCTAGATTATGACACTAACTCATTTTTCAGGTTTTTCTGCATGAGTGACAGCAGCTATAATTGCATATTTTGTGCTACATTTATTTGATTTATTTGAAGATATCCCTAGTTTTTAACAACTGCCCTGACCTCCCAGTTATGATCAGAAATTGATTGTTGAATGTTGGGAGTATTTCCGTAAATGTAGATATGGATTTATAGGGAGATTACGCACCCACTCGATGAAAAATGAAAATGTAATTTTGGTCCCATTCAAATACACTTAGGTGCTTTCACTTTGAAAAACAGTGTATAATTTCCAATCTGCACACTTTCCCGTCTTAAAAATCATATAGTATCTAAGATACCCTGTATGACTACAATAGGTATACATTTACTGTAAGGCCAAAAAGATGTTTCCAGTAACATGCTAAAGAAAAATAGGTAGGTAGCTGGTCAGTAATTTAAAAAAAAAAATTCAGGATTTTATTATCAAGTGGGACCTTTCGGAAACTATCTTTGTGCACAAAAATATGAATAAGGGAGTTATTCCTTTAGAGCATCAGTAACAGGGATATAAACTAGCTATTTTTATTTAGGGGCCCAGACTGTCAAAAATAAATGTTTAACATTAGGTATATGGGCATTTTCTCCAACAATTTAGGGTCCCAGCCCAAAATCTAGGAACCATGGGCTACTGGGCCCCTGTTAGGGGTGTAACAATATGCTAGTCTCACGATACAATATGCATCATGATACAGATGCGACGATACGGTACATATCGCGATACGAATTGAGTATCGTAAGTAAGCATTTATGTGACAAAATAAAATTTCATCAATGTCTCTACTCTTGCAATGATACATTTCTTTAACACTGATTGTATGAAAGATATCATGCAATATTTCTAGTTTTCACTTATCGTTTCTGTATTGTGAAACAGACCTATGATTCGATATGCGTTATCGCCAAACTGATGTATCATGATAAAATGAATTTCGAAATAACAGGCCTATGATACGATATGCGTATCGCCAAACTGATGTATCATGATAAAATGAATTTCGATGTATCGTTACACCCTTAGCCCCTGCTGATTTTTCCTTGAGTAAGTTGATTTTTAACATCACTGACAATGTTTAAAACATAAAAAGTGCAGTTTTTCAACTTTTTTTTAAAACATTAAATTAAAAAAAAAACTCCGAGGCAATGAAAAAGAATTAGGGTCCGGAATTAAGGGTAGGTCGCGATACCGGAAACAAACTTTTTTTCTAACCTAATTTGTATTTATTTGTGACAATGCTTGTTTTAAATATTAAAAGAGGATTTTAATTAATATTTTTGAGAGAATTTCAGCAGGCTCAATAGGAAAAAAGGTGGTAAATCAGCAAATATACAGAGTTGACTTGGTAGAAAACTTGAATGATTACTAATATCCCCATTACCATTTTTTCACATTTTCATGCTCCCTTTCAGCTTTAAAAACCGCAAATCAAACATTTATCTTAAGTGATATTGCTAGGATATTGCAGTTCCACTGGTCAGATAGCTCAATTGGCAGAGCAACCCAAAATTGAGGAAATTACGTATGGTAATTTGTGTTTTGGGGAGGTTCCAGGTTCGAATCCTGGTCTGGCTGTGCAAACTGTTGCGTTGTGAAGTTAACTTTTTCCAGTTTTTTTTATAGAAGATCTACAGGTAAAAATATAAAAATGCATAATTTTATTTACTTATACTGCTGTAATACTGTATTTACCTTGAAATAAATTTATTCCCCACGATTTTGTTTACTCTTTGGGGCATATTTGTACTCTTTGTTGTTGTTTTTTTTAGCTCTTGTGATCACTCGATGTCCGGCGTCTGTCGTCTGTCAACATTTAGCTTGTGTATGCGATAGATGCTTTATTTTTCAACTGATCTTCATGAAAATGATTATCTTGATGAAATCTAGGCCAAGTTCGAAAATGGTTTTTCTGGGGTCAAAAACTAGGACACTATGTCAAATCAAAGAAAAGCCTTGTGTATGCGATAGAGGCTGTATTTTTCAATTGATCTTCATAAAGTTATGTCAGAATGATTGCCTTGATGAAATCTAGGTCGAGTTTGAATATGGGTCATCTGGGGCCAAAATGTAGGTCATAGGTCAAATCAAAGAAAAACTTTGTGTATGCGATCGAGACAGTATTTTACAATTGATCTTCATGGAATTTGGTCAGAATTATTGCCTTGATAAAATCTAGGTCAAGTTTGAATATGGGTCAAATACTTTGTTTTTTTGGGCCGTGCGACCATCTATTTGCTGCATGTTGCAGCAATTTTTTACTTGTTAACTGGTAACTTACACTGAATCTTCTATGTGTGCCCTTTTAGCAGTTGGCGAACGGCAAAGACAGTGAGCTTTGTCCAAATATAAGCAATTATTTACCAGTTTTGAGAGGATTTCAATTGATAGGAAATTACAGTTACAAACTAAATACCCTTCTGCAACACATGGAGTCATCATCCGTAAATACATAATATCAAGTGACAATAAAAATTTTCTGATTTGATCACATGCGACTTCTGCATCGTATGATAAACTAACTTGACTAAAGTACAATACAATTACTAATATGTAGCATATCTTAACAAAATGCCATTGAGCAGCTGTGTACTGGAGTTAAGACTTTTTACAAGTAGGCTAATTTACCTCTTCTTCAACAATATCCTTTTATTTTTAGATGTTTACCACAGAATCTCAAATTATCAAGGAAAATGTTTAGATTTTTTTCTTAGTGACAAGATGAGATTATTTGATTGCCCTTCGTCCGTCAGTCGTCTGTCTGTCCGTCGTCCGTCCACAATTTCTTTTGAACATGATAGAGACCTCATTTTTCAACAGATTTTAATCCCTGAAGGAGCCAAAATGTTCACCTTATGAACATGATAGCAGTGACATTTTACTTTCGACTTTAACCACATTTACACACAAATTAAGTCACAATGAGATCTCGGTTCTTATTGAAAACCAACCACATTTACACACAAACTAAGTCACAATGAGATCTCGGTTCCTATTGAAAACCAGCTAGATTCCATCATATGTTCAAGAGATACTACCCCTGAAAGGGGCACATTTTCTATTCTGGCCCTCTCATCCATATAAGGTTTCATTTATGCTCGGATTTGATACGAACTTGCATATGTGTGCCAAATCACATAATCGCGCTACGTCATTTTGAGCCCGAAAGTGAAATTGGAAACATAAACAAAAATTATAAATCAGGGCGTAAGTTTATTATTCAATATATTGTGTTAATATCATGTACATCATTCAAAACCTATTTGAAAGTGCTTAATTAATGCTATTCCTGTTCAACCACTTTCGACAGTAAAGACAAAAACTTCATTCTCCTCTGAAAACTGTCACAGCGCCAATCAAACATATTAAGAGACCTTTAACTCCTTGTTCTAGTGCCAACAGGACGACAAGGAATCAACTCATTTCAATTATTCTTATTATAACAACTGAAGAGAAATTATAGCTGGGAACATACTTAAATATGCTAAAACATGATTAAAAAACCTATAAAAATGACAAATGGTTGCAGCATGTGCAGTGTGTTGGAGAATACTCCCTCGACCTCACCCCAATGCGAACCCGACTTCGATATTATGTGGCCAAAACAAAAAAAGGGACAGCAGAAACCCTGTCAGTTTGTATATTAGATAAATTGGTCTGTTCTATGATGTAAAAGTCGCATGTGGTAAGCATTTAATCAAACAATCGATATTGTCAGTTGACATTTTGCATATAATAAGGGAAAAGGAAAATGAAGAAAACCTTCATGCTTTAATATCAATAATCATAATTGGGGTGTATTTAGTACGAAAGAACATGTTTTGTACCAGATTTTACCGTTTTTAATGGGAATTCTACAAAAACGGCAGTCCCTCGTCAAACTGTACAGAAGTGTTTACATGACAAAGAATTGCACTGAACAAGTGTTTCTGGTTGGAAGAGTACAATGTGGGCTCCTGTCTCACTGGTTGTTTTCAGTCAAACGTGAAAAGGTCATTAGAAAACGTACCGATGACAGCATAAATGTGGTCAGTCGGCCATATTTCTCCACCGCTTCTGCGACGAATCCTCGAGCGCAGCGGGGTTGGAACCTACGCTTCTGCGTAGAAAAAGTAGGCATCGAACACAACGATTGTCCACGAAACGCTTGATTTAGGTAGGTGTTTATTATTTGCTTGTAAAAAGTGAATGGAATAAATGTTAATAAGATTATGTATAAATTCTTGAACATTCCTATAGGTAACCAGACCTGTAAACCCAGAGTCTAGAGGTCCGGTAATCAATACGAATGCCGAGAATGGCATTACAAAGAGGAGACTATATTTAATCATTAAAATCGGGAGATGATTTCAAAAGTTTGCTCTCGTATTTTTCTTGTCATTGCATTATATAAGTGACACTGGAAACAGATGTATTTATAATTCTTTAGTCCTTGGAAAATTCGATCGAAAATTTGATAAATAATGAATAGGAATTTGTGCGCTGTAATCGGAGGCATTTATTAAATAAATATAGTCTCCTCTTTATAAACACTGTTTTTAGTATTCATACTAATTGGGAATTTAAAGCTCAAAAATTGGAAAAACCTACGTTTTTTGCTTTGGAACTGCCTCCTTTTACCGGGAAACAGCTCTGACATTGGTAAAACAGCATTAAATAGTACATGTATATTGAATTTCGGACCTCTAGACTCCAGGTCTTGAGATCCGTTTACCGGATCCCTAGCCAATACCTTTCCCCAAAAGCCAAACCAAAAATTTCAGATGCACTGCAGCACGAAGTACACGGCTACTAAACGCTAGCGCCACCACCAAATTGTGGTGATAAGGAAAAGAGCTATCGACATTTCCGTGGTGCAGCTATCGCCCGTTTCTATTTGTAAACACGTGAGTAAAATCAATATTTTATCTTATGTTTTTATTGATAGAACTTTTTTCGAAAATCGGAGAATGTAGTTCCGTGTAACAACACTTTTACTACAGGTTGGCTGTTATTTCATTAAAATATTATGCAAATTGTGGTGTCAGGAGCTTTTCTCCCGAATCTGACTGTGGCACATTTTCATATGGGCCAGTATTCGAACACCATTCCGATGAATAGACACACTGTAAGAACATACCTGCGCATGCAAATGGTGCAGAAATGATAAACAATTATATGCGCACACACCATGAATAATAGAATCTCGGGTTAGAAGAAATATACCAGGATTTTTAAAAGTGGTGGCGCTGTAACTCTAGTGGTGGCGCTATACAGTAGTGGTGGCGCTGTTACGACATTCAATAATACGAACTGCTGACGCGTTCGGAACAAAACAAACACAATATTCTCTAACTGATAATTTTCCTGCAAGGAATTATGTTATTAAAGAAAGAAAAACACGATCATAGTTTATTTATTTTTATGAAACATTCTCTATCCAAGAAAAAAAAGAACAAAATACTCACAGACCATTGGGACTCTTGTAGTCAAAGTAAATATTCTCCTTTGTTTAAGGTAACTTGACATGGACAACCAAGATGGCGTCACGAAATTGAGGTTGGTCACATTATTTACTTCTATAGACGACATGCTGCTACAGAGGTCTAAAGATCATTTTAATCATTTAATACACACATATACCATTGTAAAAATGCATTTAATTTATAAAATTATAAAATCAAAAGTTCTGAAACTCACCATGAAAACAAGTCAATTTTTGTGCACATTTTGCGGAAACGTTATGTATCCAAACTGAAAACAATTTATATCCTCATATCTTTGAATATGTCCTTCAGGTGCTCCAGAACAAAAGAACTTATCCACTGAGTTTTATGCTATTTGCTCTGTTATTTCATTAGTAAATTATAAATTTCAATATTTTTTTTTGGCAAATAAATCCAGTAACAAGGGGCTATGCAATTCCAAAAATATGTTTATCGTAAAACTCTCCCAGTCCTATGAACAGAAAGGGAACCCAAACATAGCTGATTTTGGGTATATTACATTATGTTTTATGACCCTTGCATGTTCAAATACAGAAATCCTCATCTAAACTGACTCTATATTTCTTGGGCCGGGGGGGGGGGGGGGGGGGGGGGCGGGCAACAGAAAATCAAGAAACTGTACTTTATCAATTACATTAAACATACATTAATTTAGAATGGCCTAAGATCCACACTTTCCATGAGATTTCCATGCAAGTCAGTGAAAATTTGACATTGAGGGTTATTTAAACAGAAGCAAACATATTTGAACTAGGACACAGATTGAAAAGATTGTAAACATTTCATAAAATTAAAATACAAACAATGCAAAATTACTAAGAAATGAACACATCACTCAAAACTCTTAATATGTGAGGATGTAAAGTCTCAGAAATATGGACAAAGTAAACTTACATATACTTTGAATTTTTTAACGACCCTCATACTGCAGGCAGGTTTCAACTTTTTAGGGTGTAAAATATAGAAAGTTATAATTTACTAATGAAATTACTGAGCAAATAGCATAAAACTCAGTGGAGTTCTTTTGTTTATAAGTGGAGCACCTGAAGGACATATTCAAAGATATGAGGATATAATTTTTTTTTTCAGTTTGGAAACACAACTTTTCCGCAGAATGTGCACAAAAAGTGACTAGTTTTCATGGTTAGTTCCAGAACATTTGATTTTATAATTTTATAAATTAAATGCATTTTTACAATTGTATATGTGTGTATTTAATGGTTTTAATGCAATTTAGACCTCTGTAGCAGTATATCGTCTATACGAGTAAATAATGTGACCAACCCCAATTTCGTGACGCCATCTTGGTTGTTCATGTCAAGTTACCTTAAAATGTTAATGTAGAATTATTTCTAACCTTTAAATATTGTACTTAAATACAAACATAAGTGTACTTTAAATTCGGGTCAAGAAAAATAGTAGCAACACCTTTATTTCAAACGAAGATCTTTGTCCAGGCAATAATTCGAAGATAGTGAAGAATTTATTTTTATATTAATATTCTGAAAGTTACTTTCCTTTGTTTTTATACGTCGTTTGCATGTCATTGTAAACAAAAGACCTTACTTTCACAATTCTTTCTAAAAAGTGAATACAGTACATTTTCAATTCCAATCGATTAATATGATTAATCAGTAGAGCTTAGATGTACAATCTGAATCCATATATATATGTAGATTGTTTTATGTATGTATTTTGTTGAGTAACGTAATTTTAGTATAGTGTGGGATAGGTTGATACCATTGATTATTGTAGAAATTTCCGTGGCTTGCAGACAGACATTTTCATATATTAAAATTGAATATATTCATATACAACAGCGCCACCACTACAGTATAGCGCCACCACTTGAGTGACAACACCACCACTTTCGAAAATAGTCGTGTTTTAACTTTTTACTGTGTTTTTCGTAATTCTTTTATGTATGGGAATACGTGTAATTCATTTCTACATCATTTGCATGCGCAGGTATGTTCTTATAGTGTGTCTATTCATCAGAATGGTGTTCGAATACTGGCCCATATGAAAATATGCCACAGTCAGATTCGGGAGAAAAGCTCCTGGCACCACAATTTGCAAAATATTTTAATGAAATAACAGCCAACCTGTAGTAAAAGTGTTGTTACACGGAACTACATTCTCCGATTTTCGAAAAAAGTTCTATCAATAAAAATATAAGATAAAATATAAATTTTACTCACGTGTTTACAAATAGAAACGGGCGATAGCTGCACCACGGAAATGTCGATAGCTCTTTTCCTTATCACCACAATTTGGTGGTGGCGCTAGCGTTTAGTAGCCGTGAAGTAGTAAGCATGTTATTTTGGTGAAAAAAAAAAAAAGATCTTAAAATAGGATTTGATAAAATATACGAATTGTGTTGAATATAATAATTGATAATTCTTCGAATTTGAATGTAATTTAAACTACTGGGACTGATGTATTGTTTATGCATTGATGTTGAAATACGAGCTACATGTTATATGTACAAAGCTGTTACTGCACTGGTTATAGCCCTTTGGCATTTATGCGCCATTTGTAAGCGTCAGTGTTAAATAGATAAGTTGTACTTGCGAAAAGAGTTATTTTAGACCTTAGAAGGTTTGTTATTGGTTTAATTTGATAGATTGAGGTGCATCTTATCTATGTTATGATATGCTTGTATTTATATTAATGTTTTTTTTTATGTTTTGAAAAGATGGAATGCTTCTGTAATAGCGAGCTCGAAGAGCAGGCCCAAAGGGCCTGCTCGAGAATCGAGCTTTACGGTAACGCAAGTATACTTTCACACTTGGTGATGGATTTGAAAAGTTTCGTCGGAAGTTTTAAAAAAGCGCACCTTAGTGGACTGGTGCTCACAGGAAGTACTTCTTTCCGGAGTGAATACAGAACTTTATTCAATTGCTAAAAATTATTCATCACTCAACAATAATCGAAGAATGATTTTCAGTTGTTTGAAAAAAAAAATTATTTGCATTTAAAAGATCAAGCATCGGCCAGAAAATGGAAAAAAATGTCATTAATAAGCAGAAAGAAACGGGAACGCGGTAATGACGTCACCGTGATAGGATACCGGCTTCCCATACATTTTGCAACGTATGATATTCACTGTTATAGGTACGGTGACACTAAATATAGACGTTTTCAAGTGAATAGGTTCTCCTGAATTCTTGTGACTAGTGAATAGTTTCTTTGTGACAAATAAATGATGCATAATATTTTTAGATAAATCCAATTTCTTTGAGCTCGCTTTGAGGCTTTGCCTTAGTTCATATTATGTTTTCGCTTCTCTATGAAAATTTGTGATGTCAATAAATTTATAGCGAGCTCGAAGAGCAGGCCCAAAGGGCCTGCTCGAGAATCGAGCTTTACGGTAACGCATGTATACTTCCACACTTGGTGATGGATTTGAAAAGTTTCGTCGAAGTTCTTAAAAAGCGCACCCACAGGCAGTACTCCTTTCCGGAGTGAATACAGAACTTCATTCAATTGCTAAAAAGTATTCATCACTTAACAATAATGAAAGAATGCTTTCCAGTTGTTTGAAAAAATATTATTTTCATTTAAAAGATCAAGCATCGGCCAGAAAAAACGGTAAAAATGTCATTAATAAGCAAAAAGAAACGGGAACGCGATAATGACGTCACCGTGACACCGGCTTCCCATAATTTTTGCAACGTATGATATTCACTGTTACAGGTATGGTGACACTAAATGTAGACTTTTTCAGGTGAATGGGTTCTCCTGAATTCTTGTGAGTAGGGAATAGTTTCTGTGTGACAAATAAATGATGCATAATATTTTTAGCTAAATCCGATTTCTTTGAGCTCGCTTTGAGGCTTTGCCTTATTTCATATTAATAGCGAGCTCGAGAATCGAGCTTTACGGTAACGCAAGTATACTTTCACACTTGGTGATGGATTTGAAAAGATTCGTCGGATGTTCTTAAAAAGCGCACCCTAACGGATAGGTGCTCACAGGAAGTACTTCTTTCCGGAGTGAATACAGAACTTCATTCAATTGCTAAAAAGTATTCATCACTCAACAATAATGAAAGAATGCTTTCCACTTGTTTGAAAAAACATATTATTTTCATTTAAAAGATCAAGCACCGGCCAGAAAATGGGGAAAATGTCATTAATAAGCAGAAAGAAACGGGAACGCGGTAATGACGTCACAGTGACACCTGTTTCCCATAATTTTTGCAACGTATGATATTCACTGTTACAGGTATGGTGTCACTAAATGTAGACTTTTTCAAGTGAATGGGTTCTCCTGAATTCTTGTGAGTACAGAATAGTTTCTTTGTGACAAATAAATGATGCATAATATTTTTAGCTAAATCCGATGTCTTTGAGCTCGCTTTGAGGCTTTGCCTTATTTCATATTAGCGAGCTCGAGAATCGAGCTTTACGGTAACGCAAGTATACTTTCACAATTGGTGATGGATTTGAAAAGTTTCGTCGGAAGTTCTTAAAAAGCGCACCCTAGCGGACAGGTGCTCACAGGAAATACTTCTTTCCGGAGTGAATACAGAACTTCATTCAATTGCTAAAAATTATTCATTACTCAACAATAATGAAAGAATGATTTCCAGTTGTTTGAAAAAAAAATATTATTTTCATTTAAAAGATCAAGCATCGGCCAGAAAATGGAAAAAAAATGTCATTAATAAGCAGAAAGAAACGGGAACGCGGTAATGACGTCACCAAGTTTACCAAGTTTATTTCAAATCTTGGCCCTTTAAGGGCATCAGCATTACATATAAATGCATATACATATACAAATTAACAGCCAAAACAGTTCAGCAAACAAATATCACGAACCATCTAAACATTAGTAACATTTACTAACAACAGGAATGTGATCAACATAAACTCAAAGTAGCATGCATGAGCCCTGTCACAAGAAAACCGACCCAACCGTGACGCCGGCTTCCCATAAATTTTGCAACGTATGTTATTCACTGTTATAGGTATGGTGACACTAAATGTACACTTTTTCAAGTGAATAGGTTCTCCAGAATTCTTGTGAGTAGTGAATAGTTTCTTTGTGACAAATAAATGATGCATAATATTTTTAGCTAAATCCAATTTCTTTGAGCTCGCTTTGAGGCTTTGCCTTAGTTCATATTAATTTAAATTTGAACAAGTTTTCTTGAAAGGAGGATTTGTTAAGTTTGTTCCATTTTGACACAGAAGTGTGAATTACATACAGTCTCGGTATATTCTCTAGTATAACATTTGCTTTGACTTTCATATTTTTTGTGCTACTGTGCTAATGATTCTTATAGAATGTGTCACTTTATGTACCAGACACTTTATGTACCAGCACTTTATGTACCGCTTTGGACACCTTATGTACCACATATATATTATATAGTGGATGATCATTTTTGTTTTGATTTGATGAAAATGTTTTATTTTATGTTACTTGAAATGTTTTTAACTAAATTTAAATGTTAATTGTCATGATTAATAAGGTAAAATTATATGCACATAGAAATGTTAACAACATTCTATGGACTTAAGCTGATTAAATCAAAGTTGTTTTCACAGATAATTATCACATATTGACAGTGCTACACAATGAGATAAATTACTATATAATATGTAGGTAGTACACGAAGTGTCAAAGTGGTACATAAAGTGTCTGGTACATAAAGTGACTGGTACATAAGGTGTCGCACCCATTCTGATACATTTTAAAGAAATGATAGGTTAGGCTTCCCTTTACTGGAACTAGAACAGAGTAATGCACACTGCCAACCATTATAATATAAACACATTTTGTGTTTAACATATGCAAACATATCCTAGTAAATCCATTAAATGGTTTGCTACATTTCTGACTGAAATAAAATGTATATAAGGCTATCATTAAAAAATCATTTGTTTGTGGTAACACGACCTACCTGTGAAAATCGCTGTGACCCAACTTTTTTCCTGGACATGCGGATGAATTTTTTTCCCTATATGATTATATGCACAAAAAATTCCCTACGAACTGACTCACACAAAAAACTTTGGGTTGTGTTACGCGAGTCTCTGATGTTTTCATCAGTGCTGGAAAACTCTGTCTTACACCCTGGATGTAAGATGACAATCATCGTGTAAATGATGTAGAACAAACTATGTCTTATTATATGTACATATTTTAAAACATTCTAAATTTCTTTTTTGCAGCAATGGTCTGTGTTGATGCTATTTTCTCTAAAAGCAAACTGTCAGTAATCTGCAGCCATTCAGCTACTGTAGCGTACCAGAAATTTGAAGAAAGGAGTAAAGAGGTACCTTTTATTTCTTATTTTGCCTTTATTAGGTTCATACAGAAGAGAGAAATTTGCTTAACTTAAAAAATTAAATTAGGATAAATTGTGAAGAGCCTGAGTTGTGACTTTGATTCATAGTGGTTTATATTTTGTTATCTGTGGTGTGATATTCCAAAGACATAATGACTTTAGTCTTGATTTTATGATCATGTATATGAGGAAGTTATCTTTCACATAAAATGTGCTGTTATCATTTTGCACCTGCCCAGCTCATATATACATGTACAAATGTAAGTCATATACATGTACCTCCAAGCTGTGTATTGTTGAAAAATGTGATTAAAACAAACTTATGTCTCACCCAACAATTTAGTGTTTACTGAGTAAGGTTTGATAAACTGGAAGTCATGGCGTAATGTCATTTATCCAGAAAACATAGAACAATGCCTGGATTAGGCGTACGGAAACGAAAACCAGTTTTTGAATTAATGGCAACCAGTTAGTAAATTTATTAAAATGGTACTGTTACTATCTTTCTAAAGTTAAAATATAATATTAGAACACTTGGCACTTTAAATAATTCAAAATACTGTCTTAAAATGTGTTTGAAATAGGCGATTCACTTTAATCATAGCCAAATATCTAAAAAAAGAAAAAAAAAAACAAGCACACGGACCTATACATTTTATTTCAACATATTATAGGCCATATATTCATTTTCGACTGTGAGAAGGTTCATTAAAATCTACAATGTAGAAAAATTTCTATTAGCGAAAATGTTATGAAAGTTGCGATTTTCCCATAGACGCCCATTAATGATTATGAAAACTTGCGTAAGGTCGAAATTTTTAAAATCAGTGTAGCAAAAAATCAAGGACACGACCCTATCTTTTTTATTTGCTGAATTTTCTTGGTATATTCCAAAGTTTTTAAAAATCAGAGTTTTATCGAATTCTACATTGTAGAAAAAAAATTCAATCCTAACGTGCAGAACTACCTTAAAAAAGCATGTTTAGACTTTGGTATGATCTTTCATTGCATGGAATACATCATCAGTATGAAGTGGGCATGTGCTTATTGTCTGATCATACTATTAGTTAAGTCCCATTTTGGACTTAACATTATTATGTACAGCTATATCAGTTTATTTTATATTCAACCTACAGTTTTCATTAAATTCAAATGAAACTGGCAATTGGTATACTTTTATTGAGTTATGCCTTTTTTGAACTTTTTCAATTCATTCTATCAAGCATTCTCAAGGGGCATAAGTCATACAATATGACATCATTCCTGCTTTTAGTATTTAAAATTAACTCATTTTTGTAATATTCCTACTTGATCTTAAAATGTTGATAATTTGCCTCATTTCAGTGAGCTGCCATTACCAAAGTACCTCAAATATGTAGGAACCATGACATTCAGGCAGTTCTGTTCTGTTGAAATAATACTTGAGCTGGAACCATGGCATGAAAGAAATCCTTGGGAAATATATATAAGTGGAGAGTGAGACATCAAGTTTGTAAAATGAAAAGACATATGAAGCAAATAGCAAGTTCTGAATGCTGCAAACCGGTCACACATCCAGTTGGCTTACGGAAGGTCGGTGGTTCTACCAGGTGCCCGCTCGTGATGAAATAATGCACGGAGGGGCACCTGGGGTCTTCCTCCACCGTTAAAGGCTGGAAAGTCGCCATATGACCTATCATGTGTCGGTGCGACGTTAAATTTAAAAAAAAAAAAAAAAAAGATCCATCTCGTAGTTGTAGTTGTAGTATAGAGTTCTCTGTGTTTGTTTGTTTTTTTTTTTTTTTTTTGGGTTTAACGCCGTTTTTCAACAGTATTTCAGTCATGTAACGGCGGGCAGTTAACCTAACCAGTGTTCCTGGATTCTGTACCAGTACAAACCTGTTCTCCGCAAGTAACTGCCAACTTCCCCACATGAATCAGAGGTGGAGGACTAATGATATCAGACACAATGTCGTTCATCAAATAGTCACGGAGAACATACGCCCCGCCCGAGGATCGAACTCGCGACCCCGAGATCCGTAGACCAACGCTCTTACCTATTGAGCTAAGCGGGCGGGCTAGTTCTCTGTGTTGCCATATCATTTTGTTTCTTACATGTTGACTAAACAGGCATACTCATGATTATCGCTAATTTTCTTGAAAAACTATTATACTATTCAACAATCTTCTTCAAGCAAAATAGTTTCGAAAAACCGTTTTATAAAATGTCATTTTTCATTTAAACTAGTCGATTTTTTCTTTGCTAATACATTTTTGTACAAATACACTATAGTAAAACAATTGTACAGAATCCTCGTGATTCGCATGTTTATAAATCACATGTACCCATTTCATTATCCGTTGGCGATGTAGTGCCTTTGTGTGATTGAAAACCGAAGCAGTAACATAATCATCATCGCCATCCATAGACAGGAATTTCTATATTTTTGTGAAAGCACCAGCCTATTCCGAAACGTTTTTATAAGAAAATAATTATATAAGTCGCTAGGAAACCCATATCATAATGATCCCTAATGAACCACTGGCACCAGATCAGAAAGAAAATGCCTCCGTACGTGTTATACCCTACCCCTAGGTATTCTATAAGAACCATGGTCATGAACGGGAAAATATACTAACCCGTTTCAATCGTACATTTCTCAACTTAAACGCGCAGTTCGGTGAATGGATATGTAGCATATTGAACAAGCGATAATTTATCTTCCATCGTGCACCAGACACATTGTCTCAATATTCCATATTGCTGAGATTATCAACATATTTTATGCTTTCGTCAACGTTACAGAAAAAACTTGCTTGACCTTCCCTAATGAACATCCGGTCTAGAGGTCACGACAGTGTGCACATGTTTGGCGAAACGTAAACAAACAAAAACAGAATTTAAAAAATCACAATTTTACACTAAAACTCGAAATGATGAATGAAATTCATCTTGTATACGATATTTAATTTGAAATCGTACATTGGTCTGCATCTGTTCTGTTTATTTTATTCATTTTGCACATTAATGCTGCATTTTCACATTTTAGCGAACACGTGTAGTAAAGTGACGATTGACATACATTTTCACAACAGCCAATCGGAATGGTTTTTTAATCTAGAACGGAACTTCACCAGGGAAGTTCAAGCAAGTTTTTTGTGTTACGTTGAAATTACTATAAACTACGCGTTGTTTTTCTAAGATAAGATGTATTAAAGAAATGTGACCGGTACTCAATGGAAGATAAATTACCACTTGTTTGATATCCATAGTACACATTTACCGCACTGCGTGTTTTAGGTATGAAATGCGCGATTGAAACGGGTTAGTATATTTTCCCGTTCATGACCATGGTTCTTATAGAATACCTAGGGGTAGGGTATAACACGTACGGAGGCATTTTCTTTCTGATCTGGTGCCAGTGTAATGAACAGCTAATTTTGTGACTGCAGTTTTTGCACTCTTTTTCTGTGCAAAGCTGTGGCACGAAATTGCTAGCCCAACATGTATTTAAGCTGTTGCGCAGGTGTTTTGTCTGTCAAACTGTTTGCTTAGATTGCCAAAATGTCAATTAGGATATGTATCAGTGCAATGCAAAATTCGAGATCATTTTTTTCTCTCTTTAAAATAATGCCGTTGACTCAACAGGACTTTTGCAAAACCATATTTCTGTTGAAATTATGCTAAATCAATAAATATCTTCTATCTATTTTTGTCAACTGACCAGCAGATTTTATGCTTGATCGAACGTGGGTGTTAATTGTAAGGAACCAGCCTAAACGAATGAATACGACTTAAATATGCGAAAATATTGGAGAATCTTATACGACATAAAGGATTTCCAAGTGGAACGGAAAGCAGACGTTTCTTCAATCATTTTGGCGGGAAAACAGCACGTGCCTTCTATGATGCTCCTGTGGCATTGACCACGTGTTTACAGCAAATTTAGTATTTGCGTTATATCTTTTTATTTTTTAAGTATTGTCTCGATAAAACTAAATTCATGTCAAATACAACTTGGTTAGGACTCTATGTCAAATCAGAACCATTTTACTTTTTCTTGGCAAAATAAACAGTAGAAAGTGGTTAAACTGTCAGCTAGAAAGATTTGCGCTTGATGTGAAAACACTGGTCTAAAGTAACTGGCTGTGAAAGCATGTTTTTGAGTTACCCACATTTTCCTGAAAGTATCACTATCCACGTGGAGTAAACTTTAACAAAGTATTGCGTTGGTAGGGATAAAACGTAATCTGCGTTAATTGCGGCATTTCATTCAATGTGAGGAACGAGAAAATCGCGATTTAAAACAGAGCTTTCTGTGAGAGCTTTGAGACTTTAGAACAGACATTTTTCGAGTTCGGTGATCTACCAAGAAATACGCCATTTTTTTAGCAAAAATCCTACCAAAATTATCTTAGATATCATTTCATTTCATTTCATTTATTGGTTAATCGGCACATAATAATGCCTTTGACCATTTACAAAGCATACAAACAAATATGGCAAATACAGAAAACGAATACATATTTATAACTTAAATAATTGAACATAACTAATCAATACATTACCTACCATATCATAACATACACTAAACATTTATAAATGAACCTCATATAATTAAGAAGCAGAAATATGTTATAAGGCTTCTTTTCTTAAATTAAAAGCATCATTTAAGAATTTAGCAATTTTAAACAACATACTTCTTTCTTTTTGAAGACATAAAAGAGACAAATTTTTGAACAGATGGCCATGATACATGCCCAAAATATTTTTGACAAATAATTGCATATCTAGGACAACAGAGTAAAAAGTGATACTGTAGAATCTGGTAAATAAGCGCATATTCGAATATAAGCGCATATCAAAAGTAAGCGCATACGCACGTTCTAACGAAACGGTCTTTATGTGACTCCTCCATTGTTTTCTCTATTGTTCTAACAGTCACATAAAAAGAAAAATAGTCACATAAACAGAACGGAATGAATGACATCAAAGAGAAAGTACCGTTATGCAGTCACTTAACCATCATTTCGCGGGCACGGCCTTACCGTTATTCCGAGTGGGATAATAAGCGCATTTCATGTCCTTACCATAATTTTGTCTCGAAAGTAGGCGCATATGCAATTACTGGTAAACAAACAAGAGATGCAGCAAAAAGACGTATTAATGGATCGCAATAATTTTATTTTAACGGTACTTGGTAAAATCCAAAAACAGGTAAAGCAGGTGTATTTTTCGATAAGTGGTGTTATAATTTGTATATTGTAGTATTCTTAACTCTAGATACGACGTGTCATTTCATAACAGATCTGTAGTCAAGTGGATAGTGTGTTGGATCTCTATTCTTTTTATGTTTCTATGGTGTAGGTTCGAGTCTTCCTTTTCTAATATGATTTTACAAATTCTATTTTGCGGATCTTTTTTAAATTATCTTTTGTATTTATTCTTTCATTCTTGCAAGAGTTTTCGCTATTCGTTTTGCAATTTTAATAGATTTAATATCGATTCTAATACGAAATCCTCTGAAAAATATCAATAGGTACTTAGTATAAGTGCACGAGAAAATCATGATACAGATAGTTTTACCTGCATTCTTCTCCAGGTAAAAACATATTATAAAATCTAAAAAATCATAGCTCTTCCTGTATTCGAACCAGCACCGTAAGCTTACAAATCATACGTGTTGACCACTAGACCACGCCGCTACTTACATCGGTTTTGTGATATAAGATATTTGTCAAATAATGTGCACACCTGATTACCTATTTCATTGTTTTGGGTTGATCCGGTATTAGTAAATAAAGGAATTTATTTACTAATAAACTTTGATAATGTGGCAGTTGACCTGAATACAATCGACACTGTTTATTGTCCAATACAGGTAAATCCAATACTAATTGCTTTGCAATAGATCTATGGCGGATTATCTTTGAACATCCCTGGACTTACTGGACTCAACTGCCACATTATCAAAGTTTATTAGTAATACTGTCTGTAAACAATATTATTGTTGAATATAACAATACAAACATATTAAAGCTATGTATATTGTATAGCTTTTGACTTTGGTATATTATATGTGAGTGTTACATTATAGTTTTTACATTTCCTTTTTAGTCACTTTTTATGCAAAGCTGGACTGGTATGTTTTTATCCAGTCTACATTTTTTTTATACCAGTAGTAAAATACTCTCCACTGGGGCTTGATCCCAGACCTCTTCCTACATGGTGTAAGAAGCATTCTTACATTGAAATATGAAGAGGATTTAGCAAAATCTTGTAATACTTGAAATACAATATCAGAAGAATTCAAAACAAACGTATACACATTAGAATATATAGTTATGCCTGCATGTATTTTCCTCCATCTATTTTATTTCAAGAAATTGAAAATCATGAGATTCATCCAAAATTAAATTCTTCAACCAAGTGCAAGTTTAAGAAATTACCTATGTAATTATTTTGAAATAGTATGAGAATTCTTCATAAATACTTTTAGGTCTGTTGTGCAGCATTTTTTAAACCTATATTTCTCTTGTAAAACTAGAAATACTTCAGTCACACTGGTAAAATTCACTAAAATTGAGTTGTAAGAACATACAAATTGGACACTGTCTGTTTTTGGCAATCAGGAACATAAAGCAAAAGCACTTAACTGCAGTGCCAACTGCAAAATGAAAGGTGAACATTCATTCCAAGTTACATCAATATTCAACCATGCATGAAAAAGAACTTCAATTTGAAATTTGACCCCCAAATGTGACCTTGACCTTTGAGTTAGGAACATGGGGTTAATTGATGTCCCATCTTCTCACTTGGATAAACATTCATGCTAAATATAAACAAGATGCATGCAGAAGTTATGATCCGAACAAAATCGGATGGATGCACAGACGCACAAACAAACACCTACTCCCCAAAATGATGACTAAGTCCAGCTAGTCGAGCTCATCGCTGCCATTTCTGTTGTTCGGAAGCTTATTGTTTCTTTTATATTTTTGCTTAATCTGGAATTTACACATGTTTAGTTAAAATTTACTAAGGAACCAATGCTTTTCTTAAATCTTGTTTCAAATAAAAATTTTGTTTGCACATAAGTATCAATATCTTTAGTAACAGGTATCAGTAAGTTTATGGTCACCGGAGAGCACATCAAAATAATTTGACATTCATACTGTTTTATATTTGTGAGAGGCAATCTTAACATCAAAACTTTGAAGGACCAATATAATGGAAGATTAAAGCAAAATATACAGTGACATGTAAAGTTATTGGTTTTATCAGTAAGGCGTAAAAAAAACTTTGTTTGTTTCTGGTATCCTAACCTACCTTAAATTTTTCACCCGGCCCTAAATTAATGTTTTTTATGGCCTTTGAGAATATTTTGTTTCAACTTTTTAACAAAAAGATGCAAAACTGCACTTTTTAAGCTTCAAATATGGCCAGTGATGTTGGTAATCTACTTACTGATGCTCTTAAGGCATTACCCCTTTATTTGTTTTCATTTTTTTAACAAAAACAATTTCCGAAAAGTCTCTCTGACAAATAAAAATTTAAAAAAAAATTCCGAATTACCTTCCCTATTTTTTTTAGCATGTTACCAGAAACAAAGAATTTTTTAGACCTAATTCACTTGTGAAGTAACAGTAGATGTTAATCGTGTACAGTACATACATAGGTTTAAATCACCAGAACATTTGTAATTTTGAATATCATTTGATAACTTTTACATAAATCAATCAGGAATTGAATCCGCTTCTGGTAAATGTAAGTTGCATTTGTATTTATTGCCAATTCCGTGAAATAATTGGCATTTAAACCTATATTGGTCCAGTGCCTTAAACCGGACGGTGCTTAATAATTCGGACACCGTCACAAAACGCTTGACGATCGTGATTTTTTACTGGAATGAACATGACCGAAGCAGACGAACGCTTTGATGCCCAGTTGTCAATAACAGTGTGTGAATTTAAGTATTTCCAGAGAAAATTACTTTCAAATATCCATGCCGCCAAAAGTAAACATTGTGTGTCTTAGGAGATGACGCCATATAGCGCTCGCCAGTTATTTGAGGTGCGACGAGGTACTATGCCTGTTGCAGATGACTCTTTTTTCTTAGTTGATCAAAACTAAATGTAACAACATGCTTTACAATTCTGTACAACCCTCAGTATTTATTTAAGAAATTTAACCGATTTCTGTTATACTAGATGCCCACGGGCAACATGTCGAGCTCGTCAGCTGTCAAAAGGACTGGGAACTGCACACGACACTCTGCTGCATTAAGGCAAGCATTTATGCCAAATAAAAAAAAAAGATTGCAAAAAGTTACAATAAAAGTTATTTGTAGTAACAACAAAGGGAAGTAAATCTTAAAAAAAATTATAAGTCCACACAAAAATCCTTACCAGTAGAGATAGGTCAAAATACACCTCAAATTGGATGTAACATGCATGTTGTACTACAGAAAAGTGGTCCTGATTTTTCCCTCTGACCAGTAATTAAAAAAGTTACAAGATAAGCTATTTATAGTAACAAGAAAGGGAAATAATTCTAGGTTCTTGTGCATGACACTCCGTCTCATGATGATAAACAATTGTGCCAAGTTACATCAAAATCCCTCTATGCATGAAAAAGAAATACTCCGGACAAAGTCATTCTTGTGCGACCTTGACCTTAGACCTAAGGACCTGGTTCTTATGCAAGACAATCCGTCTCATGGTGGTGAACATTTATGCCAAGTTACATCAAAATCCCTCCATGCATGAAGAAGAAATGCTCTGGACAAATTTGTCATTCTTGTGTCCTTTGACCTTTAAGTGTGACCTTGACCTTAGACCTAGGGACCTGATTCTTGTGCGTAACACTCCATCTCATGATGGTATACAGTTGTGCCAAGTTTCATCAAAATCCTTCCATGCATGAAGAAGCAATGCTCCGGACAAAGTCGTTATTGAATTTGACCTATGACCTCTATGTGTGACCTCAACCTTTGAGATAGGAACCTAGGGTTTGTGCATGACACTCCGTCTCACTGAGGTTAACATTCATGCCAAATATAAACAAGATTGCTCTATGCATGTCAAAGATATGGTCCGGACAAACAAATCCGGACGGACGCATGCACGGATGCACATACACACTGACGCACATACACCGAACAGCAATTTGGACAACTATGTCTTTGCTTCCTCAAGCGGGCTTGACAAAAATTATTCAACAGAGAAGAAAATGCCAGCATTTTGCAGACAAGGGAAGCAATTCATAAAATAAAATCGGCGCGGCGTCATTATAGTGCACAGTTGCATCAAAAAGTATAACGACAGCAACAGAATCTGCATGTGGGTGAGAAAAGTTGTAAACTTTAATTTTCGCTAACTAAAGATAGATTTTATTGCGTAAAATTATATGATTGCTACAGCTGGTGGTTATACATTAACTTAGAATCTAGTCAACATGATCACGTGATTAACAGGTAATAAAACTTCAATCGACGAACGGAGATGTCTGTATACATTTTCAGGACTGAATCTGACTGCTTTGTTTCAAACAAAGTCGTGTTCTTTTGCATAGTGATTCATAAAGAACCTAAAATTATACATTTGAAATGTGATGCACTAGCGGTTTCAGAATGCAAAGTTATCGTCATAAAACCTCCAAAAGTGTCCGGATTTAGGCACTGGACCAGTGGAATGTGAAGTGTCAGCAGCATTAAAAGTTTCATTGGAAATCGCTTCAACTATTTTGGTCTTTCGAGTGTTTGACGCAAGTGGGGATATATTGCCCATATGAAAAAATATCTCAATATTTCTGAGGACAACGTCAAATTAGTTTGACTACTGAATGCCTAGAACTCGGGCTCAGTGAGTAGTAGACATCCAGTTAGCAGATGACAAGACACTTCCAATCATGATAAAATATATATTTAGCAATTTGTACACCATAATCAGAAGCTAAAATTTCTTAAATTCATTTTTGTCTCGGAACTGATTGATGAAAATAATTAACGTTTCCTTCAGTCAAAGAACTATAAAATACAAAGAATGGCAAGTGGAGATACTTCCGTATCATTGCATATTAGCGTGTTATCTTATTTCAAAGCGTTTGCCAACTTGATCAATTGTGATCAAATCAACAGACGCTTACCTTCATGAAGTATAAAACAAACAGTGCGCCTGGCCCTAATGAACCGAATCAAGTCTATTTTTCAAACAACTGTTGATTTGCCAGACAGTTCCAGTCATAAGTTCATTCCTTCCCCATGTAGAAAATACTACATGGTAATAAAAATAAAATAACATCATTAACATTGTAAACAAACATCTGAAATTAATCTAATTTTAAAGCGTTTGCCCACTCAATTAATAGTGATCAACAGACGCTTACAACGAGATCTCATTCAGTTGTCACAGGATGTTGGCAAGATTTGTTCTATACTGGTACGCAAAGTAGTCCCTGGACAGAAATCATAAGTCACGGACAATAACTGGCTAATCGAACAAATTATGAAAAATTTTGGCATATTTGCATTGTTGTCACAAAGAAAATTTATTTTCTTGTTGAAAGTGTGTGTATCGTCTGCAAGTCGTGAAGTAAAAACATGTAGCCTTGATTTTTAAACCCTCCAGACAGGCCTTTTTGCGCATGCGCAATTGCATGCACAATAAAAACGGAAGTCACGCAAGTGAAAATGTAAACGAGAAACCAAGCGGAAGTATTTCCACGATTATTGTACTCATATGATTATACCTGTAAAAAAATAAACTTGATAAACTTCTCCAAAACAAACATCTGTATGATTAGGCACAAAAATATATGTAGACGAATTCTGAAAATAAAGCGTTGCGGAAACGTGTCCGGGGACTACTCGTGGGCCAGTATGGCTTT
Source organism: Mercenaria mercenaria (assembly GCF_021730395.1). Taxonomy (NCBI): domain Eukaryota; kingdom Metazoa; phylum Mollusca; class Bivalvia; order Venerida; family Veneridae; genus Mercenaria; species Mercenaria mercenaria. The sequence goes on along the minus strand of NC_069361.1, from coordinate 60,130,700 downwards.
CAAGTTGCCGATCTATTTATTTTTATAGCTCTTTGCTTTAGTAAATAAGGCATGGAGTGTGCTCATGACTTGTAATTATCAGAATTATAAATAACACATTCACAAAAATCGTGATAACAATTAATCATCAATTTTACCAGCAATTACTTTATACACATGCTTTACAGTACAAAATACGTACATGGTACTAATTGTATATTAAGTAATGGATCTCTAACCAAATTACAACACATTAAAATTGGGGACGAAATGACTGGGGCGAAATTACGCCTTCATCCTGCATGAACAGATATTAACGAACTACAGCACAGTCTAGAGCATTTACAGATTAAATCAGCATGTCTGTTGTACAATAAAATTATGAATGAAAAGTTGGAATGAGATATTAACCTCTTTTTGTTCGTGGAAAAATGTATTTCTGAAATGTATGCAAAGGACGTAAATTAAACGAAGGGAGGTAACTTTTTAAAGACGAATTTAAGTACAGCTGTTTTCCTTGCTATCTCGGACTGGGGTTTTTTCAGTTCAATAAAATTTTATCGAGCAAAATCGCTACAGGAAAGACTCTTCTAGGTTAGCTGTAACCTTTAAACAACGTCTAAGGATCAGTTTGTGCTGTAAACAAAACTGGCATCGAAGGTTTGTCAGTGACCTAGTTTTCGCGCATTAATATGTCACTGCAGTCAGAAATACACATCAGAAATGTATGTAATAAAACTTGGAAAATACATTAAGAATTTCTTGTTTTGGATGTTCGACAGCTGAAAATACAGTCGTGCCAGAATAATTAAATTTTGATGGTTGACCTATTCTATGGCATGGAACTACTTTCCGCACTATTTTGTTCGGTTTGCAGTAAGGAAATTTCTGCATTGTTAACTTTGGATCGATCCAAAAATAGGCGCACAAGGCTTGTCTATAAGCGCATATCAAAAATAAGCGCATAGTTTACAGTACAATTCTCTTACCACTCTAAAAATGTGTATTGCCCTTTAATTTAGTTTTATACTTGACGTTTGTCACACATCAGCTTGACATGTTTGCATCAATTCAGACCTGACATTTTATTTGTAACACAATGACCAAATGTGATTGCATGTCATTTCCGAAATCGGTTGAAAATATATCAGTTGAATGACTTCAGTACAATGTATTGTAATACAAAACTGCCATTGGAATAACCACCTGTGGGCCTTTCACTATTCTTACGGGAGAACCGTAAGAATAGCCTGCGAGGCTATTCCTACGGGACCGTAAGAATAGCCAGTTCCTTTAACATAACAAAATGTCGCCCGATATGATATGGATGCGTACATACGGTGAAATAAACAAATGATAAACATCTTAAACACTAAAAATAAATAATAAATCACAAAGAAATGTAATTTATTTAAGTAATATAATTAATGATCCTTTAATGACCTTGACTTACATTGTACATTTTTAATTATAGACATATTGTAAGAAAAATACAATGTCACGCTATATACAGCTGCTAAAACAGAAAATTTATTTTGTCATGCGTTTTTTTTTTGTTTTTTGTTTTTTTTTGAACGCCAAGACGACATTTCCGTTACAGACATAGAATTTCCTGCGCTTTCGTGAATTCAGATTAGATTTGAATTGACCGCAAAGCGTATTTTAACTCTAATTTCTTTCATTTCTATAGCTGATGCCTAAATAAACATTTGACCCGGAGGCCGTGCGATAATTCCTTGCGGATTTGGGGCATCGTAGAAGGCTACGGGCTTCGGCGTATGTGTTCACATTATATACGAGCGTCGTGCCATTTTTGTACAGGCTCTCGGAGAAACCGGGAAAAATCCACGGGTACGGACGCTGAACGCGGAGATTATACGGAAATCATGCCATTTCTGTGCAATGTCGTGCAGTCTCCACACGCTTTCCATGAAAATCGTACGGCGCCCGTACTGCTTCCGTGCATGCAGAGGCTGCGCGGAGAAGATGCGGTGATGGTACAAGCCTATACGGCAGTCTAGGTGATTAAAACATTCTGGGGTCAGTCTCCCACAATCTCCCAAAACATGGTTGGCTAGATTCTGAGGTAAGCTTAGAAGTCACCGTGGGATTCCCGCATCAACTCCTGCATCAGGATGTCGTGGTGTCCCAGGGTGACCCGTTTCAGCAGCAAGGGCTTCACACACACACCTTCCTTTTCCTGTGCCTCTGTTGGGCCTGCTGCTCATCAAGGACGTCCAGGCTTGTAATCATCTGCTATCTTCTCCTGATCTGCATCAACTGCAACATGTTGGGGATGGCCAATAAGCCTTGCCGCATGATGATTGCTTAATGTCCGTGCGTTTTCACCGGTACCGCAGCAAGTGCGAGGCCCGCGCGAAGGTCCTACGAGCCTACAATATCCGTAAGATTTATTGTGGGCAACATGTCAACGAAAAATCGCGCGTTGGCTGCACGATCAGCGCAATGCATCCTGAAGATGCCCGTGCAGGGATTGTGCAACGCCATCTGCGACACGTCCACGAGCTACGGGTTTCGATTTTTCTAATTTGCATAACTTTTCACTAAACAAATCGTTGGGACTGCGGATTCCGTGAATCCGTACGAAAATCGCAATGCCGCCTCCTGCACGGAAAGGAGGATAAAGGCAGTCTACGGGCTCCGCAGATGTGAACTAGGCATTACTTGCCAAATATTCTTAGCTGTGTACATACTTAAAATAATCGGAAAAAGTTGTCTCCCTTTGAAAATGAATGCCATTTGTACTTAAAATATTCGGAAAAGTTGTCTCCCTTTCAAAATGAATACCATTTGTAACGAAATAAAGATAAACAATTGCTGAAAACTGTGTTCCACCTTGTTATGCGAAATTTCACCTCTCGCACGCTATTGCAAATGCATCAAAACGAACATGTGTAACTGTTCTTTGAAAATGGTGAGTTTTTAAAGGCGTTTAACTGTCCGGAAGTGGACCCCCTTTAGGCAGTCCTTTTCCGGAATTCAATGTTTATATCAGTATACTGACACTTGTTTCGTAAAGTAATATACATGTTTTACATGCTGTTCAATTTTCATGTCAAACAACTCTTTCTTTCTATGATTTGGTGTTGTTTGATTTTTGTTTCTCAAGGCCTACGTCTTAACCTTAGAATAAACTTCAGAGTCTGAGTTATCTGCCATTATTTATTGAATTGTGTTTATAGCTAGTTAATAAGTTATATAGAGCATATTTCTTTGATATAGCTATGCTTGTTGTAAGCACAATAAATTACAATTGATAAATAAATGTCTGAGCACTGTAGTCTAGTTATTTAACCAAATGTTAGTGTCAACAACAAAATTAAGTTCTCGCGCATGTACCTAATGTAATACACTATACCGTTTATAGTGTATGTGCGCCCGAGTTATTGTAAAATCATATACTACAGTTCATATTTAGATCTACTGTAGAATCTGTTCAGTAACGTTAATCTAGTCTTACTTTTTGCACGGTTCGAGATTTATTCAGCAATAAAACATCTGCACTTCTGATACCAAATTGTAACGGCCGGCGGGTGTCAGGGAAAACACACAGTTAATAACAAAGTTTAAAGTAAAGTTCCAAAATTTAATGATGCACGAAATACGCGCTTAAGTTACCTATCTATATCTAGACTCTATGTCTGTTTATTTCAAGTAAGCACAATAAACCAATAAACAGTTAAATTTCACATTGAAACACGTATAACTTAATTAATATAATGTGGACACAGCTCAGGATATACAGTATATCGGAAAGACGGACGGATGGTTTTCAAAAGACTTACTGCCTAACTTGCAGTTTGAATTTGGCGCTCTTACGCAAGAACTACGTATACGAACAAAGTTATGACGCCATTGTCCGCCAGCCAATATACAGCCTCCTGGGATGTGACCACGTGATGTAACTGACCAATGGCTGAAGGCCCGGTGAGGAAGGTGTGTCCGGGTGGACCAATCAAATACGGACCGGGCACCGTTCTCCAATGAAATCACAGAACGGTGACCGGCCGGGTTCCAGGACATCAGTCTCTCTACGGAGCTTCAGCCAGGGTTTCTCGCAAATAATATATTAAATAAACAAGGTCTTAAATGAGTGTAAACCTCAAACAATTCCTTGTTTCATAACAAGTATTTTGATATATAACACTCTAAGAAATATGAAGTAGTTTAATCACAATGTTGGAAAAACACTTTGAAGTGGGGCTGTTAGCAGACGCTCAGATATACCGGTAAGAGATTTACATTGTCACAACAGAAAATCATAAAATGCAAGAAATATGGACTAAATCAAATCAAATCAAATCTGAGGGTGGCTGGAATAATAGGATGTATACTGTTCCTGTTTATATAGGTACCTTACACCTTTAGCCTACCAAGTAAATGTCACATAATCGTAAATATTTCTCTACCGGTCTGCAACAACAACAACAAAATGGCAGCCTCCATGAAAGAAGCTTTTTATGGGGGCAAGGGACAGTAGATTTGAAAATTCCACATATCTGCGCTGGTACCAGTGCGAAAAAAAATCACAAAAAATCCAATTTTGATAAATTCAAGGCAAGTGTTGAGCGGATGTATTGCATATAGTTAGCACTTCATTATATGACATTTTCAGCCTGCCGATCCTGTTGCTTCTGTGACAAAAATGAGTAAAACGCTGGTTTCAGGACACTAAATTTTGAGGAAAAATGGCTCAAAATGCACACATGTATATTTTTAAAGCATGTGGCCAGACGACAATAATGGTGGGAAGAAAAGTGTCTCTTAACCGTTTACTTTTTCCGCAAATTTGAGATGAATCTGGATGGATGGATGACCGTTTCCATTTCGTCTGACTTCCGTTACCTCAGGTAAGATTTTAGACCCGGCCGTCTATACGGAGCTAGGAAAATCGATTCAAGCACATATTTATTTTACAAAATAATTACTCGTACGCAGGAATCCTTAGTTCTATAAACATCATAAATAACCAGTTGAATATATATGCCTGTAAAGTACATCTATCTATTTTATTTAAAAAACGTACCCGGGCTCTGCCACTTTAATTTGCACTGTAGAAAATCGTAAATATAAGAAGTTAAACTGTATATTAAGTGAAGTGACTTGGTAATCTAGGCATATAAACTAATACTCTAAGTAAGTGAATAATCTATGAGTGTTTACATGCATTATAAATAGAAATAAACAAGATGGGAGCTGAAAATGTACATGTACAAAAATACAGTGTTGGGTTTTCTTACACTATAAACTTGGTGCTTGTCTTCAGAATATAAAATTACTTTTAAAATTCTATTGGCTAATATGGTTACCCTAGAGATTGTCCTAGGAAACTTATAATTTGTTTTAGAACGAAGAATCAGTCTTCTTTGGAATTTCAAACAAGCAACATCATCTAAAATAATTTGACAGAATATAAATTTGGTGCTTGTGTTCAGATGTGTACATCTTGGATAATATTTGGAAAATAAATCTTTAATAATATTTGGATAATTCTATAACATTTCATAAACTACACATTGGTGTCCATCATAAAATAAAAGAATTAATTACTGAACTGAAACATGGAGTTTGTCATTTGTGCAACCATACAGGGGCAATGACCCCACCTCAAGCTATCTGTTGACTGATCGGTCTTCGTTGGTCAGTTACCACTTGAGTATAATTTCCCCACAACTATTTGGAGCCGCCGATCCGACGGTCACAGATCTCAGAAAAGGATTTTCTGAAACATACGTCGCGAATTGGCAACTGGCTCCCTTGGTACTTGCGAAGACTACTGAATGCGTCTAAAAGGATAAATATTAATATTTAAGGAAAAAACGATGGATAGAATGAATGTGTTTACCTTTTTCGACCAAAGCATTGACTTTCTAGCAAATGTCGAATAACCAACGTGAATTAGCAACTAGCTCCCCTGAGTGTTTCCAAGACTGATCTATATATTGAAAGTGTTGGATGTTGATATATAAAAACAAATTAAAAAGTAAATTGAATGCTTCTGTTGTTTTATTCTGTAAAAGAGATTTTTCTGAAACATATGTCGCAAATTGGCAACTGGCTCCCTTGGTACTTGCGAAGACTAATGAATGCATCTAAAAGGATGAATATTAATATCTAAGAAAAAACGAGGGTTAGAATGAATGCTTTCATCATTTTCGACCAAAAAGTTGACTGTCTGGAAAATGTCGAATAACCAACCGCCTACCAGTAGGCAGTTGCTTATTCGCACGTGAATTGGCAACTGGCTCTCCTGGATTTTCCCAAGACTTATCTATATATTGAAAGTGTCTGATATTGATATGAAAGAACAAAATAAATGTTAAATTGAATGATTTTATCCATTTGTGTTTGAAAAAAAGCTTTTCTGAAACATATCGCGAATTGGCAACTGGCTCTCCTGGTAATTTTGGAGACTGCTGAATGCATTTAAAGGAATAAATATTAATATTTAAGAACAAAACAAGGGTTAAAATGAATGCTTTCATCATTTTCGACCAAAACACGGACTGTCTGGAAAATGTTGAATAACCAACTGACTACCAGTAGGCAGTTGGTTATTCGCACGCGAACTGGCAACTGGCTCTCCTGAGTGTTCCCAAGACAGATATATGTATTGAAGGTGTTGGATGTTGATATATAAAAACAAACTAAAAAGTAAATTGAATGCTTCTGTTGTTTTATGCCTGAAAAAGGCTTTCCTGAAACATAGCGCGAATGCATTTAAAGGAAAATATTAATATTTTAGAGAAAACGAGGGTTAGAATGAATGCTTTCATCATTTTCGACCAAAATATTGACTGTCTGGAAAATGTCAAATAACCAACTGCCTATCACTTGGCAGTTTGTTATTCGCACGCGAATTGGCAACTGGCTCTCCTGAGTGTTCCCAAGACTGATCTACACATTGAAAGTGTCGGATATTGATATGAAAGACAAATTAAATGTTAAATTGAATGATTTTTTCCATTGAGTGTTCACAAGACTGATCTATATATTGAAGGTGTTGGATGTTGATATATAAAAACAAATTAAAATATCAGTTGAATCCTTCTGTTGTTTTATGTCTGAAAAAAGAAGAAGATTTTCTGAAACATATGTCGCGAATTGGCAACTGTCTCCCTTCCTACTTGCGAACACAACTGAATGCATTTAAAGGTATAAATATTAATATTTAAGAACAAGGCAATGCTTTTATCATTTTCAACAAAAAAAAGACTTTCTGGAAAATCTCGAATAACCAACTGCCTACCAGTAGGCAATTGGTTATTCGCACTCGAACTGGCAATCGGCTCTCCCGAGTGTTCCCAAGACTGATTGTGGCTACGTTAAATGTCGCAACGCCGCTAAATGTCGCAAATACCGTTAAATGTCGCAAGGTTGGCGTTAAATGTCGCAACCACCGCTAAATGTTGCAAAATCGTCTGCCGCTAAATGTCTCACCTTTAACGTTAAATGTCGCAAACATTTGCCCATCGTTATATGTCGCAACACCAACGCATAATGTCGCACTTCCTATTTGACACTATGACTATCAATTCCTTGTGTATATTTACTTTTTTGAGGGAAGAAAATTAACAGGTTTATATAATACAAATAATTATCTTAATGATAAGTGCTGTTACGTATAGCAACACGAGGGCCTTGTTGGCCCTAGATCGCTCACCTTGTTCCACAACTTGCTTGAACAGTCACACAAGAAAAATATTTGTGAAATTATTTTGTAATAGGGCCAGTGTTTTAGGATAGAAATAGTCTGAGGTTTCTTCTAACTAAATACGAGTTGGTAATAGTGTTGTATATTTGTGGGGAATGGGTATGGGTTGGGAACGGGGTGAATAACGACACAGCAATCTAAGACACAAACACACAGCACCAAGACAATTAATAGAAAATATAAATATTAACATTTTTGAAGGGGGGGGGGGGGGGGGAGAGGGGGTTATGTGTGGGTAGGCGGAAAAGTAGGATAATGAGGGGAAAGAAACTAAACCAAACAATTTTAAGAGACTAAAGGTAAAATAATATCAAAATTCCCGCTTTACCTGAAAGAATGTACAGAGGGCCACATAGGATCTTTCTCCGCCATTGAAGCTTGATAGTTACCTTATGACTTTAAATGTAAACCTCCAAACAAAGAAATAGAACCCATGACTGATTAATTAAAAATCTTCGTTTTCTACAGCTGGTACAAACACAGTCTTCGTGTCGCGTAGTTGAACATCCTGTTGTGTAACAGGCCTGGATTGTTGCCCGAGCCGATTCCCCCCGACCCAAACCCCACCCTTATTGGCTTACTAGTGACTTATACTCATCAAAGTTGCACCCAACTATTTTGGAAATAATATTTTCTCAAAATGTAGACCCAAAACGCCCCAGAGGCGAACATATTATACTTATATTTCAAAATTTCCCATGGGGAAGAACCCTTGACCCCTTAAAATGGTGGGTGGGGGGAGTACCCCTCCCGTACCTTAAAATTAAGGGGAAAAAATGCACCAGAGGCAACCATTTTATACCTGTTTTTCAAACTTTCCCGGGGAGAGACCCTGAGCCCTCGAAAATGACAGGGATAACCCCTCCCATACACCGAAATTTTGAACAAAAAATGCAATAAAAGTCCAGCATTCCATACTTGTATTTCAAAATTGTCAATGGGAAAAGACCCTAACCACCTAAAATAAGGGGAGTGCCCCTCTAGTACGTACCTAAAAAATAGACAAAAATGCACCACAGGCCAACATTTCATACCTGTATATAAAAAACTTTCCCACAAATACGGACAGAGGAACCCCGTACCTACCGCACGTCGCCGGTGACGCTTTTGTTTTAAACCGGTACCCCCCTCCCACCCCCCTTCCATCCTCCTTCCATCATCCATCAACAATTTCTGGTCCCCGGCCTGTTGTGTAACGAAATTCAGGTCGACAAAAGACATGCGATACAACGCGCGACAATACGGAGCACAAGCTTAATGTCTCATGAGCTAAACAGGACTCCATAGAATTACATGGTTCAGACCTGAAATAAATGTAGTACTGTGGCGAGTACCACGTTAGTGCTCAAACCTTTAGATATGAAATATATAACGTATGTATGGTGCGGAACCACTGAAAAGCAAACGTGCAGATTAGAGTGAAAGGTCAATTCAGCCCTTCCCAAATCAAGCATGCATTACGCAGTCTTATCTCTAAGTTGTAAAGACTGTTTAACTTACCGGCAGACGATTTTGCGACATTATGTAGCGGTGGTTGCGACATTTAACGTCAACCTTGCGACATTTAACGGTGGTTGCGACATTTAGCGGCGTTGCGACATTTAACGTTGCCACTGATCTATATATTGAAAGTGTCGGATATTAATATGAAAGAACAAAATAAATTTTTTATTGAATGATTTTATAGCGCGACTTGGCAACTGGCTCTCCTGGTACTTTTGGAGACTGCTGAATGCATTTAAAGGAATAAATATTAATACCTAAGAATAAAACAAGGGTTAAAATGAATGCTTTTATCATTTTCGACAAAAAAAATTGACTGTCTGGAAAATGTCAAATAATCGACTGCCTATTACGTGGTTATTCGCACGTGAATTTGCAACTGGCTCTCCTGAGTGTTCCCAAGACTGATCTATATATTGAAAGTGTTGGATGTTGATATATAAAAACAAATTAAAAAGTAAATTGAATGCTTCTGTTGTTTTATTCTGAAAAAAAAAGTTCTGAAACATATGTCGCGAATTCGTAACTGGCTCCCATGGTACTTGCGAAGACTACTGAATGCATCTAAAAGAATAAATATTAATATTTAAGAAAAAACGAGGATTAGAATGAATGCTTTTATCATTTTCGACCAAAAAATTGACTGTCTGGAAAATGTCGAATAACCAACTGCCTACCAGTAGGCATTTCAAACGCGAATTGGCAACTGGCTCTCCTAAGTGTCCCCAAGACTGATTTATATATTGAAAGGGTCGGATATTGATATATAAATACAAAGCAAAAATTAAATACTAGTTTATGGCTAAAAAAGATTTTCTGAAACATTTCGCAATTGCAACTGGCTCCCTTGGTACTTGCGAAGACTACTGAATGCACTTAAAGGACTAAATGTTAATATTTAAGAACAAAACAAGTGTTAGAATGAATGTTTTTATCATACTGACTTTCTGGAAAATATCGAATTACCAACTGCCTACCAGTAGGCAGTTGGTTATTTGTATACGAATTGGCAACTGGCTCACCTGAATGTTTCAAAGACGGATCTATATATTGGAAGTGATTTGTATTGAAATCTAAAAGCAAATTAAGTCTAGTTGTATGATTTGATCCCTTTAAAAGAGGTTTTGATTTTTTTTCTTCAAAATTTGAATAACTATCTTCTTTCCAGTATGCAGTTGAATATTCATGCGAAATGAAACATGATAAACTAAAACCTCGAAATTGATAATATATTGCGTTTTATTCTGAGTTTAAAAAGGTAATCGAACTTGCCAATACATTTTGAATAACCAGCTGGCAACTAGTATATAGTTGGTTATTCGAATGTTCAACTACCAACTACCAACTGCCTACCAACTTTACTGTCATTAGTTTAAATGTTGTTTACTTTCTACGTCCGAATGATGCTATATACTCTCGATGCATGTCGCCCTGACGTGTTGCTGCACTTTGACATATTTCTGGCGAAAAAGTGTTCTATCAGTGCGAATATTAGCGATAAAATTCAAATCATTACAGATGAAAAAGCGACCGCGCCGGTAATGCGTAGATATGGTAATTAAAACGTTCCACGGCATATGTTACAAAAATGTATGACCAAATAAGAGAAAGATTGCGAATTACAATACATGTTGTAATATATTTCACATTGCTCTTTACACAGTATGCGTCTTCTGACACCAAAAGTATACGTTCTTTTTGAACCGCCCTCGTATGTATACCATTTCTTCAAAATAAAGCTGTTTAAATTGTTAAATCACAAGAATCAACATGCTCTGCATTTGTGAAAAATATTTCGTTGGAGTAAACGTATTCTTGCATACCGGAGTTTCACCGGTTCTTACACAATTCGTTCAAAATAAATACCTAAGTTCATTCACTTTTATAAGGAAACGGTGCTTAAAAGAAGGTAACTGGTCTTCTATTATTGGTATGCAAGAAAAAAATCTGTCACTGGTTGTTATGAATGTGAATATCCAGTTTGCGGGTAACTGCATTAGTAGAAACTCGACAGTGGCCAAGTTGCTACTCCCGAGCCGAGACAACCAGTGGAAGATTCTTATATATGTCTTCTTGTTCGCTGTAACAGATTTTTTACATGTACTTAGATGAAGGCAGAAATGTTCGGATGCATCTACACAATTGCTACTGGTTTTATAACGTCTGATTCTTGTATTAATTTCTGAAAATCTTTCACATCTCCCGCTTTCATTTGTTTCCTTCTTTCTGCCTCTATTTTATCTTGCTCGTCCTTATATCTTATAGCTTCACGTGTCTCCAAGGTGTGTTTCTCTGCTCCTTGCATTAATTCTCTAAAACAGAGAGAATTGCAAACATGTTATAATGATCAAATACTCAAGATAAAAGCAGTACCCGTAATGTTCCCGTAATGTTTAGATTCAAGTATTTAAAAGCAATTATAATGTAAAGTTTTAAACTTCATTTATCTATACACATAACGGTAAAATGCATTGAAATACTAGCTATTTTGCTTATGTTTACGCACTAAGTGCCAGACTATTTCAATATTAGTTTACGGAATGAATGTCAAAATTTATTAGTTCTAGGAACAAATTTACTATGCTTACAGCTAGGATCTGACTGGGGCACTGCTGATAAAAAAATATAATCGATCTGACTTTGAATTTATCTTATTACAATAAAATTTGTTAGAAGAACCTTTGGAAGAATAAAACGCAAGCAAGAAATAAAAACAGCAGACTCTGTTCACGAGAGATAGTGAAATGTGCAACACCCCTCACGCCCCCTAGCAGCGGCTTAAGCGGAATTCTATAACAGTAAAATTGAGTGTACTCCATGAAGTCAGATGGCTTCCTCACATGAACAATTCAACGCCCCGTTTGGAGCTCGAACCCATATCGGTGATCCAAAGTAGCGACCATAACCGCTCGGCCACGGAGGCCTCTAATATTTGTTAGAAGATCCATAGAACGCAACCAAGAAAAATAATAGCAGACTCGGTTTGACTGAGTCTGTTCATGAGAGATAATGTAATGCGCAACACCCCTCATGTCCCCTAGCAACGGCTTAAGCGGAATTTTATTATGGTAAAATTGAGTGTACTCCATGACCCCAAAGGACTAGAAAATATATCAACTTTATCTCATTACAAAACGTGTTTTGATGTTTTATTTAGGAGTTCTGAGACAATTTGCATATTTCTGTAAATAATACTAACTTCATATCAATGGTGCCGCTGTTATCATCGTCTAGGTTCTTCATCAGTATTTCTACTTCTAGGTCAGTCATGTCTATTCCTACACTCTGTTATAAAACATTGCTTTATGTATGGTGACTGATTTATGCCATGTCGTGTTGTCGTGTTGGTGAGGCAAAAACATGAAAACACGAAAACTTGACAAACCCATTATTTGTCGAGTTTTCGTGTTGGCGGGGCGAAAACACGAAAACACGACATATTCTACGAGAAAACTTGACTTTAAGAGGGCGCCGACACGACAAATTTATCTGTCGATGTTTTTTGTTGGCCGGTATGAATATGTCGTGTTGGTGTTTTTATTTGTCGTGCTGTCGTGACATTGCCCTGCCGACACGAAAATTCGACAAATAAATATGTCGTGTCGGCGCCCTCTCTAAACGTCGTGTTTTCGTGTAAAATTTGTCGCCAACACGACATTGCAGAAATCAGCCACCACACTGATGTGATTAAACAATATTAGATAATCGCGTTTTAACAGTTCTGTCAAATTTGTAACATGGTAGTGTCCAATTACGTCAAGGCGCCTAGCTATACAGACAGACAGGCATACTGCACTACCAATGTCAAAGCCACTGCTGATTTATGAGACATGAACGAAGATTATAATACAATGACATGACAGTATTTATTATACCAGTCCCAAATATGTTGTACTGTATGTGCTGGTATATAAACTATCAATGAAGCATACATTTTTGTGAGTAGTATGCCACAGTCCGTTTGTATAGCTTTGCGTCTTGCCGTAATAGGTCACTAACCTTACAGTATTTTTTAAGTTATGAAAAGAAATCAACATGTCAAATGGCCTATATATGTTCGGGCAAACGATTATGTGTCAAATAAAACCATTATAACTGGATTGTACGCAATACACAAAAAAGAAAACGTTGAACCCGATTTCCTAATTCATTGCACGGAAGTTTATAAAATCAAACCTAGTTATAGACACACCCTGGAGGCGGAGTAAGTAATAACCATTTTAATACTCAATACTCTTTAATACTTATATATATGTATTTGTATCATGTAGGTAGTTAGTTTTACGTATATTTCTCCAAGAATAAAGTCAAATCATAACCGAGTGGCTTTCTCTTATAATCCTCAGATAAATATGTTATACTGGCGACGAGAATGGGATCGTTTTTAAAAAAATGGAAAAACAATTATTATAAGGATTAAAACAAATACTCCGGTCTTAAAATCAATTGGAGTAAATAAAAAAAAATTGTGCTAAATCAAAATTCCATTTTCAAAATAATTGGAATAAAACAATAAAAAACAAAATAGTGCGCTTAATTCTACTCCGGAATAAACCAATCTTCCAAACTGGAAAACCAATGTGTGAAGAAATTGTTGTATAAATTGGAAATACAAAAAAAATAAACATCAGAGTTACCATCAGTTTAAACCCGAAGTTCAAGATGTGTTCGATAGTTTTGGTAGCCCCGGAACAACATACAAGGATGCAGTGGACAGTTTATCTGCATATTTCAAGCCCAAGAAAAACATCCAATATGAAAGACACGTTTTCCATCGATGTAAACAACTGAACACTGAACCCATCGACAATTACGTGGTGCGACTGCTGAAACTTTCCGTATCATGCGAATTTCAAGACCCGGAACACTGTATGGTAGCTACACCGGTAGCCGTGTGTTTGGATCTGTCAAATATCCCGAGCAAAAAATGTCAGAAACATCACGTAAGTTTCGATATTTTGTACGATTTAACACATCTTTGTACATAAAAAATTACTATGTTTTCAGTTTTCATTCTAAGGTGCAAGTTATTCGATATAAAAAGATCAAATCATGTCAGTTCAAGTTAGTAAGTGATAAAAACGTGCAGATTATGGCAATCAAGAAGCGAAAATGAAACTTTTAAATGATCTTATCAAAACTCTTGTAATTGTATCGTCAGAAAAATGAGTTAAGAAGAAAGAAGAAACATTTTCACATATCTTGTCATCGGTCTCTAAACTAAAACTATAGTATGTTTGCGAAAAAGTACAATCCAAAGTCAATCACATGTATCAAGTGTGTAACGGTTTGGATACAAGTAAATGAAAAACTGTTAACGGTTTGGAATTAGTGTATGCACCGGTTTGGATCGCAACTTAATTCACATTCCTGCACGATAGACCGGTATCAAAGTTGATAAAACCACATCTATCTCCTTCAATTATTTCTGGGGTATCAGAGGTAACGTTTTGTAAGGACTGCGTAAAATCTAAAGAAAGAAATAACTTGAAGTTCATAAAACTACATATCTAAGGTAAAAGGAAGAAGTAAACGAACACAGTAATTATTTTTGTTACCGGTGCATAATAATGTGTTAGGTTTTATAACGAATTTATTTCCGAGAACATTTTCAAAATGAATCACTATATAACCTGGTATGTACGATAAAACTACTTTAACAAATAGCAGCGGAAGTACGTTTGAGTGTCAGGTTGGTTAGATATCAAATTCGTTCGAATTCGTTTTTGAAGCCCTGCCATCTGCCGTCTCGAGGGTAATTTGATTTCTTTTCTTAATAAATACTCATTTGTTTATCCTATTTGCCAACTGCTTGTTTAGAAGAGGGATTTGTAAATGCTTAGAAAAAAGGCCCAAAATAATAATAATAACGTTTGTTTGCCTTTTCCTCTACCAACTTACAAGCAACCTCTTAAAACATTAGTTTTGTTTCACCATTCCAAAAGATTATTTATCTCGACTACTTGAAGAATACGAAAGGCTATTGTTCACATCCGTTCGTCAGCTTCGGCATGCTCTTTGTTAATTATTTCTAAGATGTTATATCAGTAATGACTACTGGGAATTTATTGAAACTAAGTTGTTCAATGTGATGATCTGATATGCAATATACATGTTCCATTATTCTAGTTTGCTTTGTACAAATGTTAACCCTTTTTCCGATTTACAAAATTGAGTTTCGTAACTTTTTGTACCTACGCAGGTATCTCAATAATCAACAGTTACAGTGAATCAAAACTTCACACATCTCTGTGATGATCTAACATGCAAAGTAAGAGTCTGCAAGTCTGACTTTAAATTCATTCTTCCTTTAGCTAAGAAATATTGGTTTAGCTTTATTACTCGAGTACTATTTGGTATGTAAGCAAGAACTTCATTTATCACTTTTAAGAATGAAATGAAACTTCAAACACTTATTTACTCTAATGATCCGACATGCAGTGCACATGCTCCAAGAAAATCTCCTGCTAATTCATTGTGTCGCTATATTGACTTAGAACTTATGGTTAAGTTCATGTATGTAAGCAGGTATCTTATTTAGCATCAGAAGATGGGAAAATTCTATAACTGACTCATACGTCTTACCAAAATTGTTGGTCCTTTTGTACTTGTTTATGTCATTTATTCATTCAGTTAGCTTTTATTAGCGACATAGCATTTGAATAACTGATTTTTGTTGGCACTATCAAACTTGATATTTGCCTTTTTTCATCGAGTTGCATATAAACAGTCGTGAAATTAGAACAGAAGTCAGTATATTAGTAACCAGATAAGTGAACCATTCCTTTTAAAAGCTCTGTTTTGAATTGTCAGATCAGAAGACAGAAAACAAAGCTTTAAATGGGGCCTAACTATTTAGCTAACTATCTTGCTTAATTAACAATATTATGCATTCATGCACTTGCAGCCTATCTTATGTAGAACTAGGCATGTGCGTTTGAATTTTCAACGAAGATTGGTGTTGGCCATTGCTTTTCGTGGCCATTCCTCTCCCATTGGTGTTTTAGACAGGAAAATTTCACTGCTACGGTTGAGAAAAGAAATTTTAAAATGGGAAACATTTTCAGTAGGAAATACCACGATGTACTCTTAAGATCAAAACCTCTTGAAACTGAACCCTACGACAGTGTATGTATGGATGTGTACATTATTTAAATTATTCTCAAAATATAAAGACATACTATAATGTATTAGTTTTGTAAAGTAGAAGAAAGAAACAAACAATCATTTGGGCGTCGCCTTGGAACTGTCATTGACAAAATCTCCACTAGGGTATAAACTTGTTAGTACATACAGGAAGGTGATAAGGTGTACACGTCGTGGGTTAATTAAACACTATATATTAAACCTGTCGCTTAACGTATTTCCGGCAGATCATGGAGCATGGCTTCCACGAGGATGTTTTGGGCAAGTGCTAACGCATATATCATTTGTGAGGTGTGCGTCAATGTCTGCCGAACTGAAGCAGTCTTCAGCATGCATTGATCATTTACTCAGTTTTAACACATTTTTTTCATGGTCATCTGCAAGGACATGTGTATACTCATTTAAAAAAATATTGATTTCAAAATTGTTAACAGTAACAGCCTTCATATTGATCAACATATGAGTGTATTTCTTTAAAGTATACATCCCTATTTTATAAGAATATATATTTAAAATAATCTAAAATAAATGCTTGATGACCATGCTTGGTATGCCGGAAGATATATTTGAACATGTACAATTGTAAAATATGAAAACAGTACTTAGAAACAAACAGTATTTCAAAATTAGCAGTTAAAAGTGTTAGTCCAAACTGCAAACATCCAAGAAGATTAAGTCATCCAAACCGGTGTACACTTGTTATCCAAACCGTTACATTCATGTTTTTACTACACAATACGTTTTTGTGTCCTTTTGAATCTTAGGTGTTTTGTACATATCACAGTTTATGCATACTTATACTAGAGATTATCCTAAAGTATATTTACATCCATTTAGTCCAAATATTTCAATTTAACAGGTAGTAAAAATGAAATTTTGGAACATCTGACCGAAAACTGGACAATTTCCATGAGGTAATAAGATATATCTATGCTAAATATGATTCCAACCGCCATATCAGTCCGGTGATTACTTCTTTAGATATTACCGCGATTACTGAACAAAGTTTGGTAACGAAACATAGCTAAGCGTAGTAAATATCTTCAAGAACTTACATGAAGTTCCATTGTTTTTTTTTTTATTTGAGCGGCCATATTGAACTGATCCAAACACACGGCTACCGGTGTAGTTACCATACAGTGCTGAAGACTAGGTTCGAGACCATGTTTTGGAATCGTGTACATCGGACGAACTGAGGAAAAAACTGTTGACAACAAAGAATTTAACACTTGAGCGGCTCCAGGAAGTAGCTCCGACATTTGAACTATCAGACACTCGTGCAAAACTAATGTCACAAAAGTAAGAACATTCCTGCGACGAAGATGAGGTAAACAAACTGCATGCCAAACCCAGGAGACAAGGTGGATCACGGCAACCAACAAACCAGCCGAGACCACAGCGCCAGCAAAACAACCAGCGTAGACCACAGCAACAATCAAGACAACTAAACAATAGCACCGCGAAGTGTTACCGTTGTGGTGACACTGGGCATTACGGAAGACAGTGCATAAAAACAAACGGAATAACATGTCATAAATGTGGTGGATTAAATCACTTTGCAAAACAAAGCACGTGAACTTCTTAAAAACAAATAATTCTGATGGATATAGCAGTGAGGAGACATTCACACTCTCTGGTAAGAATGAAGCCACTTTCAGAATTTTAATTCAAGACAAAAATGTCGATATTTTGATTGATAGTGGGTCTTCTGCAAATATCATAGATCAAAATTTGTTTAACAAGTTGAAAACAAAACAAACACCCTTGTTGCCCTCTTGTGCAAGAATATTTCCTTACAGTAGCAAAAACCACATACCATTGGCAAAACTAATCTTAATGTAGAGATAAACAATGCCATTCATAGTGTAGAATTTCATGTTGGTAAACCCCTGTTAGGCCAAGCAACTGCTTTTAGATTGGGTTTGTTGCATATAGGTCCCAATTACCAGAGCAGAAGGTTAACTCACTAGGATCTGTTAAGTCCGAATCGGAGATTCTCTCAGAGTACGAGGATAGATCCCAAGGGTTAGGACGATTAAAGAATTTCAAATTAAAATTGCATATTGACGAAACAGTTCAGCCGGTAGCTCAGGCTGTTCGGAGAGTACCTTTTAAGATAAAAAAACAAATTGAAAATCAGACTGATGGGTTAGAAAGGTTAGACATTATCGAGCAGGTTCAGGGCCCGACTCCTTGGGTGTCCAATTTGGTCCTAATTCCAAAAAAAGACAATGACGTTGTCGTGATAACGTTAACGTTGCCGCCAATTTATGTATATGTCGGACGTCAGATATTGACGTCATGTTGTTGAGTTGTTTATGCAGAATTGAATAACGGATCGAACTGTTAAGACGCGTAGTACTCTATCTTACAGAAATTCCATTATCGTAAGCACATTTTTTGGTGCCGTGACCAAACAACAAAAATGAATTAACAGAAGCATATAGCACAGAGAAATGCTCAGAAGAATGTCATAGACTATTATTTAGCGAGAATAGAAGACGCCAAAAGCGCCGAGAACATTTCACTGATCGAGTTCAACGGAATATTTGAAAAACTCACGTTAAAAGTGAAACAAATGGAAGAAATGAACGAGAAGATTGCAAATCTTACGGACAGCGAAGAAATTAACGAAGAAATTATACAAACCGAAAAGTATATGCTGGATTTAGACCTAAAAATGAGACACCTTAGTGACTTCAGAGATAAACAGATTCGTACAGATGTACAACAACCGCAGTGTTTCCCCATTGATAGTCAGTCAAGTTTTCACGTCGAGTCGCAGCAGACATTTTCCTCTGAATTGTCGCAGTCCGCAATTGACAGATCGTTACAGAGCACTTCCGGTTTTTTAACAAGCACAGTTGAACGTAAACGCACATCCTTTCGTCAGTCAGAATATAAGTAACAATTCATTTCAATTTCATAGACTGCCAAAGTTGTCTCTACCAAAATTTAACGGTGATATTCTTAAATGGCAAGGTTTCTGGGATTCCTTTGAATCAAACATTCACCTGAATACCAATCTCACAGACGTACAGAAGTTTACATATTTACAGTCTCAGCTAGAGGGCGCTGTAGCACGTACTATAGACGGTTTTGCCTTAACAAATGCCAATTATTTGAGAGCCATTAGTATACTTAGGGAAAGGTTTGGACAACAGTATAAGATTGTACACACCACCATGCAGGCCTTGATACAACTACAGGCACCATTTAACACACTAAGTAGTTTACAAGCGTTCCATGACAAAATGGAAACGTACATTCGAGGGTTAGAATCAATGGGGCAGAATCAAGAAAGTTACGGAAGCCTGTTAGTGCCAATAATTTTAGACAAAATGCCACAAGAGGTCAGAAAAAATCTTGCACGAGAACACGGTGACAATAACTGGAAGTTAGAAGAACTTAGGAGTGCACTGAGGAAAGAAGTCCGGATACTTGAAGTCCGGATACTTGAAGTCAGAATTCAAAGCTACACACCGGATATAAACGATTTCATAGCGACATCGTCTGTTTACACTGGAGCGTTATCAAGGCAAAGAAGAAAGCAAAATAAAGACAGAACAGAGACAGATTTCAATACAAACAGAAAATATAAATCAAATTATATCATTTGTACATTCTGTGAAGAATCACATAAATCTATTGACTGTACAAGGTTTCCTGATAGGCTGTCAAGAATGCAGAAAGTGAAAGAAAAACAATTGTGCTTTAATTGTTTAAGAAATCACCGGGTCATAAACTGTACGTCACAAAGAAGATGTCTGGTTTGTAAAAAGAAACATCATACTAGCATATGTAACAACAAGAATAAAGAACACTATATTCCCCACCACCCTGTGCGAAAGGAATCATCTACCACTCCTATTCGTATCGTGTATGACTGTAGTTGTAAACAGTCATCTAGTCTAGCCTGAACTACTGCCTGGAGTCTACAGCACCTGTGTTGAATGAATTAACGTCTATATTGATGCGATTTCGATTCGAAAAGTACGCTGTAGCCACATACATAGAAAAAGCTTTCCTTCATGTGGGACTACAAGAAAAAGACAGGAATGTTACCCGGTTTTTGTGGCTCAGTGATCCTAGTGATCCTAAATCCCAACTTTGCACATACCGATTCAAAGCAGTGTTGTTCGGCGCGACGTGCTCACCGTTTATTCTTAACGCCACTATTCTCAAACACCTGGAATTGAACAAAACCAACAAAGCAGCCGAGATTATAAAGAGAGATTTATATGTTGACAATATACTCTCTAGTTTTGAAGAAAAAAGGGATCTACTCACCTATTTCCGTGATGCACGTGATCTGATGAAATGTGCCAGTATGAACTTAAGATCGTGGTCTTCTAACAACTCCGAACTAAAAGCTATCGCCACACAAGAAGGAGTCATAGATAGAGATGAAGTAACCAAGGTACTAGGTATGTGCTGGAAACCGGAAACAGATACCATGGCATACAGACATCTCAAGATACCATACTCTGTAACCAAGAGGGACATTCTAAGATATTCATCACGGATTTATGATCCACTAGGTCTGTTAAGCCCGGTAACAGTAAGAGCAAAATTACTTCTTCAGCAGTTATGGAAAGATAAGTTTGATTGGGATGTACCCTTACCATTAGAGGTGCAAGATAAATGGAACCAGCTAGCTGAAGATCTGAACACAGTTACAGACACAGAGTTTTCCAGACAGTACATACGACAGTCAAAGCATAAACAGACCATAAATAATTCAAGAACAGAAAGTACTCTCCATGTATTTGTCGATTCCAGTCTCAAATCATATGGTGCAGCAGTATACATAGTGAACGCAGATGGATCCAGATTGGTGATCGCGAAAAATCGGGTAGCTCCCGTGAAACCCATGACATTACCACAGCTCGAACTTATGGCCGCAGTAGTCGGCGCCAGATTAGTTCAACACGTACAAGAATCCTTGAACATTTCCGACGTCATCTGCTGGTCCGATAGCCAGATTGTGCTTCATTGGTTATCAACATCTAAACCACTGAAACGGTTCGTGCAGAACAGAGTGATAGAAATACAAACACTTACCAAAAATTACCCATGGCACTACTGTCTAACATATGATAATCCTTCAGACCTTCTAACTCGTGGTATTCCTGCTGACCAGCTCTTACAGAACGACCTATGGAACAGTAGGCCGTCATGGATACAAAACCAGTCCAACTGGCCTGTTTGGAAACCAACAAAGAATCAAATGCAGACGACAACAAAAACGCAGACGACAGTTTCGGATATCTCGTTTCCCTCCGATTCCACAAAGATGAGCGTAGTATGCAGTATAAAGTGTAGCACAAATGAAGGCATCCATCAAGTAACCAACATAGAGAAATACAGCAAATACTTCAAACTGTTACGTGCACTGCCTACATATTACGATTCATAAGCAATTGCCGAAATACACAAACAAAACTTACCGATGAATTAACGACAGCAGAAATCGAAAGTGCAGAGATAAGGTGGCTAAAATGTTGCCAAGAACGTACTTACCCAGATGAGATGTCCAGTTTGAAGTCCAATACCACCAAAAGATTACCACTTGTCAAACAATTGCGTTTATTCGTAGATAAAAGCGGTATTATTCGTTGTGAAGGACGTATACATAACGCGCCATTATCCGACGTCACCAAATTCCCCTATTTGTTACCGAAGAGACATCCACTTACACGCCTGATTGTACTAGACACACATGAGGACCAGTTACATGCAGGAACGAACGCTACTGCTACCCAGTTAAGGCAGAAGTACTGGATCCCAGCTATCAGGCAGTGCGTAAAATCTATCCTCCGGAAATGTACAATATGCAGACGAGTACAAGGAAAGCCGTATAGAGCGCCAGATCCACCACCATTACCAACAGTAAGAGTAGAAGAGTCTCCACCTTTTACTGTGACTGGAGTTGATTTCATAGGTGCGTTATACGTAAGAGACCATTCCGGAAGCGTAATAAAAGCATATATATATGTTTATTCACATGTGACAATTCTCGAGCCTTACACTTAGAGGTTGTACCAGACCTGTCCAAAGAGTCATTCCTACTATCTTTTAGGCGTTTCGTAAGCGGGAGATCAGTTCCGAGGGTCATGATGTCAGACAAGGCTACAACGTTTACAAGTGCGCAGAAAGCTTGAAACATATTTTCCAGTCAACTCAAGTCAGAGAAACATTAAGCAGAAAAGGCACAGAATGGAATTTCATTCCCAAACGAGCACCATGGTATGGAGGATGGTGGGAGCGACTAATAGGTCTCACAAAATAACGCTGAGGAAAGTTCTAGGATGCTCCCTTGTTACCATGGAAACACTTCAAACGGTAGTTACGGAGATCGAAGCCATGCTGAACGACAGACCGTTAACACAGATGTCATCAAGTGTCGATGACATGGACCCACTAACACCGTCACACCTTCTCTATGGCCAGAGACTGACGTCACTTCGTATAACACAACTACCTTAGACTTTGAAAATTCATTCAGATCTGACGAACTTTCTGCGGTTACAAAACAAGTAAAATTACAATCCAAATTCCTTGACCATTTCTGGAAACGGTGGAGAATGGCGTATTTAACAGCACTACGTGAATCTCACCGTAAATCAGGAACGAATGAACGGATGACAGCCGTGGGTGACGTAGTACAAATCCACGATGAATGTCCACGGAACCGATGGAAACTAGGCGTTGTTGAGCAGTTAATTACCGGAAGAGACGATCGTACCCGAGCTGCTACAATTAGTAAGCACAGACGTAAGGTTATGTGTTGACATCAGAAATGCAAACAAGGCCATCATAAGGGAAAGGTTTCCCATGCCAAACGTGGAAGATGTGCTGATGCAAATGATTGGATCAGTTATATTTTCAAAACTTGACCTGAAACAGTCCTTTCGTCAAATAGAATTAGATGAAAAGTCAAGATACATAACGACATTTGTCTGCCATAAAGGTCTTTACCGTTACAAAGTGCTTAATTTCGGTACAGCCATGGCCCCAGAAACCCATCAGAAAATTATTTAATAATTATTACAGGACATCCCGAACTGTAAAAATATTGCTGATGACATCATTATTTTTGCAGACTCGGTTGACAAACACATTAAAGCTCTTTCAGCAGTTTTGCTAAGGTTGCGCGACAAGAAAGGAAAAAATGTGAATTCAGTAAGTCCGAACTGAAATTCATGGGCCATATTCTGTCTAAAGATGGCATCAAGATTGATGACGCAAAAGTCAGGGCTATCAGAAATGCTGAACCGCCCACAAATGTCACCGAGGTCAAATCGTTTTTGGGACTGGTCACATTTTGTTCCAAATTTGTCCCAGATTATGCTACCTTGTCTGAGCCCTTACGTAAACTCACAAGAAAGAAACAACCTTGGGTCTGGGGGTTGACCAACAAAAGAGTTTTGACAAACTCAAACAATGTCTTATTAGTGCAAAGGTTATGTCCTATTATAACGCTGAAGCGGAAACAAGACTTGTAGTCGATGGATCCCCTGTTGGTGTTGGCGGGGTTCTTGAGCAGAAACAAAGGATGGTACTTTCAAACCCGTAGCCTCGGGTGCTGTCCGAAGTAGAACGCCGGTATTCTCAATCTGAGCGTGAAACATTAGCGGTCACTTACATGATTCTCAGGTTTCATGTATATTTGTGGGGAATCAACTTTACAGAACTTTCAGATTGTAAAGCTCTTGAAAGAATATCGAATATTTGTCAGGTTACCTTAACAGGGCGGATATTTTGAGTCGAAAACCAATCAAAGAAACAGATGATGCAACCTGCACCCAGACAGAAAACTATGTACACTTTATTGTAAGTAGTTGTGTCCCTATAGCTGTGACCTTAGATGAACTTCGGTAAAGTTCTGAAAATGATCCTGTCTTAAAACAAGTTCGCACATGTTTTCTGAAAAATAATTGGGTGAAATCTGACAACCAATTAAAACCCTATTTTCAGGTCAGACAGGATTTATCAGTTAAAGGTTCTCTTATCTTGAAGGGAAATAAACTCTGCATTCCGGAGAAATTACAGTCACGTGTGTTGCAATCAGCACATTCTTCACACATGGGGATTCTCAAAACAAAAAGGCTAATCAGAGAAAAAGTTTGGTTTCCAACTCTAGACAAACAGGTTGAAGAAATGATAAGGTCATGTCATGCTTGTCAATTGGTATCACCTTCACCCCAAGAGCCTCCAGTTATCATGACAAAATTACCTACTGGTCATTTCAAAGACCTAGCAATGGATTTCACAGGCCCATATGGTCAAGAGTCATTATTAGTCGTGATTGACTATTACACCATGTACCCTCTTGTAGCAATTATGAAATCTACTACAAGCAGGTCAACAATCAGTCAGTTAAATAAATGGTTTTCTATGTTTGGTTATCCAAATTCCATCCGGACAGATAACGCACCCAACTTGTGCAGTGATGAGTTCAAATCTTTCCTCCATGAACATGGAATCAAGCATTGTAGGTCCACACCCTATTTTCCAAGGTCAAATGGGTTGGTAGAAAATTTCAACAAGTCATTAAAGAAGTGTATTCATATTCAGAAAACAGAAATTGGAGGGATGCATTAAACACATTTTTGTTGCGTTTTAGGGCAACTCCACATTGCACAACAAATTTCTCACCAGCATTTTTGATGTTCAACAGAGAAATCAAAACCAAAATTCCACAGTTGGAAAAAGTTCATGTTAACAAGAAAGTGATAAGGCGAGATAGGCTTCAGAAAGATAGAATTCAAAATTGGGCAAACAAATATATGTCAAAGGGTTACAAAAAATTCAAAGTGGGGGAGAAAGTTCTCATTCGCAGGCATGAGAAAAACAACAAAATGTCACCACTTTGGGGGAAAGCAATCTATAAGGTCGTAAAACAAACCGGTACAGCTGTAAAGTTAATTAGTGAGAGAGGAGTCATTTTTTACCATAGAAATGTGAGTCAAGTGAAAAGTTACATTGATAAACATTTATAAAAAATAAGTTTCAGGATGGTACAAATTAGATTTGTGACTGGACGGAAATTAAATAGATTAGAAGTTGGAATCTATATAATTAAATCAATTATGTTATCATTTCATATATTTTGTGTTGTGAGAAACAATTTAAATCAAGGGAGGATGTAGTGTATAGCAATGACAGTTACAGACACACCCAAGAGGCGGAGTAAGTTATAACCATTTTAATACTCTCTTATATATATGTATTTGTATCATGTAGGTAGTTAGTTTTACGTATATTTCTCCAAGAATAAAGTCAAATCATAACCGACTGGCTTTCTCTTATAATCCTCAGATAAATATGTTACAGTCTGATTTTATAGATTTTGTTGTCAATAAGAACAAGACGGTTATGATGACCCTATATCGCTCGCCTGTGAAACTTGGGCTTGAAATCATCAAAATAAACATTCTGACTCAAGTTTCATGAAGATAGGGTAAATAAACGTGGCCTCTGCAGTGTTAACAATCTTTTCCTTTGATTTGAGTGGTGACCTAGTTTTTTACCCTACATGACCCAGTTTCGAACTTGGCATGGGAATCATCAAGATAAATATTCTTACCAAGTTTCAAGAAGATAGGATCATAAATATGGCCTCTATAGAGTGTTAACAAGCTTTTCCTTTGATTTGAGCGAGTGACCTAGTTTTTGACCCCCACATGACCCAGTTTCGAACTTGGCATAGAAATGATCAAGATAAACATTCTGACCAAGTTTGTATCAATTCAATGCATACATGAAACCTCTACATGGCTGAAAGGGCCAACATAGAAAATTTTGCCCCATTCAGGGGCAGAAACTCTAGAACCCATGATGGAATCTAGCCGGTTTTCGAAAGGAACCGATATCTTATTGTGACTTAAGTTGTGTGTAAGTGTGGTTAAAATCAAATGTCAAATGTCACTTCTATCGTATTCACAAGGTAAAAATTAACAAATTTGGATCTATCAGGGGTCAATCAGGGGCCGTAACTCCGGAACCTATTATTAAATCTGTAGGATTCATCAAGGAATCCAAGATATATTGTTGCTAAAGATATTTTGCAAGTTTGTATTAAATCAAACCGTAAATGAAGTCTCTATATGGCTGCAAAAGCGAAAATATCAATGTTTGGCCCTTTAAGGGGCCATAACTCTAGAATCCATACCCATGATGGGATCTGGTCAGTTTTCGAAAGGAACCGATATATTATGCTAATACAAGTTGTATGCAAGTTTGGTTAAAATCCATCGCAAAATGTGGTCTCTGTCATGTTCACAAGCCAAAATAGCAAATTTTGGCCCTTTAAGGGGCCATAACTCTGGAACACATGATGGGGATCTGGCCAGTTTTCAAAAGAAACCGCGATATTATGCCAATACAAGTTGTATGCAAGTTTGATTAAAATTGATTGCAAAATGTAGTCTCTCTTTCGTGTTCACAAGAAATTGTGAACGGACGGACAGATGGACGGACGGACGACGGACGAAATGCAACGCAAAATCACAGGTGACTACGTGACAGTGAGCTAAAAAGACTTTTTGATATGCCTAGAATTCCATCAAATTACCGTGAACGTGGCATTGGCATGTTTAATGCTGGTACAGAGACGAATGAGGTTGCTAGGGTTGTTGGCAGTTCTAGTCGTGCTATTCGAAACCTTAGGCAACGTTTTCAAGCAACAGGTCGTACGGAAGATTTACCACGTAGTGGACGTCCGCGCGTCACGACGCCTGGGCAAGACCGCTATATCATGAACACCCACTTACGCAGTCGTTCCCAAACTGCCACTGCCACTGCTGCTAACGCCCCTGGTACACATAACAACCGACCGAATGTCTGACCAAACAGTACGCAATCGTCTGCGCGAGGGTGGTCCAAGTGGACGTCGTCCTTACGTTGGCTTACGACGTCACAGCGTAAATCGTGTTAATTGGGCACGTACACACCATTGCTGATTAAGGCAACAATGGACTAGCATTGTCTTCTCCGACGAGTCGACATTTTCTATTAATCGAAGTGATGGCAGGGTTCGAATATACCATAAAAGAAATGAATGTTATGCCGACTGCTGTGTTCTTGAACTAGATCGTTTTAAGGGTGGTGGTTCCGTCTTGGTTTGGGCAGGCGCTGCGCATGGTTTTTGCACACCTCTGGTCATGATCGATGGGAATTTGAATGTACAACGCTACCGAGATGAGATTCTTGCGAGGCACGCCATCCCACTCTTTCAAAATAATGCCAATATCACTCTGTTTCAACAGGATATATAATGCTACAAGCGATACATCAAGAGATACTGTGAATTTCCTCAGAACGAATAACATTGGATTTATGAATGATTGGTCCGCCAAAAGCCCAGATCGGAATCCCATCGAACACCTGTGGGGTAATTTGGACCAGCGTGTTAGATGTTCCCCTATTTCACCGTCGAACGTCAATGAATTATCACAAGCCTTAATTCTGGAGTGGAACAACATTACACAGGCCGAAATCAACACACTTGTTGGTTCCTCGCGCCAACGATGCCAGGAAGTCTTCGATGCTCAAGGTGGCCATACCCGGTATTAATGTGTGATTTGGGTGTACGACCCCTACCACATTTAATCAACCACTTCATCAGTTTTCCGTATACGTAGAGCGACAAAATTTTCCACACAAATTCACATTGAAATACCCTTGAAATACATATAAAAATATGTTAACCTTTTTATTCATATTTACGTATATCTGCACAGCGGAATTTACTTATTTTGTTCAGTATATATTAGTTGTATTAAACAAAGTATAACTATTCTTGCTTTGGTGTAGGGAACTAATTAGACGATACTTACCCTTATCCCTTGTTTAAGCTCATGTAAGTCTAAAGAAAGACTTCCGTCACGATCAAATGTAAGCAAAAGGTCAACTAATCGATATCCAGCTTGATCAAGCCATTCTTTCAATTTTGTCATTGGATCAGCTTGGTGATGAGCCCAAGGATCGTATTTAGCGTTTCGGAATGATGTCACATCCAACATGACGTTGCCGTACAGAACGGTCATCATCTTTTGTTCTGTCATTTCGTCTGCAAGTTTCTTGAAATCAATCTTCACTGTCAAATTCTAAATCAAATGAGAATATAAACTAAATCACACCACTAACGCTGTTGAATAATCAAAGTACTGAAAGTACAGAAAGGCTTGCTACCAAGAAACATTGAATGGAAACAGTGCGGAAAAGAGCAAACTCTGAATTCTAACAAGACCCGATTCATTTTCCTATAAAACAAAGAAGGCTGAAAACTGTGTGTAATTATACATTCTTATAGTTCAAACATCTTTTTTATCCAATGACAAGCGAAGGATTTTCAAAAAAGTAACCAACTTATTTTCATATTGTTTCATAACTGAAAAAATTGGTCCACTTAATCATGAAGTAGTACAAAATTTATGAGTATTCATTGTTCCGCCTACTCTGGATTTCACGCCTTCAAGGAGGCGGAGCAACTGCTAAAACAGGGACTGCATGCAAGAAATAATGTGTAACCAAGTATATAACTATCAAATTGTGTTTTCTCTTCTTTTTAATGCAAGTTGTACTTTAACAGTTCAAGTTTAATACAGCATTAAATGACTGACCGGGAAGTGCACTAATTGTTGCTATTTATATATATCCAAATTTTCCTATTGTTCATTAAATTCAAATGTAAAATGGAGGTCAATTACCTCTACTGGTCTAAAAATAAACCAGAGTGCGCTTACTATAGTGTTTTATTTTTATTTTTAAGTATTATGAGTTAAACCTGCATATTATATTTTCATTGTAATATTGTGTTCTACACACTACTCGATAAGTGAGTCGTCTACTATGTATTTGTAATTACATCCACATGATTTTGTGTAAAACCAATGTTGGCCACACCTCCCAGGGAAATCCAAATTCAAATCTCAAGGTCACCTTTGCAAAATAAAGCAGAAACGGATTATTAATAAGATATTGTAAGAAGTCACAATGTGCAAATGTGCAAATTAAAAAAAAAATCTTTCTACTGATTTAAGGTAATTTCAAAGAAGGGTTCCCTGAGTGGTTTAGTTTACTTGAGACGGAGATGTCGCTGATTAATGAAAAGAGGCGTTTTAACTATAAGTCGGTTATAGATACACTTATTGACATTCTAATGCATTAAGTTTTGTCTTCACTACGCTACGCTCCGTTTCGGCAAACTTAATTGCATAAAAAAGTCAATAAATGATCTATAACCTATACTAATATGCTTTTCTCTATTAAAACACTCTTACACTAGAATGACGTCATGTTATTTCTTAAACAATTCATTTTTCTGACGTCACAATTATTACGTCATATTAATATGTAGCGTCAAACGGCATAGCGGGGAGATGGAAAAGAAATCAACAGAAATCAGGCAAATATTTAATGGCTATCGTCAAGGACGTACATAATAATCCTTGATAACGTGTTAGAATCGAAAGAAACCAACGGAAACCAGGCAAATATTTACCGAATGTCGTCAAGGATGTACTTTAAAATCCTTGGTAACGTGTTAGAATCGAAATAATATAGATCTATCTCATTTAGTGATTTGGTCTTGAAAAAAAAATGATTGTTTGTCGTTCAGATGCGTCTAATTATATCACTCTGCGCTGAGCCTTTGTGATATAATTCTTTCGCATCTGAACTCCAAACAGTGATTTTATTCAGCGACAAATCACTAAATGTGATATATTATTTCTTAAATATTATTGGTTTTCCGTACTATCTTGATACATTTGCCAAAGGTGTTGTAAGGGTATTACAGACTATAGATGGTGAAAAAAAAACACTTCATTTGGGATAACACAATTAGCTACACAAACAACACGTAATTCTCATTTTGGAATCTGAAAAAAAAATAATTTTAACACGGCCCGATTTGTTTTCCTATTAAACAAAGAAGGCTGAAAAAGGTGTGTTATTATTCAACAGTTCATTTTTCTGACCTCACAATCATTACGTCAAAGCGTTAGACGGCACAGCGGTGCGCTGGAAAAGAAATCAACAGAAATCAGGCAAATATTTGATGGATATCCTCAAGGACGTATATAATAATCCTTGATAACGTGTTAGAATCAAAATAATATATCCCAAACAGTGATTTGTCATTCAATAAAATCATTGTTTGGAGTTCAGATGCAAAGGAATTATATCATCTAACAGGAAAATTCAGGTTCCAGGAACACATCTCTTATCAAACCGTAACTCCATAGCAGTGTATATACAGATGTGTACATATAGCCATACCTACAAAATACAGAAAAGTAAAACATGCAGACAACGAGGAAAAAATGAACAAGAGAGTCATGATGACCCTGGATCGCTCACCTGAGTAATATGAGCTATATGTTTCAAATGTCAAACTGATGATTTTTAGAAAAATTTTGGAAGATTTTCCTATGTACAATCAAGTAACCCCTGGGGCGGGGCCAATTTTACCCCTGAGGTCATGATTTGAACAAAGTTTTTAAAAGTCTACTAGGCAATGTTACATATCAAATATCTAAGATCTAGGCCTTCTGCATTTTTTTAGCAAATTTATGAAGATTTCTCTATGTACAATCAAGTAACCCCTGGGGCTGGGTCAGTTTGACCCTGGGGGGTCAAGATTTGAAAAATATTTGTAGAGGTCCACTAGGCAATGCTACATGTCAAATATCTAAGCTGTAGGCCTTCTGATTTATTTTTAGAAAATTTTGAAGATTTTTCTATGTACAATCAAGTAACCCCATGGGGCGGGGTCAATTTGACCCCGGGGTCATGATCTGAACAAATTTTGTAGAAGTCTACTAGGCAGTGCTACATGTCAAATATCTAAGATCTAGGCCTTCTGGTTTATTTTTATGTAAAATCAAGTGACCCCTGGGGCGGGGTCAATTTTGACCCCAGGGGATATGATTTGAACAAATTTTGTAGAGGTCCACTAGGCAATGCTACAAGTGAAATATCTAAGCTCTAGGCCTTCTGGTTTATTTTTAGAAAAATTTTGAAGATTTTCCTATGTAAAATCAAGTGACCCCTGGGGCGGGGTCATGATTTGAACAATTGTTGTAGAGGTCCACTAGGTAATGCTACATGTGAAATATCTAAGCTCTAGGCCTTCTGGTTTATTTTTATGTAAAATCAAGTGACTTGAATGTGATTTGAACAAATTTTGTAGAGGTCCACTAGGCAATGCTACAAGTGAAATATCTAAGCTCTAGGCCTTCTGGTTTATTTTTAGAAAAATTTTGAAGATTTTCCTATGTAAAATCAAGTGACCCCTGGGGCGGGGTCAATTTTGACCCAGGGGGTCATGATTTGAACAATTGTTGTAGAGGTCCACTAGGTAATGCTACATGTGAAATATCTAAGCTCTATGCCTTCTGGTTTATTTTTAGAAAATTTTTGAAGATTTTCCTATGTAAAATCAATTGACCCCTAGGGCGGGGTAAATTTTGACCCCCGGGTCATGATTTGAACAGATTTAGTAGAGGTCTACTAGGCAATGCTACATGTCAAATATCTAAGCTCTAGGCGTTCTGGTTTATATTTAGAAATTATTTGAAGATTTTCCTATGTAAAATCAAGTGACCCCTGGGGCGGGGTCAATTTTGATCCCGGGGTCATGATTTGAACAATTTTAGTAGAGGTCCACTAGGCAATGCTACATGTCAAATATCTAAGCTCTAGGGTTTCTGGTTTTTGAGAAGAAGATTTTTTAAGTTTTTCCTTTCGGTTGCCATGGCAACCAGAGTTCTATATAGAATTCAATTCTTTGAATAATTTTAAAAGGGGCCACCCAAGGATCATTCCTGTGAAGTTTGGTGTAATTCTGCCCAGTGGTTTTGAAGGAGAAGATCTTTTTACAAATTGTTGACGGACGACGCATGACGGACATCAAGCGGTCACAATAGCTCACCTTGTCACTTCGTGACAGGTGAGCTAACAATAAAAGGAACACAGTCGGGCACCGTCTTGCAAAGGACAATGGCAAAAACACCACTGACGAATTTAAACCAGTTAATGCTGCGCTTGTAACCTCATCCTTTGCCAAACCATGGTTCTAAAGTCAACACCGTATAGCCAAGTTTTAAGGGGTACAAACAAGAGAGGGAATTATTGCAACGCAACATATACTTCCTGCTGGTTAGGAACATTGCAAACAAAATTGAGGTATTATATAGAACAATAACCAGAAACAGAGGAATTTAAAAGGAAAAAGAAGTAAAGAATGTGAAAAATATTACCCTATGTTGCCAAATTAAACCTCCGTTTATGTATATACTCTCGGCTTTTACTCTTGAATTTTGGTAACGATTTTGTATAGGTTTTAGAAGTGGTCAAAACTAGAATCTACCAACATTTTTAAAGTCACCTTATTTTTCACCAACGTTTCAGCTACATTATTCTTGCCTACCTAGCGGGGAAAGTATACATTTGTCCGAGCACACGCCGGGGATAGATATTCCTGTCTTTCCCTAGGGAAAAACCTTGTCTAAAATAGCGTGCACTAAGGTGACGTCACATAGTACTGGTACCATTGTGACGTCATAAACTTTATAAATAATGTCAGAAAATACCCAAACCTATTTGTCTCCACGATCTATTTTGAACATGATAGGCAAGAAAAATGATCTAACATGTCTTCCTGTGTAAGACAGCTGTTTTCCCTACCCTCAGACAGCATGGATAAAAAACCTCGCTAACGCTCGGTTTTCCACTCCACACTGTCCCTCGGGTAGGGAAAACCCCGTCTTACACAGGTAGGCATGTAAGATCCTTATATTCTTGCCTACCTAGCGGGGAAAGTATACATTTATCCGAGCACGCGCCGGGGATAGATATTCCTGTCTTTCCCTAGGGAAAAACCTTGTCTAAAATAGCGTGCACTAAGGTGACGTCACATAGTACTGGTACCATTGTGACGTCATAAACTTTATAAATAATGTCAGGAAATACCCAAACCTATTTGTCTCCACGATCTATTTTGAACATGATAGGCAAGAAAAATGATCTAACATGTCTGCCTGTGTAAGACGGCTGTTTTCCCTACCCTCGGGACAGCATGGATAAAAAAACCTCGCTTACGCTCGGTTTTCCATTCAACACTGTCCCTCGGGTAGGGAAAACCCCGTCTTACACAGGCAGGCATGTAAGATCCTTATAGCCTTCTTCAAATTAGACTTAATAAAGGAAGTGACGTCAACGTCAAACGACGTCAATGACGACGACATCAAAATGTTTGAAAGAGTTTAGCGGAAAAAAAACATAATTACAATTATTTTAACTCTATATACATATGTTCATGTAAATACTTGACTGTATAAATAAATACTTACACCAAAGTTAAGATATTTTATGCTGCCGTGCTCGTTTCTGTCAGCTGCCACCAAGACTACATAACCACCTTCCCCTTGGATTTGATTATATCCTACCTGTTAACAAATATAGTGATTTAAAAACTTACGAGATTGTAGTAATAATTGTATTTGTTTGCCATTGTTCAAATATAATCACCAGTCTGCATTTCCGTTTCACTTGTTTCCTTTCTACATAATTACGTTAAACGTCTTATTTGAAAAACACCCAACCCAAAACCATAAAAATATGTAAATTGAATCTTATCTTGTTATCTCTGTTTCTTCTTGTTACGTTTAAATTGTTTCAAATTTAGAAATGATAAAACTAAGTATTGATAATATATTTTTAATATATATCTGTTTCGTGTGAGTGAGAAGACCAAGCAAAAAGCAGAAGACTCGATTTGATTGATCCCGTAAATGAAATGTGGTGAAATATGCAGCACTTTTCGCGATCCCCTGTACTCCTTAAGTAGGTGTACAGGGTCAAAACGTACCCAAACCAAATTGTACCCAAAAATAAAAAGTCTAAAGACAAAATGTTCATACCTTGGAAAGTCAAATTTATCCATGTTTTATACTGCAAGTCAAAATGTACCCATGTAAATAATTTTCATTAATTTGTTAATAATTGAAAATAAATAAAGCCTTTTAAAAGGAGAAAAGCATAAACCAGAAACAATTTTCCAGATGGCTACCCATCATTTCAATTGAAAGTGTATATTATAAGTACTCCATGCAGTTTTAACATTGTGTATCATCTTCATAAAAACCATATTGGCTACGTAGCGATAAGACGTTATTTTTATCGGTGCGTTGACCGTACGTATGGTATAGCAAAGTATCGACAAGTGTCATACTTAGCTTCGGTAGGTTCTCGAGTAGGGCAAATTGGCTCGTCCTGTGACTTATTCCTTACAACGGTATGCTCATAGAACCACTCGATTAATCGGCCGTCGTTGCAAATCTGCGTCGGACACCGGACAACTGCCACTTTTAAGGTATTTAGGGTCTATTTATCTACGTGAAGGTATCTTGATCAAAATACCTGATCGTAAAGCACTTTAACTAACACTTAAAAATAGGTTAAATTCATAACTTTCACATAACAATCGTGCGCGTCGCTTTACATTGTTAGGCCGCAGGCGATATAAGGTTAAGGGGACGCATATTGCTACATTCACAGTTCATACAGAAATGCGGAAGGGGTGCATATTCAAGAAATCGATGGTGGGAAAATAAAAAACATATTCCTAAACTGATATAATACTGATGGACACCTGTAATATTCAGTATTTTGTGGATAAGGATGTGGTACTATGAATGTAACAGGAAAACAGAGGTCTTTGTGAAAGTACATTCAACACAAAATATTAAGCTTTTGTATAAGGAAAAAACAGGTTTTTTACAATAACAGTGTTCCAAATAATGTTGAAGGGATGAGATTTTCTTTCTAACACACCAGGTTTGCTTAAACATGTAAAAATTTAACGCCACGTCATTTCAGCTCGGGATGGACGCCATATTTCTCATTGATAAAAATGTAAACAAAAAAAATCAGAGTGGGATTAGCATTGCAAGGGCATAACATGACATTCTACACAATGAATACCTTAGAACAGATATCTAAGATGCTACACAGGTCAGGCGGGTTAAATGCATAATGGCGATCACTTGAAATTCATCTTGAAAAGGTGGTTAATTTTAGTTTATTTACATGTTTTTTAATTTTCCCACGACTTCTCGGCGATTCACTGCAAATGTATTACTGCGCCGGACGAAAGGTAACTCTAATAAACAACGGGAGACAACTTAGGTGTCAGCACGTGTACGATTTTTAAAAAAAAACATGTCGACGATTATAATTTCTTATCAAATAATGAATCCTATTCAGATATTCGTCCTTAATATTAGAAAATTATTAATTTCTGTGGACATTTTTCAAAAAATATTACTTACATTGGACTACTTTGCGCATCAAACTGGTTTCCGCTTCAGTTGTGAGGCACTTCCGTTATACTTTTTGACAACAATAACAAAACACAAAATGAATCAATAAAGTCACTTATAAACCGACTGCTACTTAAATCAGTGTAAGTAAAGTTGTTGTTACAACATTATACATGTTCGTTACGTTATGAGATAAAGTTTATCTTGAACAGCATAATCCATTAATTACGTTTAGATGATATTGCATTTACAACTTATTTGACCCCATTTTTTTACGTGAATGACAGCATTCTCGTGCAACTCGTGCAAACAGAGTTATGAAAAGTATGGTGGAGAATTCAAGGACAAATTATAAATGACATTAAAGTGAGGATAACTGTATATTCGTCCAGTTTTGATCATTGACATGCCTGCTGTGTATTAGTAACTTTTGTGAACAAGATTAGAATGTTACTTTTGCACATATACACATTGATTGGACCTCTCAACCAAATTTCATACCTTATTTTAGGGATTTTTAAGACAATACATTTTCAAAAGTTTGTTGAATGTGTTTTGATATTTAAGTGCATTGTAGTTCATGAATACCAAGTTAAGAATTAATAATGGCAACATTTCTAGGCCCTTATTGTAAGCCACTAGACTTCTGTAACGATAAATGTTTAATGTATTAAGGGGAATATACTCTTTTAGTTTTGGAATGTGGCATTCCTTGACCACCGTATCTTTTCTTATGCACTACTTTGTAAACAAACTAAATAATGTGTTTTAGCTTACATATGCGAAATGAAAAGCAAGACAGTGACCATATTTCACATTCTTTCTCTAAATTAGAATCTGTAGGACATTGATAAATGTTTGGACAAGGTGAAGCACTATTATTTTCGCACCAAAAAGTCTTAATTGTTGACTTTGAATGTACACAATAAGTCTTATGTAATTCAACAATAACTTTCTTCTTTCAGTTTTCTCATTTTTATTTTAGTGAGCAATCATTTGTGTACTTATAATAGTTGAAACAGTATCCATTTCATGTACCAAAACCTTGTACTTTTTTGCAGGTAAATTTTATCATACCCCACCCACTTTTTTCTAATTTCAAAGTATGCGTCCCCTTAACTGATCGTGTAGGTACAATAGGATTAACTAACACCGCTGCACTTTACTGTTAGCGTAGATAAATTATAAGGTTTATACTGACTTATAGTCAGTATCTATGACATAGTGTACAATATAGAAAATTGACGATTTGACATATATTGTACATTTATAAACAAGCTAATTAATTAGGCAATTAGTGCATACAATAAATAATTGCATAGAGTGATAATATATATATATTATAGAATATTACGGATAGGCAAAACATTCAATAAAAACAAATTAATTAAAGCAGACGATTTTGGCAGATAAAACTTAACGGCTTAATTCATAAATTCTGTATAAGAATATATTCGTAAATCTAAATTAGATACTTAATAGGAATAAATTAAATTAATCAAGCAAACATAAAAACAATGGGTAAATCTTCAGGGAAAAAATCCAAGTCACCTGGGGGATCACCCGGTACAACCCCCATAGTAAAGGTCAAGGGGACAGCTAGAAAGCTGCTGTGTGCCGACTTCGCCACGGCGGGCGGCTCGACACCAGTCAGTAGCATGCAATCCCTGGGGAAGGTAACGGGGAAGAAAAGAATGAGAGAAACATCTCTCAACTCTTCTTCAGGAAGTCCTGCAAACAAGGCCCAGGCAATCTCGGACTCGGCTGACGGATCTCTGGAGCTGTCTGCCACTAGGTTACACCCTCTGAGTAACGTGACATATCCTGTCCCTAGTCCGGTAGCCAACCCTAATGACATGGACTCAAGTTTAAGTCCTGGGAGGCTCACTATTGAAAGTGATCCGCCAACACCACCTGGTGAATGCCACACCGGTGTACCGTCACCCAAGTGTGATGGTTACATCGAAACACCCCCGATCCCTAGCCTACCAAGGTTAAACCCAATGCAGGACCAAGACCCTGTCTCATCTAATGAGACAGAAGCACCACCGTGTACAACAGGCCAAGTCCACCCTGGTGCACCGGCACTAGACGATGTCAACTTTCCAGAGCTTGGCATCCCAGTTACACCAGCCACTCCATCATTGCCACGGCTAATAAACAATGCCGATCAACACCAGGGTGAACAGGTCCCACCATATACCGGTGCACCACCCTGTACCACCGGCGCCAATAGTGAGCAGTCGACAAACATGTCGGTGCAAGGCACATGGGAGATTAAGAGCTCTAAGAGATCAAAGGGAGCATCGCCAGCGGCCAACACAGCCACTCTGTGCTTTGTGGCAATGACGCTGCGTACAGTGTCATGTGTGTTCCCGAAGCAGAGGATACAAGAGATATCCTCGGCTTTCATAGCTTATGTGGGCGGATCATTTGTCAAGGACCCATCCACCGAGGGGGGTGTCCCACTTTAATGATTTGTAAAGACAAATTGGACCTGGCCAAGCAATTCACTTATCAAAAATTTGACTTCGTTCTAGAGCCACTAAACACAGACAAACGCTCTAGTCCGAATAAGAATATAGAGTCTAAAGGGGTCATTTACATTAAGGACATCAACTATAATGATAATGTTAACACATTCGCACAAGAGAACAACATAAAAGTCTACCACCGGGGATATGAGATAGGCAATGGAAGAAAGGTGCCTTCATCAACTATAAAACTCACATTTAGTTCTAAAAAAGCACCACTGAAGGTGAAACTAAATGATGGCACCCAAGTACCAGTATATCCCTCCTTGTTATCTCCCCTAAGGTGTAACAAATGCCAAAAGCACGGACACTCAGCAAACAAATGTACAGGGAAAACCATTTGCCCACATTGTGCAGGCCCACACTCACACTATGAATGCCAATACCGGAACATTATAAAATGCGCAAATTGCAATGGTCTACATAGTGCAGCATACAAAGGGTGCTTAGCATACACTAACTACCTGTAGAACATTGACAAGAAAAACAATGCAATCAAAACTGAATACGAGGTCAGAATGAGAAATGCTGGCCTTGCACCCGCACAGACAACAAACATCAACACTCAAACACAAACACTACACAACAATCATGAATATATACATAAGACTAAGGTTATGGAAATCATTAAAAACATAGCACCTAAGATACAAGGTCAAAAAATAAATGACCATATACTGGAACAAATGGTCGACGAAGCCATTTCACAGGGCAACATCACACCAGAGCAGCAGGAAGAAACACAACCCTCGGGGACAGGGAAAACCCCTACCCCACTGTCACAAATTGATATACGGGCCTTATTTTATCTGTAGTGTAAAGGCAGGTATTGCATCATCTTTTTGTAAATTTTTTAGTTATTGAGGTAAATGTCAGATTTCACGTATGAAATACCTCTAATGTTTTTCTGTATTTCATAACTTAAATTTCTATGTAAATTTCATTAAATTCGGTTCAGTAATAAGAAAGTTGATATTTTATAAACTTCAATAATTTATGTTTTTATCCCCAAAACCACTATAACGGGCCTTAAATTGTCAATTTCAGTCCGCGCCAAAGTAGTCAGATTTCCCGGCTATATCGTGAATCCCGTGAAAATAGAAATAGTCAGAGCTCACGACTTAGCCGTGAGTCCCATGAAATTTAGTATTTGGCGGGACATCACCCTTTAAATAGACTGGACTAGATATGCCTTGCACACACCACCTTCCGACATTATAGACGAATCTATGTCTGATTATTTTTTCTTGCTAGAAATTTATGCTCGATCGAGGCAAGAAATTTATTTGTTAGATTTTTGTATGACTTTTGCATTACGATTTTTATTTGGTAAATTTTTGTGCATTCTAGAGAATTCTGTAACATTTACTTTTCGGCATATGATTTTAGCTAGTTTTGGTATGTCAGGATAATTTATTAAATTTTTCAGACTTTTGTAAATTATTTCGAAAGAGGAATCTAAAATGTTTCGTTTATATAAGATGTAAAATTTGTACTGAAATTTGTAACATGATATTTATAAAGTACTCTGTTTCAAAAACATATGTCAAACATTTCGTTGTTATGGAACGCCATTACTGCCTTGTATTTTTATGTGGCAAGCCTAGTACTATGCATGTAATATATTATTGTAATATGAAATTGTGTTCTAGTCTATTGCATATACATACAATGTCCGTTTTAGTGTATGGCATTAGATATTATATGGATGCCAACTATGATATAACGTTTGATTTATATTGAATTTTGTTAATTTGTAGTTGTAAATAATAGCTACAGTTTGTCATTTCCGTATCTATGTTTCATCATAAACTTTTCATATCTTTTTCATACTTCAATGTTAGACTTTTAAGTAATTAATTTTTGTAATAATGGAAGTAATTAGTGACGTATTTTAATCACGTGACGTCTGAACTTTGTAGCACATATATTTTGTATAAGTAGCTCCTATTATTTATGGGAGCCTACGGAGGTATGGTGTACCCAAAGGAGCAGTTTTATGCCCTGACTTATTTGTTTTGCTATGGTGCTTACCATATGTTATATATTTTAGCTTCTTCCGCCAGACGATTTTACCTGGTGATGTCATAACCCGGAAGTACAATGCCCGACGTTCACTTGTCTTCACCCGCCTGGATGTGATTTTCCCAGCGCAGAGCTTTCGTCCCATGGTTGTACCGTAAACCGCAAAGACTATGATTTTTGTTATCCTCTGAAGTCAGCTCAGGGATGCAATCACCTACCACCATAGGGAGCCAATACGGAATCAACGTATTCACGGTTTAAAGGGACTTGATTTAAAGATACGTTTATATGCTGTTTGTGCTACTTAAAGTTCGCAATTAAATTAAAGAACTGTGCCACGTCACATAGGAAAGGAACTTTGATTTTTTTTCTTTCTTATAAACAGATTTTTTTTCATATCATCTATTCATTGTTAATAATCATCTTATGTAAATAAATTTGTAAATATTGTAAAGGGTGTTGATTTGTTCTGATGGTTACTGTCGCCGGTACGGCCTTTCCTGTCACACCCACCCACTTCTTCACATACAGGCAGTGCACCCAGATACCATAACAGAAGGTTAACTGGACCCCGCCAACACAATAGGGTAAACAGACATGCAAGGCCACATGGTACAATGGGTCGCAGACGCCCTCGGTGGGTCCCTCACCACCCCCCACCACCACCCCAGTGGTATGCCGGATATGGTCCCTATTAGGTGACATCAGATCTAAATTCCTGTAAATTAATTAACAATAACCCCATACAATTAATTAATTAATAATGTCCGGTGTAGATTCCAAGACGGCATGTAATCGTAATTTTAATATAATGTCTTGGAACGCCCGGGGGTTTGCAGGGAACAAAAATACAAAGGTCACCGAATTAAACAGCTTCCTTAAGTCATCCACAGATACAATAGATGCTGTGTGTATTCAGGAAGCGTTTAGATATGGTAAAAAAATAACACCACCAAAGCTTTATGACTATGAAATTGCCACATATCAAAAACGCACAGATCAAGAAGGAGGCGGTACAATAATATATGTCAAACAGGGCATCAAATTCACAGTCGAAAGATCAATAATTCACAATGAATATGAAATTAACGGCATAACTATATATGGTCACAGCAAAAACAATTTATAATTGTTATGTAGCATATGAAAAACATAACACCGAAGAACACTATCAAAAATGTTCTCTAACATACGAAACCACTCAGTAATTCTGGGAGATTTCAACATTAAAAACCCACTCTGGAATCCCCCGGGCGATCCAAGGTGTGACTCGGCCTCTGAGACTATGTTAAATCTATTATCACAGAAAAATCTAGTTGTATTAAATGATGGAAATATAACAAGGCTAAGTGATTTACCAAATCAAAAACACTCAGCAATAGATTTGGCAATAGTTTCTCATACTTTGGCACAATATGCATTCTTTGGAGTTATCAATAATACTTTTGGCAGTGACCATTTTCCAATATTGCTGGGATTAGAATTTTCAATAAAAACAGAGGCGATTCATACCAGCCGCAAATATAAGATAGGTAAAGCAGACTGGGACCAATATCATGACTTCGCAATCAGGCATTTCCATTATAACACTGAGGGCAAGACAGTGGATGAAAATCACACACAATTTATAAATGATATCTATAGTATTAGTAAAAAGAGTATACCAATGGCCAAAGGCAAGAACAGCAGGAAAAAGGTTATACCCTGGTGGACTGAGGATTGCGCAAATGCATTAAACAAAGGGAGAATGCTAGGAAAAATTATAGCAGAAATAAGAATGATGAAAATCTTCAAAAATACAGGTCACTCCGCAATAAGGCTGTAGAGATCATTAAAAAAGCAAAACGCACCAGTCTTGAAAAGTACATAACGCAAATAAACCACAAAACAACATCAAAAGAAGTATGGGACGTTGTCAATAAATTTAGAGGCAAATCATCTAGCTCTATTGGTACACTTCTGAACGACAACGATCCGGTGGTTATGGAAAAAGATAAGGCAAATTTTCTAGTGCAACACTAAGAAAATCAGCAGTAATGACAATTACAGTGCTGAATTTTTGGCAAATAAACAATATAAAGAGCAAGAACACGATCTCTACAATGAAAATAACACAGCCCCACATGACATTATATTGAGTATAATAAACCATTCTCCCTCCTTGAATTAAACATGGCCCTTGATCAATGTAATAGTTCTGCCCCAGGCGAAGATGCGATCCATTATGATATGATCAAAAATTTACAAATACATGCCAAAGAAAAACTCTTAAAGCTATACAATCAGTCTTGGAAAGAAGGCTCTACCCCAGAAAGCTAGGGCGAGGCCATTATAGTACCAATACTTAAGCCCAATAAGGAAAAAACAAACCCTGCTTCGTACCGCCCCATCTCCCTAACGTCAATCCTCACCAAGGTCATGCAAAAATGATAAAACCAAGACTGGAAACTTATATTGAAAATAATAATCTGTTCTCCCCATATCAGTCAGGATGTAGGAAAGCCCATTCGTGCGAAGATTACCTCCTTCGCTTCGAATCAGACTGTAATGGCCCATCGAAAAGGTTATTACCTACTAGGCATATTTTTAGATGTAAGTAATGCATTTGATAGGCATTGGAATAAAGGGTCTCTCTTGAATTTAATGTCTCTAGGCATTAAGGGGAGAATGCTTACATGGATCGCTAATTTCCTGGAAGGCAGAAAAATTAAGGTAAAGGTCAATGGCCAATTGTCAGATACAGTGGAACCTGACAATGGCACACCCCAGGGAAGTGTGATTAGTCCACTGATCTTTAATCTCATCATGAACACTCTAAACACGGCTATAGATGCACACAACAAGCAGTCCCCTCCCGGTGACCGGACCGAACTTGCCCAATTTGTAGATGATGGAGCCACATGGGTAACATCACCAAACCCCCATAGTACATTACTAAAAGGTCAAAAGGTCCTTGAGGTAATAGAAAAATGGAGTAATGAATGGGGATTCACCATCAACCCTAATAAAACACAAGTGCTAATGGTGTGCCGGCAACCATATCTTAAGGTCCTAGCAAAATCGAATAATTAAAGTAACGCCGGAACTTAAATTATGTGTTTAAACCCTTGAAATAGCACCGACCGCCAAATTCTTAGGAATGTATTTTGATCAATATTTAACGTGGCACCATCATATAAATAATCTAGTTAATAGGTGTGAAAAAGATATTAACCTCTTGAGACTAATATCAGGAACAAACTGGGGAGCTAATAAGAAAACTAAACTCCTGTTATATAACTCCTTAATTATAAGCAAAATTAATTATGGTAGCACAGCATATGCGTCAGCCTGCAAATCACAATTAAAAAGGCTAGATGTAATACAAAGTAAGGCCCTAAGAGTAGTAACTGGAGCATATAAAACAACAAATAAAATGGCAGTACTAGTAGAAACGGCCCAGCTACCATTAGATATAACAAGAGAGGTCAATATGCTCAAATATTGGGCCAGATCAAGCCGCCTAGGTGAAAATCTGCCCATAAATAATACAATCAAAGCACTGAAAGAATGCCCCAGTACCATCGAAAGGGTTAGAAACGGTCACACTGGTAGGAAAGAGCTTAGAACACAGCCGTACACTCGAGAGGTTAATAGGTTACTAGATAAATATCAATTAAATGAAGTAAATGTACAAGAGCCGGTGTTTTCATATAATGCTGGGATCATGGTCACAACCCCCGACTTAAGCCTTAAATGCTTCATTAATAAAACAGAAGATACCACCCAGGGCAAACATATAACAGAAATGCATATAATGAAGCATTATATGTCACATTACCATATATATACAGACGGTAGCAAAAATCCCAGCGAAAATAAAGCGGGCGCGGCCTTTGTTGTCTTTGATCCCTGTAGCAAAGAAATTTGCTCGTCGGCCCTCAAATTAGACCCTAGGGTCTCCATATTCATGTGTGAGGCAACAGCCATCCAACATGCACTGAAATGGATACCCGAAAACATGCCCAGAAACATAGCTATATTTACAGATAGTTTGTCTGTATTACAATCAATAAATACAGGCATGTCACAATCAAGATCTGATATAATAGT
The DNA here is from genome assembly GCF_021730395.1 of Mercenaria mercenaria. NCBI lineage: Eukaryota > Metazoa > Mollusca > Bivalvia > Venerida > Veneridae > Mercenaria > Mercenaria mercenaria. The sequence goes on along the minus strand of NC_069361.1, from coordinate 60,086,352 downwards.
TGACATTATTCATAAAATCAGCCATCTCAGTAAAATAGGTATACATGTTTCCCTAATATGGATCCCGAGTCATGTAGGCATCATGGGAAACGAAAGGGTCGATCAACTAGCAAAGCAAAGGTCCGAAAATGGAACCCCAAAACAGGTCAAATTAGCAGTATCTGAGGTCAATAGCATAATAAAGGCCAAATCAAGGGAGTTTTTTAGACAGAGATGGCTACAACAGAAAAATGCGTTGCGCCCTCTCAGAACATCTCCCCAGTAAAATGCAAAGTTATAGCACAAACACCGGCCATGATAACATCATTACCAGATTAAGGCTGGGGCGGAACGGTCTGGGCTGGGAGAACTACTCAGATAAACATCTATGCCCACACTGTCCAGAATACGAAACATTCAACCACGTATTCTTTGACATACACAAAGAGTGTACACGAAATGCCGAACACAGATTGGAACTTGAATGTGGACTCCTGAAACTCGGGTTGGTCTGTATAGACAGAAAAACACTCCTCTTCCCTCCAAAGGAAGTCGAGCAGCAGGTCTACAGCCTCCTAATACATTTCATCACCAAAGTAGGTTACTTGAACAGAATATAAACAAAACATAAACATTACATAGGAAGGACCCGACCAAACAATGAATTTTATAACTTTGGCCTTAATTTAATATCACAAAGTACCAGGGGGTTTGAATCTCTATATGCACCCCGTCTGGGGGTACCATGTAAGGCTTAACGGCACTGGTGCGGTCAATAGAGATAATATAATCTCAGGGGAAACGTGTATAAACATGTTAAAATCCTAAACTTCGTTCAAAAGAGATGGCGTCAATAACCAGGGGGGCTGAGCTTGTATATGCACCCCGTCTGGGGGTACCATGTAAGGCTTAACGGCACTGGTGCGGTCAATACAAGCGATATATCCTCAGGGTGAAAGGCGCTATCTATTAAAGTTGCTAGGGTCGGGCCACAACTATGAACAGCTAGAAATAAATTCAAGAACAACATAGTAACAGGAGCCGACTGTATATGAAGCATATCAAAAATAAGCCCGAAAGAGGTTTTAACATTATAATTTATATTATAGTACTTTATTTTTAGTTTGTTAAAATGTATATATACATATGTTATTTTTATTGTTCTATATAATAATCAAAAGGCCAAATATTCTCTTAGCAACCAGTATCTTTTAAATTGTTCTGATTTTAAACATATACGTAATTTTAAGCCATAACTAGGCTAATTTTAGACAATGATTTTAAAACTAGGAGACACATCCTTGCAAACACTTTACATTTCGGCAAGGATGGTCACCTGTTTTTACTAAATTAGTTTTAAATATATTTTTATAACTTAATTTTATTAAAAACTTTAGGCAAAATAAAAATCAGAAATAACAGTCTTTGTGTTTTCGTCTTTCGGCAAAGGCCGACTCTGATTTTATCAAAATTTTATCAAATTTTAGCTAGCTTTTTAACCAACTTTTATTCAGTTTTAACTTTTTTATACAAATTCTATAATAACAGTAATAAAATCATGAAAACATAAGCAACCAATATCAAATAAAGCTATTAAAATAAATTAAAGTAATGGTCAGCAATGTATATATGTGATAGGGACCTATGGTGGCATGCATAAGCATGACCCAGTCCGAGAAAGACGCCACCACAGGAAAATCCAATAGTGATGATGATCCGGAAACATACAGACGTCGACACACAACGGTAAACAAACAACAGGTAAACAGGTAAATTTTGAGTAAAAATTCTTACGCGTAATTTAGGCGACGGGTACACAGGATTCACGTGTAAAACACTTATTAATGCATAGTTTACCTTCAAATTTGCAGAATCGCTAAAGAACGCATATAGCTATATTGCTAGAGCATTTTTAGGAAGATAATATCATTAAAATAAGCAAAATCACATAGAAACGGTCGAATTTTGATTAAAACAACCGCAGAATTTCATACAGCGCGATCGTATATATCTTTTACATGCAATATGTAAAGTAAGTAATACCGAAATAATCATTAAATTTAGACTTTGGGCTATAAAGTGCAAAAAACAGAACTGAAAAACATTAAAAGATGACAAAATGACAGCAATTTAAAAATATAGTAGAACGGTATCGGTGAAGTACATTGAATGTTTACGAGAATATAAAATAAGGCTATTTATCGATATGACACATTTATGCAGTAAGCGTGGCGCGTAATCTATAAATAACCCGTGTACTGTCAACAATCGGACGTATATAAAGGCTATGTTTTAGATGTGTTTTTAAAGTTTTAAGGGGACGCATACTTTGAAATTAGAAAAAAGTGGGTGGGGTATTATAAAATTTACCTGCAAAAAAGTACAAGGTTTTGGTAAATGAAATGAATACTGTTTCAACTGTTATAAGTACACAAAGGATTGCTCACTAAAATAAAAATGAGAAAAACTGAAACAAGAAAGTTATTGTTGAATTACATAAGACTTCTTGTGTACATTCAAAGTCAACAATTAAGACTTTTTGGTGCGAAAATAATAGTGCTTCACTTCGTCCAAACATTTATCAATGTCCTACAGATTCTAATTTAAAGAAAGAATGTGAAATAAGTTCACTGTCTTGCTTTTCATTTGGCATATGTGAGCTAAAACACATTATTTAGTTTGTTTACAAAGTAGTGCATAAGAAAAGATACGGTGGTCAAGGAATGCCACATTACAAAACTAAAAGAGTATATTCCCCTTAATACATTAAACATTTATCATTACAGAAGTCTAGTGGCTTACAATAAAGGCCTAGAAATGTTGCCATTATTAATTTTTAACTTGGTATTCATGAACTGCAATGCACTTAAATATCAAAACACATTCAACAAACTTTTGAAAATGTATTGTCTTAAAAATCCCTAAAATAAGGTATGAAATTTGGTTGAGAGGTCCAATCAATGTGTATATGTGCAAAAGCAACATTCTAATCTTGTTCACAAAAGTTACTAATACACAGCAGGAATGTCAATGATCAAAACTGGACGAATATACAGTTATCCTCATTTTAATGTCATTTATAATTTGTCCTTGAATTCTCCACCATACTTTTCATAACTCTGTTTGCACGAGTTGCACGAGAATGGTGTCATTCACGTAAAAAAATGGGGTCAAATAAGTTGTAAATGCAATATCATGTAAACGTAGTTAATGGATTATACAGTTCAAGATAAACTTTATCTCATAACGTAACGAACATGTATAATGTTGTAACAACAACTTTACTTACACTGATTTAAGTAGCAGTCGGTTTATAAGTGACTTTATTGATTCATTTTGTGTTTTGTTATTGTTGTCAAAAGTATAACGGAAGTGCCTCACAACTGAAGCGGAAACCAGTTTGATGCGCAAAGTAGTCCACTGTAGGTAATATTTTTTGACAAATGTCCACAGAAATTAATAATTTTCTAATATTAAAGACGAATATCTGAATAGGATTCATTATTTGATAAGAAATAATAATCATCGACATGTTTTTTTTAAAAATCGTACACGTGCTGACACCTAAGTTGTCTCCCGTTGTTTATTAGAGTTACCTTTCGTCCGGCGCAGTAATACATTTGCAGTGAATCGCCGAGAAGTCGTGGGAAAATTAAAAACCATGTAAACAAACTAAAATTAACCACCTTTTCAAGATGAATTTCAAGTGATCGACATTATGCATTTAACCCGCCTGACCTGTGTAGCATCTTAGATATCTGTTCTAAGGTATTCATTGTGTAGAATGTCATGTTATGCCCTTGCAATGCTAATCCCACACTGATTTTTTTGTTTACATTTTTTATCAATGAGAAATATGGCGTCCATCCCGAGATGAACTGACGTGGCGTTAAATTTTTACATGTTTAAGCAAACCTGGTGTGTTAGAAAGAAAATCTCATCCCTTCAACATTATTTGGAACACTGTTGTTGTAAAAAACCTGTTTTTTCCTTATACAAAAGCTTAATATTTTGTGTTGAATGTACTTTCACAAACACCTCTGTTTTCCTATTACATTCATAGTACCACATCCTTATCCACAAAATACTGAATATTACAGGTGTCCATCAGTATTATATCAGTTTAGGAATATATTTTTTATTTTCCCACCATGGATTTCTTGAATATGCACCCCTTCCGCATTGCTGTATGAACTGTGAATGTAGCAATATGCGTCCCCTTAAAGTTTTTAAAGTTTTAATATTAAGGGGACGCATACTTTGAAATTAGAAAAAAGTGGGTGGGGTATGATAAAATTTACCTGCAAAAAAGTACAAGGTTTTGGTACATGAAATGGATACTGTTTCAACTGTTATAAGTAGACAAAGGATTGCTCACTAAAATAAAAATGAGAAAACTGAAACAAGAAAGTTATTGTTGAATTACATAAGACTTCTTGTGTACATTCAAAGTCAACAATTAAGACTTTTTGGTGCGAAAATAATAGTGCTTCACCTTGTCCAAACATTTATCAATGTCCTACAGATTCTAATTTAAAGAAAGAATGTGAAATTTGGTCACTGTCTTGCTTTTCATTTCGCATATGTAAGCTAAAACACATTATTTAGTTTGTTTACAAAGTAGTGCATAAGAAAAGATACGGTGGTCAAGGAATGCCACATTCCAAAACTAAAAAGAGTATATTCCCCTTAATACATTAAACATTTATCGTTACAGAAGTCTAGTGGCTTACAATAAGGGCCTAGAAATGTTGCCATTATTAATTTTTAACTTGGTATTCATGAACTACAATGCACTTAAATATCAAAACACATTCAACAAACTTTTGAAAATGTATTGTCTTAAAAATCCCTAAAATAAGGTATGAAATTTGGTTGAGAGGTCCAATCAATGTGTATATGTGCAAAAGTAACATTCTAATCTTGTTCACAAAAGTTACTAATACACAGCAGGCATGTCAATGATCAAAACTGGACGAATATACAGTTATCCTCACTTTAATGTCATTTATAATTTGTCCTTGAATTCTCCACCATACTTTTCATAATTCTGTTTGCACGAGTTGCACGAGAATGCTGTCATTCACGTAAAAAAATGGGGTCAAATAAGTTGTAAATGCAATATCATCTAAACGTAATTAATGGATTATGCAGTTCAAGATAAACTTTATCTCATAACGTAACGAACATGTATAATGTTGTAACAACAACTTTACTTACACTGATTTAAGTAGCAGTCGGTTTATAAGTGACTTTATTGATTCATTTTATGTTTTGTTATTGTTGTCAAAAAGTATAACGGAAGTGCCTCACAACTGAAGCGGAAACCAGTTTGATGCGCAAAGTAGTCCAATGTAAGTATATATTTTTGACAAATGTCCACAGAAATTAATAATTTTCTAATATTAAAGACGAATATCTGAATAGGATTCATTATTTGATAAGAAATTATAATCATCGACATGTTTTTTTAAAAATCGTACACGTGCTGACACCTAAGTTGTCTCCCGTTGTTTATTAGAGTTACCTTTCGTCCGGCGCAGTAATACATTTGCAGTGAATCGCCGAGAAGTCGTGGGAAAATTAAAAACCATGTAAATAAACTAAAATTAACCACCTTTTCAAGATGAATTTCAAGTGATCGCCATTATGCATTTAACCCGCCTGACCTGTGTAGCATCTTAGATATCTGTTCTAAGGTATTCATTGTGTAGAATGTCATGTTATGCCCTTGCAATGCTAATCCCACTCTGATTTTTTTTGTTTACATTTTTATCAATGAGAAATATGGCGTCCATCCCGAGCTGAAATGACATGGCGTTAAATTTTTACATGTTTAAGCAAACCTGGTGTGTTAGAAAGAAAATCTCATCCCTTCAACATTATTTGGAACACTGTTATTGTAAAAAACCTTTTTTTTCCTTATACAAAAGCTTAATATTTTGTGTTGAATGTACTTTCACAAAGACCTCTGTTTTCCTATTACATTCATAGTACCACATCCTTATCCACAAAATACTGAATATTACAGGTGTCCATCAGTATTATATCAGTTTAAGAATATTTTTTTATTTTCCCACCATCGATTTCTTGAATATGCACCACTTCCGCATTTCTGTATGAACTGTGAATGTAGCAATATGCGTCCCCTTAATAAAATAAAGCTTAAGAGTATAGATGTAGTTCATGGTCAGTGGCAGTTTTTCTCAGGCGTTTCATGAGTGTAAGTAAGGTAATCGCGGCTCTTACCCTGGATGACAAAATTTAATAAATTTAAATATATATTTCATAATCTATTTATTATTTTGGAAATTTAGACACAATTTAGGGGGGTATAACATTTAAAAACATTACAATAACAATAAATACTCCAGCCAAGACCCAGACATGTTCCAAAACTAACACCCGGGCCTTGAATTAAGGCCCCTTTTTAATTATATCATATGAATCTAATTCTTTGGAATCGATCCTGGCGCCGACCAGTATCTGGCAACGGGTCTCAAAATTCAAATCTCGCTGGGCCTACGATTGATTAGTTAGACTGGAAACAGTCATAACTACGCAGCGCAGCGTAAACAAATAAAAATGAATAAAACAAAACAAAACAAAACAAAACAACATTGTGTATAATCTTCGTTTTCACTGTTAAATTATCATGATTATGGTGACTTCCTTTTTCAACATTTTTTGGTATTAAATCAATAACGTTATTTTGTCAAATACATGATCTATGGTTCTGCACAACTTCAATCAAGTAAACTACAATAAAAAGTGTTTTGTATGTGTATTTAACGGAATAAATTGCAACATGGAGTTCCAAAAGGGCATGTAGGACCCCCAAATGTAAAAATGGTAACAAACGTAAAATAATTTTACCGTATATGTAAAAACTTTCTACAAATGTAAAACAGAGTTGTTACAAATGTAAAAACGTTGCTGGTGACATATGTAAAAAATCATCACAAATGTAAAAACAAAATTTTGGTCACATATGTAAAATCAGTTTCCTACAAATGTAAAACATAATTTTCGCAGTCACCCTGTGATTGCATCTGTATGAAATAGTTACGCCTTCATGGCCAGACTTAACCCGCCCGCCTAGCTCAGTAGGGAGAGAGTCGGTCTACGGATCGCTGGGTCGCGAGGTCGATCCTCGGGCGGGGCGTATGTTCTCCGTGACGATTTGATAAAAGACACTGTCTGAAATCATTCGTCCTCCACCTCTGATAATTCATGTGGGGAAGTTGGCAGTTACTTGCGGAGAACAGGTTTGTACTGGTACATAATCCAGGAACACTGGTTAGGTTAACTGCCCGCCGTTACATGACTGAAATACTGTTGAAAAACGGCCTTAAACCCAAAACAAACAAATCATAGCCGGACTGTTCTACACAGTGATATGTGTTCTCGGAGCGTGAGGGGTATATACGAGTAAAAACTATATATCACATATATATGCGCGCGTGTGTGTGTGAAGTAATGGGATTGTCCGTCCCTCAGTTTAATATGTATTATCTAGTCCTGCTCCTTTCAAGTTGAGGGTTTTGACGGGATAGAGTGGCAGATGTACATAAATTTGGATTTCTTTAAAAAAAGATACCTAGCAAGTCTCAAATATCGTAGTTACACATATACATTTATTTGTAAAAAGATAAAAGAACCTTGATGTTTAATGGCGTAGATTACACGTGCCTGTATGGAAACACGCAAGAAAGAAAACACTTTGTAAGCGTTGAACTATTTTCAAATCAAACAGTCTGTAACAGTATGGTTTTATTAATACGGAAACTTCATTTGTGTAATCTGATGTTACTAGTAGTATCTGTCTGACATTATTAAAGCCCTGCTCCCGTTTTACCTTTTAACCTTGAATTGTCACTGAAAAAGCATGAAAATCCTGACTATGAACAGTGACGCCTGTCAAATTAGATTCTACCTTATATAAAATTCTATTTGAAATACCTGTGGTTTTGCGTGCTAAAGTGTGTGGCACGTGGCCGTTAACTATTACCTATTGTAATCATGGGTTGCATACACAAAAAAAGAATTTGAATAGCCGGGGAGCTGGGCTTTAAAAGACCTGTTTGGCTCACTTCGCATAACAATGGAACATGTTGTCGCAAAATGGTCGCATACCGTTCAGTACTGTAAACTAATCATAGGTTTCTCGTTTTTATGTGTTAACGGTATCAATCAGGTTTTTAAAGACATGTTTCAGCTCACTTCGCATGACAAAAGAAAATTGTCGCATACCAAAGATCATACGGTAAGCTAGTGGTCTATGGCGAAGCACGAAGTTGTCGCTTTTTTTGTGTTCTACTTCTGTGTACAAGCGTAGGATTACGGGGGCCGTATTCACAAAAGGGCTAAGACTAATAATTTGACTTAAGTCTTACTAAGTCTCATAATATCGACTTAAGCTTATTCATCAAATGTCTTAGAAAAAAAACTAAGTCCAAAATTTGAGTCGATTTTAGGACTGGTAGTTACCTGTCTTAAGTCAAACTTAAGTATGGTGGCTGCTAGCTGCCACCAGTGTCAAAAAGAATACTCTGTTTGAAAAATCTTGTCTCTTCTTAAGACCATCCTAACAACACAACTAAAAATAGTTCCAAGCTTTCTAGGTAAACAATTATCTACACAACGTGCATAATTTGAAAAACTACAATATATGCCTTAATACCATTTTTAATGTAAATTCGGCGACTAAAATCAATACAAACTGAGGTAAACGTTTTAATTAAAACAACAACGTGTATGAATACAAATATGCAAATTTATGGTCACGTGAATAAACGATGACCTCATGTCACCTGAACTGGAGCGATGGTATTGATTAGCTATTGCATAGTACTGCCCCAGAGGTCACGCAGCTTATAACGTTGAAAAAGGTAGCTTATGTATATAGAAACCTAGCCTGGGAATCCAGACTGACAATTCAAAAATGTTTCCTAACCACAGTGTCACATGTATAACTTCCGAAATTTAAGGCTTTATTTTGATAAAGAACAATGACTTCTGATAGCAACAATCCGCGGCTAAAAATAGAAACGGAATTTCAACGGAAAAGTTTCCAAACATTTCCGGTCCATAGACAATACCAGTTTGTACTGCTGATAGCTTTTCTAGCAAGTTGTAATACTTTTCAAATATGCCAGAACAAACTTAAATTTCGTCATAGCTATCAAATTGTAAGATATTATATTAATGCAACCCTAGTGATCTAAGAATATTACTGAATTTTCGACCGCATTGTCTCGTTTTCGTTTCAAGCACGCAAAAATATGACCGCATGTTGATTAGGCTATTTATAGAAAATCGATAATCAGCAGTGATATGGATTTCCTCAGGCGTTGATACTGCCAATTAACACTAATTAGCGCAAATTTAGTGAGATGATTTATGAACAGAATAGTACTTTATTGATATAACTTGAACATGTACAGTTCATCGTTATATCAAGAACAAAATATACTAAAACATGCTTACAATACGAGAGTGAACAAAAATGAAAGAACATTCAGTTAAAATTCATTCGATATTGTTTGCAATGTGACCTGCCGTGAGAATCAAAGACATGTATGTTTTCTAAATAATATTCCCTCACGGATAATCTTCCTTCAGCAAATGTACAATATAAGATACTATATGTATGTATAGATACACATGTATTCGGTATAATTTCGTCAGACAAAACACGAATTATCAACGTGGAAACCCACAGGTCGCCCAAGCTGAGAAGTGTTTCAAGCTCGCTTTGACTAAGTGGTGCTACTATATCACGATTTCATCAACTTGTAAGCCCATGAAAGTGGGCGCAGCGATGATACTAATACTCGCCTTTTTGAAAAGGCAATGTGTCAGACTGTAGCAGGTCGTCGGATAACAGATTTGACCAACTTAAAAATTGAATTGTTTCAAGACAGATTCTGCTCACTTCAGCTAAATTCATTCGAGTCGCACCATGAGAAAAACAACATAGTGCATTTGTGACCAGCATGGGCCCAAATCAAACTGCGGATCCATACACCACTCTGGTCAGAATCCTTGCTGTTCGCTAACACACTATGCTGGTTTTCTCATGTAGCGTCTCAATATATCTGGATACAAATATATGTATAAAAAGTAAAACGGTTTCGTTTCGCCAGTTACATATTTTCGACTTTTTTCTCGGTCTGACTAAAGTTGTAAGTTTGTCTGACTTAATGTCCAGCATTTTTGCCAAGGAGTGATAATTAATGCACCTCTAAAATACACTAGCTGCAGACCTGACATTCTGAGGTGCATCTGTGGTGCATGTTTTTGTTGTTTTCTTTCACAAAAGTCTCATGAAAATCACAGCTATCTGATACGGACTAAATCAGTGTGTATAATAATTCATAACAGACACTGCCCAAAAGCTTTAAAAAGAAATCTTAAAAGCTGAATGATTTGGAGAAAAAGCTTATATTATTTATTCATAGTAAAACATTTTCGATGTAATTTATGTTGTCGTTTTCCTCACAAATAATCAAAACTATTCGTTAAAGACTGAATCAGTGTGTAAGTAAACGATGACTGGCAGTGAAATAGGATTAATTTTGAAACCAAAGCCGAATATTAAAAAAATGCAAAAAAAGTTCTTATAGTTTATATTAACAATTCCTCAGTTGTCACTTTCTTTGTAATATTTTAAACATTGATTAGCAGCCACCATCAGCGCTTTGAGCGCTTTGATTACATTTGGGGGTCCTACAGGGCATTTCAGCAAATTCACTACCTGTACCTTTTCTTTTTCTCCACACAATATCAGCTCATATGGCGACTTTACAGTTTTAATGGTGGAGGAAGACCAAGGTGCCCCTCCGTGCATTATTTCATTACAGGCGGGTACCTGAGTAGAACCATCGACCTTCCGTAAGCTTGCTGGATAGCTTCCTCACATGAGGAATTCAACGCCCCGAGTGAGGCTCGACCCCTCATCTTTTACCTTAACCACTTGGCCACGGAGGCCCCCTATATATAACTTTGCCTTAGGCTGAATATTCAGGTGTTTTATTCTTTCCTAACAAATCTTTTCATTAAGTTTTGTTGTTTCCTTAGGATATATTTTTTCAAGAAACATCTAAACATACCGGTAGTTGCAACTGTAGTTATTTCAGTATTATTTTTCGAAAATGAAATTTTTGATTAACTATTTGGATCTATCAATTTTGCTTTGCCTAAAGGTGTGATAATAAACCAATTACTGTGTTCAAAATGTAAAGTTTTACAATTCAGTGCCATTGATATATAATTTACTAGCTTTCATGTGGACTTAATAAGTGCATTAGGGTACACTTTGACATTTTTGTATTTTTGGGTTTGACTTTACCCTCAATCTGACTGAAGTACTTGATCTTCTAAACGAAGATCTGAGAACGACCCATTCACATACGTCTTCTGTATATTTTGGATTCCCAGTATTGCTATTTTTATTTTAACCAATGAAACTACTTGTTAGAATGTCAAAGAGTAAGAAAGAGTAAGAAAAATGTGCAGTTATTTTAGGGCTCGAACTCGGAACCCCTCGATTACTAAGCAAGTGGCCTACCGACTGAGCTAACCGGCTGTCTGACACATTCCAACACAAGAATTGTAAATATCAAAAGTTAAGGCTACAGGTAGATTTGCTAAATTTTGTAAGTTAAGCTCTGATTGACTAGCGAAAGGGTCGTCAGAACGAGGCTATGAATAGGTCGTTCTCAGATCCTATGCGTAGCGTAATACTAGGAGATGTACTTTAGTCAGATTGACTTTACCCTGTGGCTATATTTTGGTTTTGATACGTTTTGACCTTAACTCCTAAAGTAGAACTCTTTTATAGGTTTGCATTAATTCACCAACATGATTGTACACTATTAAACCAATGTTAAACCTAATGATAAATCTTTGGTCAGTGATTGTATATCAATACGTGCGTACATCCAATAGGGGCGATTTAATATAGGCGTAACATAAAATGGGCGCTATTAACACAAAGAACCAAAACTGATAACAATGTTGGGTCAAAAACGGGACGACTTTAACGGACGTCACCTAACACTTACAGACTGATGTTGTGAAGTTAATAAAGTCTAAAGAACGAAGTCAAGCAAAATAATAGCAGACTTGGGTTGGAAGGGAGTAAATGTGCAACACCAGGCACACCCATAGTATCGGCTGAAGTGGAATTCTATTGTAAAGAACATTGTACGCAGTAATAATAATAACTGTTAGTCCAAGTACGTTATTGATATATCTTATTGTCACACCGACATCCCTCTACAAAAAAAAAAAATAAACAAAATACTTGATTCGCTCAATTTCTTTGAAAACTTTGGAAAATTAGTTAGAACATAAAAAGGAAACGGAAGCAAAGCAGTTCAAGATCGTCTAGAAAAATGCATTCTTCACATTGCACTGGACCACAAAATCCCTGCTCCAGATCGCTTAAAAGGTATCTACCAACTATTTTACTTACATTTAGCTTTTGTAAACCTTCATTGTTCTGGATTCCTGCAGCAATGTGTGGAGCTCCTTGCAGCGGTATCCGACAGAAACTAATGTCTAATTCTAATAGAGTGTGGTTGTCACGCAACATATCCTCTAAAGCTTTGGCTCCTTCCAGACCAAATCCGTTCATACACAGATTGAGATATTTAAGCCCAGTATTTTCCTGAAACAGAGATGTGCCTTTGTATATTGTTTTGTGTTGTATGCTAGTGGTCTGTCGGCCAGTTTCTGTAAGTCCTCTAGTTTTTCGATTTTGTCACCCAGAAATTAGGTAAAGGTTCATGTACTGCAGCCATAATTACATTCATTCTGAGACCGTTTATACCGAATATCGCTTTCTATCGTAAGTCAAACAAAATTTACTCGCATTTTAGTTAACCTGGAATCATAAAATGCGACAATCTCTTTCTTTGAAACGATTATCGTTTACAAATGAAATTTTACTAGACTGTTTTAATACTGTCTTTCAGATATAAGCGTCTTGCCTTCTATTACTATTCTAAAGCAATGAAAGGTATGCTGTAACAGTTTATTCCAAAATATAGGGGATACTACACCCCACTCACCCGAGCTACATTTTCGCCATATTTTTGCCAGATTTGATTAACAAAATCATCAAAACTGTATTTTTTAAAGATATCATCAATCAATTGTGTTAAGATTCATAAATTATATATTTTTTTGAGAAAATATAACATTTTGCAAGCCGTATACATTATAGACAGCGTGCGTACAAATGTAATACATATCAATCACACGTTGTTTCTCAAAACAATCGAGCTAATTAATGTTCCAATCAACCAATAGTTTCCTTTTATTGTAGATGCTAAAGTGAGCTAACTTGCTTGTGCAAACGTACTCTAAAATTTAACATACGTTACGGTCGTCACTATATTGTCACGGTAGCGACATTGAAAACACACCAACAATGGTATTTGGATGCTGTACGTTAAGTTGAATACACCATGTTGCATGACCGTTATAATTTTAATGGACTTAACTATGTTACTAATACAGAATTATTGGATGTTGACAAACTACAGGGTACAGTGCCTCTTTCAACAAAGCTGTAAAGATAACAGCTCATGGTTTCTGCTTCAAGCAAAGTTAACACATTGATTGATAATTTAATCCCAGTAGGCATTTGACGTCGGTTAGACGTCGTATAGACGTCGGACCCCGACGTCGGATTAACGTTGGATTTTGGTTGGATTTGCAAACCGTTTAGACGTCGGATCCTGACGTTGGCTAGACGTCGCAATCCGACCATTTTCCAACATAAATCTAACCACATTTCAACCAAAATCTGACCAAATTTTCAACGTAATTTGCAATCAAACAAGAAATCAACACATGTATTTTATCATCTTTATTTCATATTATGGCGACGTAAGTCTAATACAATAAGTCCAAAAAGTAATGCAGTAATTGAAACTTTCAAGTTTCGTCATTTTTTATATGATTCTTCAACTCCGCCAACATTTCCACCTGAAATGTATAAAATTTGACAGTTTCATTATTTAACATATACAAATATACTAGTGCTATTACTAAGAGCATAATTAATACGTGCCAAACAAATATGTAATATTTTAAATTCTATGAAAAAAAAATTCTATAATTAACTTCGTAAAATATATTTAAATGAAATTGCTTTTTAAAGTAACAAACAAAAATAAGTCAATTTTTAAAAAAAAAAAATACGGAATATAAATCTGTATAACTTTTAAAATAAGTATAGTTTTTAAAAATCTGTTACTCACGTTGCGGATCCTTCCCTTTGTGTAAAGTATTTATAAACTTGCTCTATCTTATCCCAGCAAATATCAAATTACAGGAAGACTGTGTAAACCGATGCAGGCTTATCTCGCGAATGTGTGACTAATAGACAACATGTGTAGAAGAGAAGATCTATGTGAATTTAGAATAATTTATACATGTGTATAGAATGCATTTTTATCTTGAACAGTTTAAAGTTCGTGAAAAAAATCGTCTCCGAAAATAGACAATCTCATGCGATATTGTAACATAATTAATATAATATTTGTTGTGAGAATGAACTATTATTAATAAGGGCATGTCCAGGCCTTTATGAAAACCAGTAAGTATCTTTAAACTATACTAGCAAAATTATACCAGTTAGTTTTATAACTAAAAACATTTATCAGACTTTCTATCCAACCTAATTCCAACGTCTTCTAAACGTCTAAGTCTGGCGTCTATTAGACGTCGTGAATATGACGTTGGTTAGACGTTGGATTCAGGTCGCCGACGTCGCGACCAAAATCCAACGTCTAACCAACGTCTGTACGACGTCAGGTGTTTACTGGGATGAAAATTTTGTACAGTACGTGCACAGTCTGAATATTTTCGACTTTCATCAAAAGGAAGAACGGTAATGTATCTAAGAATCAAACATACGTTACCTAGGATTTTAAGGTAACCCATTCAGTTACATATCTCATATATCATTCTTCCCGCTCATGCGTAGGCAATGCAAAACACTTACTCAGTCACTTAAAATGAAACACATACTATCAAACATGCGTTACCAAGATTACTCGGAACGTTTTGTAACTCTAAAGCAAGGCAGAACTATACAAGCAGACACATTATGACAGAACTATACAAGCAGACACATTATGGCCGAACTATACAAGCAGACACATTACCACCGGTATGACAGAACTATACAAGCAGACACATAATGACAGAACTATACAAGCAGACACATTATGGCAGAACTCTACAAGCAGACACATTACCACCGGTATAACAGAACTATACAAGCAGACACATAATGACAGAACTATACAAGTAGACACATTATGGCAGAACTATACAAGCAGACACATTACCACCGGCATGATAGAACTATACAAACAAACACATTATGGCAGAACTATACAAGCAGACACATTATGGCAGAACTATACAAGCAGACACATTACCACCGGTATGACAGAACTATACAAGCAGACACATTATGGCAGAACTATACAAGCAGACACATTATGGCAGAACTATACAAGCAGACACATTATGACAGAGCTATACAAACAGACACATAATGACAGAACTATACAAGCTGACACATTATGACAGAACTATACAAGCAGACACATTATGGCAGAACTATACAAGCATACACATTATGGCAGAACTATACAAGCAGACACATTATGACAGATCTATACAAGCAGACACATTATGACAGAACTATACAAGCAGACACTTTATGGCAGAACTGTACAAGCAGACACATTATGACAGAAATATACAAACAGACACATAATGGCAGAACTATTCAAGCAGACACATTATGGCAGAACTACACAAGCAGACACATTACCATCAGCATGAAAGAACTATACAAGCAGGCACATTATGACATAAGTATACAAGCAGGCACATTATGGCAGAACTATACAAGCAGACGCATTATGGCAGAACTATACAAGCAGACACATTATGGCAGAACTATACAAGCAGACACATTATGGCAGAACTATAAAGCAGACACACTATGGCAGAACTATACAAGCAGACATATTATGACAGAACTATACAAGCAGACACTTTATGGCAGAACTGTACAAGCAGACACATTATGACAGAAGTATACAAGCAGACGCATAATGGCAGAACTAAACAAACAGACACATTATGGCAGAACTACACAAGCAGACACATTACCATCGGCATTACAGAACTATACACGCAGACACATTATGACATAAGTATACAAGCAGACACATAATGGCAGAACTATACATGCAGACGCATTATGGCAGAACTATACAAGCAGACACATTATGGCAGAACTATACAAGCAGACACATTATGGCAGAACTATAAAGCAGACACACTATGACAGAAGTATACACGCAGGCACATTATGGCAGAAGTATACAAGCAGACACATTAAGGCAAAACTATACAAGCAGGCACATTATGGCAGAACTATACAAGCAGACATACTATGACAGAACTATACAAGCAGGCACATTATGGCAGAAGTATACAAGCAGACACATTATCGCAGAACTATACAAGCTGACACATTATGGCAGAACTATACAAGCAGGCACATTATGGCAGAACTATACAAGCAGACATACTATGACAGAACTATACAAGCAGACACATTATGGCAGAACTATACAAGCAGACACATTAAGACAGAACTATACAAGCAGACACATTATGGCAGAAGTATACAAGCAGACACATTATCGCAGAACTATACAAGCAGACACATTATAGCAGAACTATACAAGCAGACACATTATGACAGAACTATACAAGCAGACACATTATGACAGAACTATACAAGCAGACACATTGTGGCAGAACTAAACAAGTGAATGAAGTATTGCCATGCAATACAAAGTCCCCTACTGGAAGGCACCTAATTTTCTCTACTGCGGTATAACATCATGAACTGATATCTGTCAATGATGTATAAACAATATTGTACTATTATATACAATATGTTATAACAACACATCTGGATTAAAATGTGCATATATAAAAACCCACAGTTGTTTTCATATTGAAATGTTTTTGCAGATTATAAAAAAGTTATCACACAAGTTGTTTATAGTACCAACAAAGGGAAATTAATTAAATTAAAAAAAATCTATATAATATAAGTCCACAAGAAACTCTTTACCAGGTAGAGATAGGTCAAAATACACCTAAAAGATGGATGTAACATGCATGTTGTACCACAGAAAAGTGGTCTCGATTTTTCACTACGGCCAATAATAAAAAAGTTACAATAAAATCTATTTATAGTAACAACAAAGGGACGTTATTCTAAAAACAAGGGTGCTTAATGGTGGTGAACATTTGGTCCAAGTTACATCAAAATCCCTCAATGCATAAAGAAGAAATGCTCCGGACATAGTCATTCTTGAATTTGACCTTTGACCTCTAAATATGATCTTGACCTTAGACCTAGGGACCTGGTTTTTGCGCATGGCAATCCGCCTGATGTTGGTGAACATTTGTGCCAAGTTACATCAAAATCCCTCCATGCATGAAGAAGAAATGCTTCAGACAAAGTCATTTTTTTGTCTGACCTTTGGTCTCTAAGTGTGACCTTGACATTAGACCCTGGGCTTGGGTTTTGCGCATAACATGTTGTCTCATCCAGGGGAATATTTGTGCCAACTGATATCTAAATCCTGTTTTGCATGACAAAGTTTTAGACTGGACAGGAAAAAAATCCTACTGACCTTTGATCTCAAAGTGTGACCTTGACCTTTAAGCTAGGGTACTGGGTGTTGCGCAAGACATGTCACCTCATCATGAGGAACAATTATGCCAAGTGATATTGTAATCCCTTGACGGATGACAGAGTTCTGGATCGGACAGGGAAAAAAAAATATTGACCTTTGACCTCCAATTGTGACCTTAACCTTTGAGCTAAGGGTCCGGGATTTGCGCACGACACGTCGTCTCATCATGGGGAACATTTGTGCCAAGTAATATTAAAATCCCTTAATGAATGTTAGAGTTATGGACCGGACACGAAACAGACCCTGTTCATGCTATGTTAACATTTGACTGCTACTTGTGACCTTGACCTCTGAGCTAGGGGTCTGAAAGTTGTGCATGACACATCGTCTTATTATGAGGTACATTTGTGCCAAGTAATACTAAAATCCCTCCATGGACGGCACAGTTATGGACCGGACAGGAAAAAAGCCCTGTTGACCTTTGACCTCAAATTGTGACCTTGACCTTTAAGCTAGGGGTCCGGGTTTTGCGCATGACACGTCGTCTCATCATGGGGAACATTTGTGCCAAGTAATATTAAAATCCCTTCATGGATGGGAGAGTTATGGACCGGACAGGAAAAAAGCCCTGTTGACCTTTGACCTCCAACTGTGACCTTGACCTTTGAGCTAGGGGTCCGCGTTTTGCATTCGACACGTCGTCTCATCATGGGGAACATTTGTGCCAAGTAATATTAAAATCCCTTCATGGACGGGAGAGTTATGGACCGGACAGGAAAAAAGCCCAGTTGACCTTTTACCTCCAATTGTGACCTTGACCTTTGAGCTAGGGGTCCGGGTTTTGCGCATGACACGTCGTCTCATCATGGGGAACATTTGTGCCAAGTAATATTAAAATCCCTTCATGGATGACAGAGTTATGGACCGGACACGAAATTGCGGACGGACGGACGTACAGACGGACGGACGGACGGAATGACGGAAAAGCGCATTCCTATAGTCCCCGAAACTGGTTTTCAACCAGTAGGGGACTAACAAGCAGACACATTATGACAGAACTATACAAGCAGACACATTGTGGCAGAACTAAACAAGCAGACACAATATGACAGAACTATACAATCAGACACATTATAGCAGAACTATACAAGCAGACACAATATGGCATAAGTATACAAGCAGACACATTTTGGCAGAAGTATACAAGCAGACACATTATGGCAGAAGTATACAAGCAGACATATTATAGCAGAAGTATACAAGCAGACACATTATGGCAGAAGTATACAAGCAGACATATTATAGCAGAAGTATACAAGCAGACACATTAAAGCATTAATGAACAACATGACAGAAATATATTTTAATATTTGATGAGAGGTTGTGAGAAGTCACTTTTTTGGAAATAAGATAAGTTCATCATTCATACATACTTGCATATATACATGTTTACAATGCCTGCAACATTTTTGGGAACACGTCACGTGGTGCATTGATGTTTAGGTTATAAATTTACAAAATTATTACAATAATATCAAACAAATACAAGATACGACGAGTCCAGGGCATGCTCAATTTATAGCTATGAAATGCCGTACTACCTGTTCACCAATGTCGAGCAAATATTTAGCTATCTATAGATGTATTTATGATAGTTTGGCACTATTTCAGAGGCCAACGTATTGAAATGGTTTGGTGAAAGAACTTGTAGGGATTCGGCAATGTGATATATCTGAAAATGTATTTCAAACAGAACGGGTGAAACATTCAGGTACCACAAACATACATCAAATATATACTTTTGTATTTAGCATAAATTGCTTTTGGAACTGATCATTTCCGTTTGTGCGATCAGGCAGGGCTTGTTCATTTAAAAAGAGGTCGTAAAATTCAACTGAATTGTGAGGCTTAGAAATGCAATCTGCAATTAAACATTACCTATATTTTAGTTTAAAAAAGAAAAGACTACATAACTGTTTGTACAATGAATATATGAATATTAAATGAAAGTGAGAATTTCATTGGATCTACGATTATTATACTTTGATACACTGTATGTATAACATCTAATAGGCAACCATCCTGATATAAATAAATATTCGTTACATTTCAAAGTCCCTTCGAATGAAAATTGATAGAAATAAAAAAGCAGCCTTTAAATTACATTATTTTAACCTATTTTCAGGAATGCATTTTGAAAATGGTGCTTTCTTGATTAAAACAAAAGAAAAAGCTTTTGAAACATTGTTAGCCTGGTTTTCAGTAGAAATTATTTGAACAAGATCTTCTTTTGCAGCAATGAATATTTAGACAGCTATATCCTATCAATATATATTGTTTGTGAACTTATTTTGGGTGGCCATTTTGAAAATGACGTATCTTTATTAGATTTATCTTAAGAAGCAAGTTCTTCATTCCCTTGAACTGTAACTTATTTTAATATAATATTATATCATATGATTTGTTTTATAATAATGAATGTTTGAACAATTGTAGATCCACCATTAAAAGTTTCTTGAAGGATAGTATATACAATCATGACAGAGCTCAACATTTGCCTAATTTCTGGGTTACGACTTCATTTTCTTTTGGCCGACTGACTATAGTCAGTTTCATGGGTCTTGCGGTTCACAATCATATTCGGAACATCAGTAAGAATTTAAGATAACTAGATACTATGTTTCTATACTTGTACAATATCATATCATATTCGGACAAATTTAGATTCATTTAAACCTACAGCTACGCCTTCGGCAATAGTACAACATCCGCGCCATTGAAAGTGATTCCAGCTTAAGTCAAGCGTTGTTAAGGTGTCGTTCTCTATTAGGGAATCTTTCAACATTCTTGCTCCATCGTCCTCAAAGCAATTATGTCGTAAAATAAGTGTTTTTAGGTCGGTATTTTTCTGAAAAAAAATAAAGGAAACGTTATGTTTTGTACTTATGGCGTCACAATAATAGTTGAGAGCTTGATGCTTATATATACACTTATTACCAAAACTTACTTGCACTTTATCATTAAACACAACAGTAGTCCATACTTTATAAGGGACAAATGTCAATATATCATTTTTTTACTGCAATTTCCAAATGAAATTAAACAACCAACTGCAAAAAAATCTGACTTTTCCCCTATTTTGTAATCGGTGCATGTATGCATATGTTTGAATATATTAAATAAAAGGGTTTCTTGTGATTTTTCTCTTACATTTTTAAATTAAACGACTGAATGCGTCTTGTAATTTTCAGACTTAATGAAAAAGAAAATTACCGACAGCATGTCATAGAAATCTTCAGCGGCACCATCTTCTATGTTGTTTCCTGAATGTGCAATACAGATATATTTAGAACAACAGCATGTACTATATCATTCAATTTGGACACAGTACGCAGATAATTTCAACACTTGACAATTAAAGGTTATCAAATTATAGATAGATAAAAGTGGAAATGATTTTATATTGCATCATTTCAAAACTGCTTATTAGAAATTTAAAATCAAACCTATTTAAAAAAAAAAAACACACGTCTGATTTGTTTGTTTTTGGTTAGTGTTGTTTTTCAACTGTATTTCAGATAGGTAACGGTGGGTAGTTAACCTAATCAGTGTTCCTGGATTCTGTACCAGTACTTACTTGTTCTCCGCAAGTATCTGCCAACTTCTCCATATGAATCAAAGGTGGAGGACGGATGATTTCAGACACAATGTATTGTTATCATATCTTTTCGGAGAATATATTGAACTTGCGAGAACATATTGAACGGGACTTAAACTCGCGGCCCCGCGATCACAGATCTGCGCTCTTTTATTAAGGTAAGCAAGCGGCCTAAAGGAATACAAAAACTGAACTGGTTCAATTGTTAAAAAAATATACTTGATATATGCTGGACGGACCAATCAATGACATTGAACATATATGCTTATTTATTCCCCGCCGAAGGCGAAGGGATATAGATTTGATGTTGTCCGTCCGCTGTTCGTCCGTGCGTCCGTCCATCCGTCCTTTCGTCCGAAATTAATAATGCTTATAATTCAAAAAGTACTTTAGCTAAAGTCACAAAACCTCACATAATTATTTATTAGCGCATGATCTTTAATCACATTTGGCGTTAAGTAAAACTTGATTCGGTAAAAAATAGGGATTGCTATCTGTATCTAAGTAATCTATTGATGGATCTTTAAGTTTTTAATACACATGCAGATCACTGTAGGGCAATGGTACACATACAACTTTCGCCAGAATCTCTTCAGTAACTGCAGAATTATTGCCCTTTGTTTTAAAATTCATATTTTTTCACAAAGCAAAGTAATCCGTAGATCTTCACCAAAATTAATACAACTATAGATTATTATGGGTCGATGGTGCATGCATATCTTTCTTCAGGATTTTTTTCAGTAATACAGAGTTACTGCCCTTTAATAATTTTAGAATTCATAAATATATCTGGAAATTAAATATCTTTCAATATATAGTCCTCTCATTCACAAAACATCTATCCGGCAGGGAATATATACATAGAATTAGGCTTTTTAAACTTCTTATGAAATAACTTTAATGCAAACTACATATAAGTGAAAGAAAACCTTTGAGATCTAAATATGTAATAGTTTTGTTTTCCAACAGTAAGTCACAGATAGCCTTCGCGCCCATATTGCCCATTTTATTTTCAGACAATATCTGAAAGAAGAAAAGACAAATTAAAACATATATATATATATATATATATATATATATATATATATATATATATATATATATATATATATATATCAGAATCTGAACAAAATCAAGAGTTAAAAAGATATTAGGAAAACTCGAGTATATCAATATAATAATGTAGAAATATTTTGTAGTCAAGGGAGTTCCAAGTCAATAAACATGAAGTACTGATTACAAAAAAGATTCCATTATAAGAAAAAGCAATATAACGCACGGACGAGTGGCTTGTTTCTCTATGATAGGTCTGTACTTACTAGTTCTGTTACATAAACATTGTCTTTAAGAACTTTTGAGAGGTAGTTTGTTCCGATTCCAAGTATATAGTTGCCCTCTAGATCCATCTTTTCTATTGTCGTGTTAATCTGAAATTACCCGCATTTCACGTGTTGTTTATGAAATAAGTATCATTTTCAGAAGCGACATTTCTACAATTTTCAAATTCTCATGTGTAATCTTACTTTCAGATCTAAAACCTCCAAATATATATAGCTTTATGCTGAAAATTTTGAAATAAAGTTGTATGATAATACCTCAAGTGGATCTGACATCGCCTTTACGCCCAGTGGACCTAAACCATGGTATTTCATGATGAGTTCTGTATCTTGCATATGTTTAAGGAAGTACGTAATTGGCTGAATTTCCAGCTTCTGGCACATGCGCAGATAACGATTGATTCCTGTGGTATCTCTGTCGTACAAATCAGGATGCAACCATCCTAGCAAAGAATAAATTGAAATGCGATTGTTCAAAACTTAACAAATGTAAAAGTATAATGTAATACACAATATTTAGTAACAAGTGAATGAATTATTGCCATGCAATACAAGGTCCCCAACTAAATTTCTCTACTAAAGTAAAGCTTAATGGTCTGATATCTGTGTCAGTGATGTATAAACAGTATTGTACTATATATACAATATGTTACAACACAACATTTGGATTAGAAGTTGTATATATAAAAGTCTGCAGTTGATGACTGCTTATAACATCTATATATACAAAAATATAGTATTTTTCAAATTTGATAACATTTCATTTTGGAACTGGAAATGTAAGAAATCATCATATTAAAGAGAAGTAATTCTGAAGAAAATACATCAACAATTTTCTAATTGTGTCGGACTGGATAGGAAAAGATCAATGTTGACTTTTGACCTTCAAGTGTAACCTTGGCGTCTGACCTAGGGGTCTGTGTATTGCGCATGACATATCGTTTCATTATGGGGAATTAAAATCCCTTAATTGATGACAGTTTTATGGACCGGACAGGAAAAATACTACTTGAAGTGTGACCATGACTCTGAGATAGGGGTCTGGGTGTTGTACATAACACGTCGTCTTATCATGAGGAACATTTGTACCAAGTTATATTAAAATGCCTTTAAGGATTGTCGTGTTAGAGACCGGTCAGGAAAAAGCCCTCTTGACTTTTGACCTCCAAGTGGGACCTTGACCTTTGAGCTAGGGGTCTGGATTTTGCGCATGACACGTCGTCTCATCCAGGGAAATATTTGTGCCAAATAAAATTTAAATCCTGTTTTGCATGATAAAGTTATGAACCGGATAGGACGAAAACTCTATTGATCTTTGATCTCCAAGTGTGACCTTGACTTTTGAGCAAAGATTCTGGGTGTTGCGCATGTCACGTCTTCTGATGATGGGAAACATTTATGCCAAGTAAAACTGTAATCCCTTGATGGATGACAGAGTTCTGGACCCGACACGAAACAGACCCTGTTCATGCCATGTAAACATATGAATACCATGGGTAACCTTGACCTTTAAGCTAGGGGTCTGAAAGTTGTGCATGACAAATTTTCTTATTATTGGGTACATTTGTGCCAAGTAATATAAAAATCCCTTTATGGATTATTTAGTTACAGACCGGACAGGAAAAAAAGCCCTGTTGACCTTTGACCTCCAAGTGTGACCTTAACCTTAGGGGTCCGTGTTTTGTGCATGACACGTCATCTCATCATGGGAAACATATGCAGTTATAGACCAGACGGACGGACGGAATGACAGAATGACGGGATGACGGATGGACGGACGATGTAGTCCCCAAAACTGGTTTTCAACCAGTAGGGGACTAATAAGCGTCTGCTAAATATTTGAAACATGCATCAACAGTCCTTCTACTCCGACTACGTTTACTATATAAAGAAATCCTGCCAGACAATATACGACTGTTCTAAATAAACATATATATGGAAAAGAGGGTCATGATGACCCTGGATCGCCCACCTGAGTAATATGAGCTACATGTTTCAAATGTCAAACTGATGCTAAAATATTAAGAAAGTAGGTCAGTAGGTCACATTCATGGTCACTGAAAGTCAGTTTTAAGATTGTTGTGCAAAACTGTATATGACGGGTGGACGGATAGCTCAGTGGTTTGCACCCTGGCCTTCTAATCCTGAGGTCGGGGGTTCGATCCCCGGCAGCTACTCGGGGAATTTTCAGAAACGCTTTTCAGTGTTTCCCACCCAACTAAAGGTGTACCCAGGCAATCCTTGCGTGTATCAGTGCTATACGCTGTTTATTCGCAACGAGCTAGGCTAACAAGCCTGTATCTGATTTCTGATCTCTCTGTCATGGGGGCTTTGTCTCACTCTGTCCCTCTGGTCAGATTGCTCTGTGTCTGTACTAGTAGAGGATGAATTATGCGCCCTGTGTGGCTGCATTTGGACTATGTACAGCGCTTTTGAACGTGAAATCGATCATGAAAAGGGCGCTATATAAATCTGGTATAATAATAATAATAATATATATGTCATCCGAATTTCAAGGCTGTATCTTAAAAAACAAGAAAGTAGGTCAGCAGGTCAAGGTCACAGTCAAGTGACCCCTAATTACTTGGGTTCATCAGGTAGTTATAATTACAATAACAGGCTAGGAAATATGATCAGATAAGTTTTGTAGCATTTTTTCCTGTACAATTCATATAACAAGTGACCCCCGGGGCGGGCCCTCTTTTCACCCGGGGGGGCATAATTTGAACAATCTTGTTAGAGAACCAGGCTATTGGTATTTTACGGAACGGAATGGAACGGAACGGAACCAGGTTTGGGACACTCTATGGGGTATAACTGCAATGTTACAAAATATGGTTTGAAAATTACGAAATTATTAGTTATGAATAACAACTTTTGAACCGCATTCCATAATAGCTTCAATTCACTCAATTATATCATTTTAGTAGACTTATTGAAAAAAAAAATTTGTCTGGTTCCATTCCATTCCCATTCCGTTAAATGCCATTAACTATATGGGTATAGGTACTTTGCGGAACGGAACGGAACCACAAACATCTCAGTGGAATGACCGGCTGCACTAGCGGATCAAGGTGGGTACACCCAATGTCCCAAATCCCACAATAAAATATGTCAAAAGTTATGTAAAGAAATATTAAACTGAATTTGACTGAATTCCATAATAGCTTCAATTCACTCAATTAAATTATTTTAGTAGACTTATTAAAAAAAATGAATTTGTCTGGTTACATTCCATTCCATTCCGTTAAATAAAATATGTCAAAAGTTATGAAAAATATATCCCTTTTTTTCCATTTGCGCGTAAACCGCGACCAAATGGGCATTATTACACTCGTTGAATAAATTTTACATAAAATAAGACATTTTTCTTGCTAATATTGGCATCTTTTCGAGTTGTTTACATGAAAACGAAAGTAGGGCGTTTATTCTGCTGACCGCTTTCTGAAATGCGGCAATATGAGGTACCTGATTTAGTTTACTTTCATTTTACTGCATACTTTTCTACACTACTTTTTCTTTTCGTTTTCATGAAGCAAATGTATAGATATCTTGTGGAAAATAGGTGTACGACAGGGTGAAAATCTAGAAACTGTATCAATGTTGATCTGAAGTAGCTGAATTTTATATGAAATATAGAATATATGTGTTTGCAAGCATTAATTTGAAGGCTTTAATCATTATCAGCTACAGATACAAGTGAGAAATATTTCACAGCCATCGACACTTATGATGATAAAATCTGTAAAAAGATCCCTTGGAAGCATAAAATGCAACCAAAAAAAACAAAAATAGCAGATACCTTTGATTGAGAGTTATAAATTTGCAACACCTCTCACGCCCCTAGCACTGGCTTAAAGGGAAATGCAACGTTGCTCTACTGTTAATATTGTCAGGTGGGATTTCTTAAATGATTTAAAAAAGTGAAAGAATTTTCAAAATCGGAGTAAAAATGAGAAAGTTATGAGCATTTTATTTGGTCAAATTGGTGGCCATTTTGTTTCCATGGCAACAAAAAACAAAAAACAAAATGGCGGATCTAATAAATTTTTAGATACACATTTGAACTGCATTTACTTATTACTGTTACATAATTTCTCGACTTTGTCCAGTTATAATGAAAGAAATTATCATGTTTTACACCTTACACTCAAGAAACATATGAAAATTAGTCAGTGTGTAAATGAAGTCATAAACACACTAAAATGGCTGCGTCCATCATCAGCCATTTTCTTAAATTTCAAACTGCCATATCTTTTTCAATAGTTGTCCGATTTTAAAAATTCTTTTAGCGTTATGAAAGGTTTTTTTTTCAGGCTTGCTTTGCCCTTTAAGCGGAACTCTGATATGAAATAAGGCAAAGCCTCAAAGCGAGCTCAAAGAAATCGGATTAAGCTAAAAAAATATATGCATCAGTGTCACAAAGAAACTATTCACTACTCACAAGAATTCAGGAGAACCTATTCGCTTGAAAAAGTCTACATTTAGTGTCACCATACCTATAACAGTGAATGTCATACGTTGCAAAATGAATGGGAAGCCGGTGTCACGGTGACGTCATTATCGCGTTTATTTAAATTAAAATAATATTTTTTTCAAACAACTGGAAAGCATTCTTTCATTATTGTTGAGTGATGAATATTTTTTAGCACTTGAATGAAGTTCTGTATTCACTCCGGAAAGAAGTACTTCCTGTGAGCACCTATCCGCCAGGGTGCGTTTTTTAAGAACTTCCGACGAAACTTTTCAAATCCATCACCAAGTGTGGAAGTATACTTGCCTTACCGTAAAGCTCGATTCTCTTCAAGCTCGCTATTACACATATATTGGATGGATTCCATAATCCCAAAGGTCCAGAAAATATAACAATCCTGAATCCAAGTACGGGGAGACTTTTTACAGCCGCCACACGACACTTAGAGTCATGTAGTCTACAGACCATGTTTGATGGAGATCCTTCAAGTGGTTCATGAGAAGAAATTGTTTAAAGCTTTTTCATTGTACTGAGGTGGCGGGTGATTGTAACATCTTTTTAGTTCGTTCCGCTCCGTTCCGCAAAATACCAATACCCATATAGGTATGGGTATTTAACGGAATGGAACGGAACATGATGGATTTATTTCAATAAGACTTTTAAGATAATTTAATCAAGTGAATTTATGACATTATGAATCTCCATATAATAGTTTTTATTCATAATTGAGGGTTTCAGTTGTCAAGCCATATTTTGCAACACTGCAGCTATACACCATAGCTAGGTAATATATAATACAGCAATATGCACCGATCTATGAGTCAAGTTTGTAGGTAATGTTGGAAAGTTACAGCAAATCATTGTAATGAGGTCTTGCATAAATGTGGTATCTTTTTTTAATTGGTTCCGTTCCATTCCGCAAAATACCAATACCCATATATATAATGGTATTTAACGGAATGGAACGAAACACGATGAATTTATTTTTAATATGGCTTTTGAAACCAGAGGCCCAAATTGACCTTGGTTGCCTCCGTGGCCGAGTGGTAAAGGCCGCTGAATTGAAATCACTTGAGCCTCACAGATGTGGGTTCAAGCCTCACTTTGGGCGTTGAATTCTTCATGTGAGGAAGTCATTCAGTTGCCTTATGGAAGGTCGATAGTTCTACCCAGACTCCCGCTTGTGATGAAAAAAGTACAATGAGGGGCACCTGGGGTCTTCCTCCACCACCAAAGCTGGAAAGTCATCATATGATCTATCGGTGGGACGTTAAACCGAATAAAAACAACAACCAAACAAATTGGCCAAAGTCGCTTACCTGTTTTTTTTTCTATATGTCAACAGACAAAGTTTGATGAAGATCCTTCAAGTTGTTCATGAGAAGAAGTTGTTTCAAGCGTTTCCTACTTTTATCTATAGCGGCTCCTAAAAACGGCCTCCACTTTAACAAATTTGAGACAGGACCTAATAATGATGATAGCAGGTAGGTCATTGTACTGAGGTGGCGGATGGATGTGACATCTTTTCAGTTGGTTCCGTTCCGTTCCGCAAAATATCAATACCCATAAAGGTAATGGTATTTAACGGAATGGAATGGAATAGAACCAGACCAATTCATTTTTTCAATAAGTCTACTAAAATAACTTAATTGAGTGAATTGAAGCTATTGTGGAATTCAGTCAATAAGACTACTAAAATGATATAATTGAGTGAATTAATGCTATTAAGGAATTCAGTTTAAAAGCGTCTTTTTTTTTTCATAACTTTTGACATATTTTATTGTGGGGTGGAGACACCGGGTACACCCCACCTGGATCCGCTAGTGCAGCCGGTCATTCAACTGAGATAGCAGATGAATGTGAAATCTGTTTTAAGTTTGTGGTTCCGTTCCGTTCCGCAAAGTACCAATACCCGTATAGGTAATGGTATTTAATGGAATGGAACCAGACAAATTCATTTTTTCAGTAAGTCTATTAAAATAATTTAATTGAGTGAATTGAAGCTATTGTGGAATTCAGTAAATAAGACTACGAAAATGAATTGAGTGAAATAATGCTATTATTGAATTCAGTTTAATAGTTTTTTTTCATACCTTTTGACATATTTTATTGTGGGGTAGGGGGACATTGGGTGCACCACCTGAACCCGCTAGTGCAGCCGGTCATTCCACTGAGACTGCAGATGAATGTGATATCTGTTTTCAGTTTGTGGTTCCGTTCCGTTCCGCCAAGTACCAATACCCATATAAGTAATGGTATTTAACAGAATGGAATGGAATGGAACCATATAAATTCATTTTTTTCAATAAGTCTACTAAAATAATTTAATTGAGTGAATCGAAGCTATTGTGGAATTCAGTCAATAAGACTACTAAAATAATATACTGAACAGCAAAAGAAACTATCCAGATGTATAACTAGTATATTTTGAAATAAAAAATTAATTTTTCAAAATTGAATTTTTTCTTCATACAAAAATTACACTTGAAGATCTTCACGTAATAATTTTTTTAAAATCAATCAACCGTGCAGTCAGTAGTCCCACAATAGCCGTTTGAAAGGTTATTTCTTCTGCGCGTCAGTTACATTGTAACCCAACTGTGCGCTCGCACTAAATCTGATTCAGTCATGCGGTGCAACCAACAATATATTTTAAACTTTATTCGTTTTTCGAGTTAGCCAATTATCAATATTTCCAATGACAATAAAATTTCACAAAGAAAACTGTTAATTACAGGTGCACATGAATTTCGTGCAAAACGGCTATAGTGGGACTACTGACTTCACGGTTGATTGATTTTTAAAAATTTTACACGTGAAGTTCTTCAAGTGTAATGTGATATGAAAAACACAAGAGATTTATAAATTAAAGTTTTTAAATAAAACATACCCCAGTTATAAAACTGGATAGTTTCTTTTGCTGTTCAGTATATAATTGAATGAATTTAATGCTATTATGGAATTCAATTTAATTTTTTTTTCATAACTTTTGACATATTTTATTGTAGGGTGGGAGACACCGGGTGCACCCCACCTGGATCCGCTATTGCAGCCGCCCATTCCACTGAGATTGCAGATGAATGTGAAATCCATTTAAGTGGTTCCGTTCCGTTCCGCAAAGTACCAATACCCATATAGGTAATGGTATTTAACGGAATGGAATGGAATGGAACCATACAAATTCATTTGTTTTTTCAATAAGCACTAAAATAATTTAATTGAGTGAATTGAAGCTATTATGGAATTCAGTCAATAAGACTACTAAAATGATATAATTGAGTGAATTAATGCTGTTATTGAATTCAGTTTAATAGTTTTTTTCCATACCTTTTGACATATTTTATTGTGGGGTAGGGGGACACTGGGTGCACCCACCTTGATCCGCTAGTGCAACCAGTCATTCCACTGAGACTGGAGATGAATGTGAAATCTGTTTTCAGTTTGTGGTTCCGTTCCGTTCCGCAAAGTACCAATACCCATATAGGTGATGGTATTTAACGGAAAGGAATAGAATGGAACCAGACAAATTCATTTTTTTTTCAATAAGACTACTAAAATAATATAATTGAG
Organism: Mercenaria mercenaria; assembly: GCF_021730395.1. Taxonomy (NCBI): domain Eukaryota; kingdom Metazoa; phylum Mollusca; class Bivalvia; order Venerida; family Veneridae; genus Mercenaria; species Mercenaria mercenaria. The sequence continues at coordinate 60,055,575 of NC_069361.1, read as the reverse complement.
TGAATTAATGCTATTATGGAATTCAGTTTAATCTCTTTTTTTTTATAACTTTTGACATATTTTATTGTGGGATTTGGGACATCGGGTGCACCCCGCCTGGATCCGCTAGTGCAGCCGGTCATTCCACTGAGATGTTTGTGGTTCCATTCCGTTCCGCAAAGTACTGGTAATGGTAATTAACGGAATGGAATGGAACGGAACCAGACAATTGTTTTTTTCAATAAGTCGACTAAAATCATTTAATTGAGTGAACTGAAGCTATTATGGAATTCAGTTCAAAAGTTATTCATAACTAATTTTTTCATAATTTTCAAACCATATATTTAACATTGAGGTTATACCCCATAGGGTGCCCCAAACCTTGTTCCGTTCCGTTCCATTCCGTTCCGTAAAATACCAATAGCCGAGAACCACTAGGCAATGCTCCATACCAAATATCAAAGGCCTAAGCCTTCAACTTTCAGACAAGAAGGTTTTTAATATTTTTTTCCTGTATGAGTCTATGTAAAACTTGGGACCCCCAGGGCAGAGCCTATTTTCACCCAAGGGGCATAGTTTTAACAATTTTGGGCAATGCAACATACCAGATATCAAAAACCTAGGCCTTGCAGTTTCAGGGAAAAATATTTTAAAAGTTTTTTCCTATATAAGTCTATGTAAAACTTGGGACCACCGGGGTGGGGCCTCTTTTCACCTCATGGGCATATTTGAATAATCTTGGTAGAGGACCACGAGGCAATGCAACATACCTAATATCAAAAGCCTAGGCCTTACAGTTTCAGACAAGAAGATTTTTAAATAGTTTCCTATATAAGTCTATGTAAAACTTGGGACCCCCAGGGCGGGGCCTCTTTTTACCTCAGGGTAATAATTTGTATAATCTTGATAGAGGACCTCAAGGCAATGCTACATACCAAATATCAAAGGCCTGGGTCTTGTGGTTTCAGACAAGAAGATTTTTAAGTTTTTTTTTCTATATAAGTATATGTAAATGTGGGATCCCCGGGGTGGGGCCTCTTTTCACCCCAGGGGCATAATTTGCATAGTCTTCATAGAGGACCATTAGGTGTTGTCACATGCCAAATATCGAGGTTCTTATGCCTTGCGGTTTTGGACAAGAATATTTCTTAAGTTTTTCCTTTCAGTTGCAATGGCAACCAGAGTCCTGTGTGAAATTCAATTCTTTTAACAATTTTGAAAGGTGCGGGGGAGGGGGTGCACACAAAAGTAATTCCTTTGAAGTTTGGTGTAAATCTTCCCAGCGTTTTTGAAGAAGATATTTTTTAGAAATTGTTGACGGATGGACGGCGGACGACGCACGACGGACATCGAGCGGTCACCAAAGCTCACCACAATATACGTCTATGTAAAGTAGATGTACTAACTATCTGGGTCTTCCATCTCTAGATCGGTATCATAATCTACATCTGGTTCTGTTTCCGACATTGTTGATACACCGGAAGCACCTGTACCCGTTGACCTGTGGCCTGTTTCCTCCAAGTCATCTCCAGTGCTAGACTCAGGTACCAGCAAATCTTCTTCCTCAAAGTCCTCTTCGTGAATAGCCTCGAGATCTCTTATGGTTGCTTCCGTGAGGAAAACCTTTAATATTCTCTTCTTTAATATATGAGTACAATAGTGTTTAAATAATGGCACTTTATATGCTTCAAATATCATTATGTGTTAGTGCTATGGTGTGACAAAATGTGTTATGAAGCATAACTAAAAATGATAAAACGACTTACATGTTCTCTCTCAGTAAGGCTGCTGTCTTCCAAGCTTTTTGGACCGTCAGTTACATCACTAAACTGAGTTATGTATTCATCCGGTGTCATTGGGTCTGACAACTTGCTGAGAGATTCCTTTGTCAGCCTAGACTTCACTGGCGACATTAAACGGGGTGGGGTTACAGAGGGTAATGGTGAGCCCCCTACCTTTGGAACTTCGCTTGGCATCTTGAAACAGTCTACGTAAATACATTAATAAAAATAAAAGTATTATTTTACTATAAAATGTTATTATGTAGGTTATTATATTATATATGAACTATAGATAAACGCATTTCCATTGTCAACAAGTAGTATATAAACAACGATTCTATCATAAAAATGCTGTTTTTTGACGTTTTTATATGGTGTTTTAACAGGAATGTAGACGTGTGTTAACAGAGAGATTCTCGCGCTCACGCGCTGTAAACACACTTTTTAACATAATATTTTTTATGCGCGTTTCGTGGCAAAGCATCAACGCGTTACGACCCTATAACGGATAATGCGAAATGAAATGACGCCAGCGTGACGAAACAACGCTGACATTCCCGCACATTTCATGAATATTTAATATTTTTGATGGACAATATTATTCATTTTTAGCTTTTTACACGTTTTATGCTAGAATAGCATTACCGTATGTTCATTTCGTGTTATAACATAGAGAATCCTCCAGGAGCCGTTGGTATCAGAGCCCAGCCAACCCTTCGGAATTCTATGTTATATAGATAATATAACACGAACAACGCGTTATCCATACAATAAAACATTTATTTTGATATTTCACCCTTTACTTGTAGGTTCCTTTCTTTATTTTCAATTAAGGTAGCCTCGACACATAACTTAATTGTTTCACTTCTCGTAATGTCCAGACAATGATATCTAGAATATTCCGTTTTAACAGTTCAATTAGTAACTTCTCTTTACAACGGTAATCTTTCTGTGTGATGTGAATGTAAATATCTGGGTTCTTTTATTTAGCTTAGCAGTTTTTGCACTAAATTTAAAAACTTTATCTCTATAAATGTCATGAAACAATAAGATGGAAGATAATGTTTCTTTCATTAGCCATCGTAAAATACAATACCATAATCACTGTGTATTTTTAAATCGCCTGATCCTGTCAAATATACCCCGACATGTTGATAAAAATCTATTCAGTCTACAGGCTTCTATTGTATAAATCACACATTTGATATAAGTCCAATTGTTTTATTAACATTTGTTTTGTGAAATAACGCAAATTTTAAACCCTGTATACTTAGTTCAGATAATATTGCATTTTGAATAGATTTGATCCGCTTACTTTATATTTACAAATAAATGACGGGCGACTACAAAATGTACATTTATCTTTTTTTATAGTTATAAAGCCGCCAATGTGTATAAAATGCAAATACAAATTGCAAAACAAACTGTTCAAGTTTTATGGCTTAACATTGTCAATATATATCTTTATATATATATCTTTATTGCCTCCATTCTCTGAAGTTGTATATACATAGCAAAATACATGTGATACAAATAGCAAATTCTAACACGATCCGCAGCAGTTGCTATATAAACACACAGCGAAATCTTTCAGTGCTAAGTAGTAGTAATAAAAAGTACATCAAATTTTCTGAAACAAACAATTTCTAAATGATGAATTTACTTGTTTATATTTTTACCGTAAGAAAATGTTTCAGCCCGTTAAGTTTGAAATTCAACATCGGTGCATCTAGATCTATATCTGGCCGTGTGCGTAGTTTACAATTTCTGAGTTGTAGGCCACACAAATGTCAGCTAGATTCTACTTTGACAGTAAATAAATTATAATTCTTGTTCCGATCTTCCAGTGTTTACGTGTTTATATGCCGCAATCAGGCCCGGATCCAGGGCCGGACCGAGGGGGGCCCGTGCCCCCCCCCCCCCTCACCCCCAGTTGGCTGAGAAGTGACCTATACTCGTCAAAGATTCACACTACTATTTTGGCAAAGGGATATTTTTTTCTCAAAATTTAGACCCAGAAACGCACCAGAGGCCACCATTTCATACCTGTATTTAAAAATTTTCCAGGGGGACAGCCCCCTGACCACCAAATCAAGAGAGGAGTAACGTACCCCTACAATACCCAAAAATTTAGACCTAAAAATGCACCAGAGGCCACCATTTCATGCCTGTATTTCAAAAATTTCCATGGGGAGAGCACTCGTGATTTAATTATTACGCATCCGAACTCCTGCCCATATTTTATTCTCTGATAAAATATAGGGACATGTTCATTATTTCTTAAATAATACACGTCAAATTACATATGATAGACAGACAGAAAATATGCACAGTTACAAAATAAGAATGTACGATTGTAACTTTACACATAATTACAGGTACTGCCTATGACTTTAAACTCAGTTTCTCCGAAAACGAAAAGGAAACTATGTTAATTGAATCTTCATGTTTTACATGAATACGACTGAAACCTCAGCCACCTGAATTACATGAGACAGTCATACAAGTGCATGGTATTATATAGTCCATACTATTTGTGCACTTGTGTTAGAAGTTCAGCACATAGAATCAAGAATGTTGGGTACAGATCGACAGTTAACACTTCAGTTAAGTTTTCGTCAATTTTACCAAGCATATAGTCTGTGAGTTCATGAGTTGAAATTCGACTTAACATTTGAGATTAATACTCAATGAACTGACATTGGTAAGGAGCGTATTAAGCAGTCTTTCGCCGTACAGGGACACTCGAACAATAAGTGCACTGTTTCATTTTTGCGCTTCAGGCAACAGAGGAAACAATCTTCCGGTTGGTCGGGTGGTCGCTTACAACAGATGCAAGCAAGACATTTCACCAAGGAGAGACTAGCTGGACGTAATTTAGCAACAGTCCAAATGCTTGACATACTAAGTTTCGGATAACAACGTTTGAAGGTGTCAGTCTTCGGACGAGTCCATTCAAGCACGCCAAGACAACTGTTCGTATGCGTATACAGCTAGATAACAAAGTTTTTTTTCTAAGTGATCTTTGGTGGAAAAGTACCATCTGCTTTGAACTGGTTCAGATACGCTGTGAGATTATATTTGCATAATAAACGCACACTGTCAGGAATAAATCCCAGCTTTTTAGTCTTGCACATATCATGCTGAAATAATCGCAGCATAAATACCATTCCACATAGCTCACCAGGGGTTAATCGACGCAGCTTTAATACGAAGGAACAATAGTTTTGAGTATCGATATGGGCTTGTAGTGAGGTAGCACCTAGCAGACCTGTAACCATATCCGACCGGGTGAGGAAAGGGAGACCCTGGATTCTTTTCAAGCAGAGGTGATAGGCGACTTCAATTGCTGATAGTTCGTATCCATAATTCGCAGCCGAATAGTGCTCGAGCGAGTACGCATGTTCTGTATAGTTTCATGGCAGTACTAGGATTTGGGCCTGTACTTCCGGATAGCATTCCAGTAACAGACATAAATGTCCCACGAATTGTTTGTTTAACTGTATCGATGTTATTTGGGTGTTTCCCTGACGTTGATTGGACGATACCTAAGTGTTTATATACTTCAGTTTCGGGAATGATAGTATTTCCATATTTTGCAGGCGCTGTACCGCGACAACGCTGTTTTTCCGGTCTAAGAGAGATGGGGCGCATTTTCTAGGATTATACATGTAGCCCCATTTGTTCGCATATATGTGACACATATCTAAGAGTTCGTTTAAGCCCTTTCGGGATAAGGACAGCAGTACTATATTGTCAGCCTGTGTTGGCGCTGCCAGCATAAGTTTATCGATGTGTAGACCATGGGGAGATGTCTGTTACGCTTTCAGGAGAGCACCCGTGTATACAGTATAGAAGAAAGGAGCACATATGGACACCTGCCTTGTGCCTTGCTCAATATTGAAGGCACGTGAGAGATGACCATGCAGTAGCACACGACTCGAGCATCCCTGAAACGGGTTCCAAATTAGGCGAAGCATTTGCCCTCTTATACCAATACCGTACAGTTTATAGATCAGTCCTCGGGTCCATACGGGGTCAAACACAGCTTTCGCGTCCATGTAACATACGTGAAGGGGACTGCCACGCTCACAGCGGGCTTCTTGTAGAATGAAAGAAACCATTTTACAACTTTTGTTGTTTTTCTGAATTCCGTGCTGTAAACCGTTAAGGTTTTTAGGGTCATTTTCTTTTCTTTTCATCACCGGTTTTTCTTATAATTTAGAGATTACAAGAAGTAACGAGATGGCTCGATAACTATTAGGATCCGGGTACAGTTTACCATTGCCTTTATATAAGGTCGCAGTAAGTCCAGATTTAAAGTCTGTGGGTAATGATTCTTTTTGAAAAATGGTATTGAACAATTTCGTCAAGCATTAAACAAGTTCTTCGCCGCCATACTTCAAATGTTCATAAGTAACGTTATCGCTGGATCCACTTTTGTGGTTTGGTAATGCTTTGATTAAATGGTGAACCTCACCGGCAGACACAGAACTGCACAGTTTATCATCAGAGGGCATGGCATCATTTAATGTGATGTATGAGTCTACTTCGCGATCTACAAATAGTTTATGTTCATTATCAAAGTTCTCACTGTCTCCCGTTGAAGTAAGATTACCAACCAGACAACATTCCGTCAAGAGTTGTCTCTCTTCGACCGCTGAACACTAAATCACAGCCTTGTTTTTAGCTTTGGCTCAGGTGAGCTATTGTGATCGCTCACCGTCCGGCGTCCGTCATCGGCGTCCGTCATCGGCGTCCGTCGTCGGTCCACACTTTCCTTTAAACAACATCTCCTCCTAAACCACCAGTTCAATTTTGATGAAACTTCACAGGAATGATCCTTGGATGGCCCTCTTTCAAAATTGTTCAAAGAATTGAATTCCACACAGAACTCTGGTTGTCATGGCAACCGAAAGGAAACAGATTGTTCAAATTATGCCCCTGGGGTGAAAAGAGGCCCCGTCCCGGGAGTCCCAAGCTTTACATAGACTTATATAGGAAATAACTTTAAAAATTCTTTTGTCTGAAACTCCAAAGCATAGGCTTTTGATATCTTGTATGTTGCATTGCCTAGTGGTCCTTTGCTAAGATTGTTCAAATTATGCTCCTGAGATGAAAAGAGGCCCCCACCCAGGGGGTCCCAAGTTTTACATAGACTTATATAGGAAAAAACTTTAAAAATCTTCTTGCCTGAAACTGCAAGGCCCAGGCTTTTGATATTTGGTATGCTGCATTGCCTAATGGTTCTCTTCCATAATTGTTCAAATTATGCCCCTGGGGTGAAAAGAGGCCCTGCCCTGGGGGCCCCAAGTTTTACATGGACTTAAATAGGAAATATTTTTTAAATCTTCTTGTCTGAAAGTTCAAGGCTTAAGCCTTTGATATTTGGTATGTAGCATTGCCTAGTGGTTCTCTAACAAGATTGTTCAAATTATGCCCCAGAGGTGAAAAGAGGCCACGCCCCGGGGGTCACTTGTATATGAGTTATATAGGAAAAAATACTACAAAAACTATCTGATCATATTTCCTAGATTGTTTAGTTATATTTACCTGATGACCCCAGGTAATTAAGGGTCACTTGACTGTGACCTTGACCTTCTGACCTACTTTCTTGTATTTTTAAGATACAGCCTTGAAATTTGGATGACTTATACAGTTTTGCACACCGATCATAACAGTATAGAAATTTGGACCACGTCAATAACATTCGATAAAGATTTCAATACTCATCTTTAATGTTCTTAGCCCTGAGACCTACTGACTTACTTTCTTGTTTTTGAAGCTACAGCAAAGAGATTTGTATAATGTTTTAACAGATTTCAGTACTTATCTTGAAGAATCTTTACCATGACTTTCTCACCTAGTTTTTTTTAAGCTTTAGCAAAGAAATATGTTCAAGCAAGCAATTAAACTCAGATAAGCGATATAGGGCCATCATGGCCCTCTTGTTTATTGTGCGATTTCTTATTTTCCAGAATGAATTTTGATCTACTTCACATAGCTCATCGATAAAATAGTTTCAATTTCAGACTGTCCATACGCGTGTGCTGCTGCTCGTAATGATTTTCTATAATTACGTTTCATTTCCTTGTATTCTGCGCATTCACCGTCGAATTTTTCAATTTGCCAGACCATGTCCATAGTACTAGTAGGTGAGCGTTTTTTTAATTGCAGTTCCTTTAATGTAGGAGACCAGTATGGTTTTAAAAACTGTTTGAATTCGCGTTTAGAGAGACAAATGTCGGCCGCTGTTGACACACAGGAAATAATAGTAGAATATGCACTATCGACGTCGTTATAATCGATGTAGGTTGACTTTATTAGCTCCGACACTTTAGTTTTATAAGCATTTACTTCGTTTGGTTTATTCCATTGTACACAATCTTTTAAATGACAGGGGTATCACATTTTCAGTAACATTCGCATTAACTTCCAAGTGTAGGGACAACGGGAGATGACGCGAGACGTTCAATGGAGCGTCTGGTGTAATGGAACAGCAGACCAAATTTTGCATAAGAGTCGAATCCAGTAGAAAATGGTCAATGTTTGTTGGATTTGCATCAGTATATGGAAAGAATGAATGAGTTGAGCTAGTACAAAAATCAGTTTCCGTAACAGCAACAAGACTGAGTGCATGGCAAAGGTTGAAAACGTAACCATCACGTGCACGTAGTTGTTGGTAACCAAGTCCCGAGCAAATTTCGCGTTAAAATCCCCCATAATTAGAAGATTGTTTTTGTAGAATATAATGCACACACGTCGAACAACTGATCACTAACGTTTTTAAAATATTCTAGACAGTGGTTTGCAGAAGGTAGACAGACTTGCAATATAACAATCGACAAATTGTGAAGACAAAGTTTTATAGCTGCAATTCTATCACTTCCGGTGTCTATAATTTCATTGCATTTACTTAGGCTGCGATGCCACATAATAGCTACCCCGCCCTTGCCAATATAACGTCCATTCAACCTGCTGGGATTCGCACAAGTGACCACATGTGCATTATAATTCCTATCAATATTATTCAAAATACCAGCGTTGTGATCAAGAAGCCAATGCTCCGATATACCAAAAAATAGATACATCTATGACAGGGACAATAAATGGGTTACCTCGGTAGCCGAAATTAAAAAAAAAAATAGATACTTTTTTGGCGGTCAATTCATTAATAATGTATGGTATTGCGGTCATTATTCCAGTGACATTGTAAGAAATAATACGTAGGTCCATATTAAGTCAGTTGGGTTCAATTATCCTGTTCGTAACTCTGATAACGATGTATGTATTCAGACCTTTTGATCCAAGGACGACATGAAATTCCTTCTGGCCATGTTATTTTATCTATGCAAGAGGCTTGTAATTATCGACCACAATTTGTGCCACTTTACAATCTGTTTGTCCTGTAATCAAGAATTTGGCAGATTAGAAGGTAATATCCATGTCAAATTGTAGAAAGTCCTCAAGACCCTCCTAGTCGCTATCAGTATGGATGCCAGTGATAACGAATGACTTAAAGCGTTTCCGGGCAGCCGCGCTAAAACGCCCCCTGCGCCAGTTTTGTTCATGGAAACCATCGCCAGGGACATTAGTAATAGACGCCCTTTTCTTTTGACGTTCTAACGTGTCAGTGTTACAGATTAACGGATTGTTGGTAACGTCCTTTATAGAACAGTCTGTAGATTCTGTGTTATCAGAAATCTCAATTGTTACATGTGTGGGTTCTCTCTGTATTTTTTCAGCAACTCGCGTACGAGAGCGGTCATGCATATCCAAGGAAGCCGTGATTGGCGACTGCCCTTCTCGTGTGTTTTCAACGCAGATACAACTGTACTTTCCGACTCGCATAGAGCGTCGAGAAGTTGGCACTGACATCGAAGATCGAAAATCGAAATTAAATTTCTAGCCAGCTTAAAACTTCGAGCCAGCTCGAAGATCGAAAATCAACATCAAATATCAATTTCGTGCTAGCTTTGAACTTCTAGTCAGCTCGAAGATCGGAATTCATCATCGAATTTCGAGCTGGAATTGAATTTCGAGCCAGCTCGAAGATCGAAATTCAAATTATCAAAAAGTTGAATTTCGAGCTGGGGTTGAATTTCGAGCCGCACGGGAAAATCGAAATTCAGATTTTTTTTCAAAAAGATGAATTCCGAGTGGGGTTGAAAATTTTGAGCCAGCTCGAAGATCGAAATTAAGATTTTTTCAAAAGTTGAATTTCGAGCTGGGGTTGAATTTCGAGCCAGCTCAAAGATCGAAATTCAAATTTTCAAAAAGTTGAATTTCGAGTGGGGTTGAATTTCGAGCCAGCTCGAAGATCGAAATTCGATTTTTTTTTAAAAAGTTGAATTTCGAGCTGGGGGGTTTGAATTGTTTTGAGCCAAGCTCGAAGATCGAAATTCAAAATTTTTTTAAGAAAAGTTAAATTCCCGAGGGTGGGGTTGGAATTTCGAGCAACAGCCCGAAGATCGAAATTCAGATTTTTTTTCACAAAGTGAAATTTGAGTGGGTTGAATTTCGAGCCAGCCCAAGATCGAATTAAGATTTTTCAAAAGTGAATTTCGAGTGGGTTGAATTTCGAGCCAGCTCAAGATCGAAATTAAATTTTTTAAAAGTTGAATTTCGACTGGGGTTGAATTTCGAGCCAGCTCGAGATCGAATCAATTTTTAAAATTTAATTTCGAGCTGGGGTTGAATTTCGAGCCAGCTCGAAGATCAAAAATTTAGATTTTTTTAAAGTTATTTCGAGTGGGTTGAATTTCAGCCAGCGAAACGAATTTGATTTTTCAAAAGTTGAATTCGAGCTGGGGTTGAATTTCGAGCCAGCTCGAAAATCGAAATTCAAATTTCCAAAAGTTGAATTTCGAGCTGGGGTTGAATTTCGAGCCAGCTCGAAGATCAAAATTCAGATTTTTTTCAAAAAGTTGAATTTTCGAGCTGGGTTGAATTCGAGCCAGCCGAACATCGAAATTCAGATTTTTTTCAAAAGTTGAATTTCGAGCTGGGTGAATTTCGAGCCAGCTCGAACGAATCAAATTTCAAATTTAATTTAGAGCTGGGGTTTAATTTCGAGCCCGCTCGAAGATCGAAATTCAGATTTTCATAAAGTTTTAATTTTGAGTGGTTGAATATCGGCCAGCCGATGATCGAAATTCAGATTTTTTTCACAAAGTTGAATTTCGAGGTGGGGTTGAATTTCGAGCCAGCTCGAAGATCGAATTCAGATTTTTCCAAAAAGTTGAATTTCGAGGGGGTTATTTCGACAGCTCGGGAATCGAAATTCAAATTTCAAAAAGTTTAATTTTGAGCTGGGTTTGAATTTAGCCAGTCGAAGATCGAATTACTTTCACAAATCTGATATCGATCTTCGAGCTGGCTCGAAATTCAACCCCAGCTCGAAATTAATTCTAAACCCAGTTGAATTCATCTTTTTAAAATCTGAATTTCGATCTTGAGCTGGCTCGAAATTCAATCCCAGCTCGAAAATTTAACTTTCTCAAATCTATATGATCTTCGAGCTGTCGAATTCAACCCAGTCGAAATTCATTTTGATAAATTGAAATTCGATCTTTGGGGTGCTGAAATTCAACCCCAGCTCGAAATTCAACTTTTTCAAAATCTGAAAATTTCGATCTTCGAGCTGGCTCGAAATTCAACCCCAGCTCGAAATTCAACTTTTTCTTTAAATCTGAATTTCGATCTTCGTGCTGGCTCGAAATTCAACCCCAGCTCGATATTCAAGTTTTAAAAAATCTGAATTTCGATCTTCGAGCTGGCTCGAAATTCAATTCCAGCTCGAAATTCTATGTTGAATTTCGATCTTCGAGCTGGCTAGAAGTTAAAAGCTAGCACGAAATTGATATTCAATGTTGAATTTCGATCTTCGAGCTGGCTCGAAATTTAAAGCTGGCTAGAAATTTAATTTCGATTTTCGAGCTTCGATGTCAGTGCCAACTTCTCGATGCTTGTCAAGAGTGCTAGTGAGGTTTTCTAATGAGTCCTTTATCGATAAGGATATTTTGTCACACATAGCACTAAATTTTGCGTCTAATTCAGTGTTCATTACATTCACAGTTTTAGTAATTAGTGACTCCCAGTCCTGAAATTGTGTATTTATATGTATATTATACATATACTTAGCACAGAAAGGTAGAAGAAACATACGTGTGGTACGGCTTTTATTATGAGTCGCGTATAGCCTAAAATAGAACACGGAAAAACCTAAATAATCTCAGGAAGAAATCTTACAATAGATTATGCACGGGAAAAACTCAGTTACTTTTTAAAGCAACTTCGGTATCTTCACTATTTATTTCGATGTTTCTATTTTAAATTATATATATAAAGTAACTGTTGTTGACAAAACTCTAATTAAGAACTTAACGCATTATTTATGATTAAAATAGACTATTTGCAGCGAGAATTGTAACGGGCGCAACAAAATTATGTAACATAGAAAAACTTTATATTGAACTCAAATGGGAAAAAATAGCCGAAAGAAGAAAAAAAACATAAACTGACAACCTTTTACAAAATGAATCACAATATCGCCCCAGATTACTTATCCCAACTCATCCCAGGTCAAACGCAATCAAGATATAATCTCCGCCACATTAATAATACCCCTCAAATGAATACACGTACTCAGTTGTATAAAGACTCCTTTTTACCTTCTGTTATACGTGACTTGAATGCACTTCCTGAATCAACAAAACTAGCTCCATCTCTGTCTTCTTTCAAAAACAAACTCAACGCAAACTGCCAAAAAACCCACTCTTACTATTATCATGGTACAAGAAATTAACAAGAACTTCACACAAGACTACGGCTAGGATGTAGTTCTTTAAATCATGACCTTTTCCGAAAATCAATTTCTGAATCACCCTATTGCTCTTGTGGTGAAATCGAAACTGTAAATCACTTTCTTCTCGCATGTCACAAATATTCTGCTCAAAGACAAAAATTCTATTCAACTTTGCCTTGTCCTGTTACGTACCAAAACTTGATACACGGGTCGGAAAATCTTTCTACTGATCAAAATGCCTTATCTTTTCAACAGTGCAGAAATACATCCTCGCTACTGGGCGTTTCACATCGTAGTCTGATCCACGAATTCAATAACTTACTTGTATGTTGTCTTCCGAAGACGATCGAGTAGCACTCAGCATTCAATATCTTTGAAGTATTAATGTGAACCTACAATTCTTTTGTCCCCTCTTCTTTGATGGTCTATTATTATTTTTTTTTTCTTTTTTCTTCTTCTCTATTCTCCAAAATATGTTTGCTTAAGTAGTCGTACACTAAACATCGCAAGACAAACTTTCAAGGAGCTGTATTAATATAAGCCTCTACAGGCTTGTTTACATATCCTCAGACTAGAAAGCTATGCTCATGTTATTATTTATTGCTATATAAAACTGTTTGACTTTGTGTATAATTTATAATGAAAATAAATATTGTTTAAACTAAAATAGACTATTCCACAGTCTAACAATCTTTGAACAAACTCATGGTAAAATTGATATACAGCACGGAACTATTTGAATTGCGCGTTGTGTGGTCAGTCTCAGCAGTCATTGCAGTCTTTGTGACATTCGATTCACAATTTTTTCCTTTGATTTGACCGGGTGACCTAGTTTTTAACCCAACGTGACCCAGTTTCAACTTTGACCTAGAGATTATCAAGACAAACATTCTGACTAAGTTTCATAAAGATTGGGTCACAACTGTGGCCTCTAGAGCGTTCACATGGCAAATGTTGACGGACGACGCACGACGGACGCCGGACAATGACCGGCCACAATACCTCACCTTCGTGCTCAGGTGAGCTAAAAAACAAACGAAATGAATGCAAAATCTATTATTTTATTACGTTTATTTATTTATTTTGTTGGGTTTAACGTCGCACCGACACATTTTTTGGTCATATGGCGACTTCCCGGCTTTGATGGTGGAGGAAGACCCCAGATGAATGTGCTATTTTTAGATAGCAGACCTTATCGGTGACGTCACATTTCCTCACTATTTTAAAATAGATCTACGATCTCGTATTATAAATTAGTTTCTTCTTTATTTTATATAAACAATGAAATCTTGAGACCACATTTTCAGTACTTTAGAGCATTTCACTGATATGAAAACCATATACATTTGTATGGTAACTTAGTATGACATGTCTTCTTATCAAAAATAGAAAAATATTGACATGCTATGTTACATATAAGAAAATTAATCTGTTCTGAAAAACATCACCCTCTGAAAATGCTCCCATGAAAATAGCTGTTTACCAATTACGCGTATGTAGACATTTTCTCAAAGAACAAAACTAATACCTGGAAATTCACAATGAAAATAGTCTACATCTTTTCTCAATACAATAAGCAATAAAACTAAGCCAAAAATATAACTGCCAAATCCTCATATGACTCATTATATTACGTATCCACAGGACAATTTCAGTCTTTCAGAAAGCTGTATTTCAGGAACGACAATAAACCTTAAATCAACAATAGATTTGACTTTAGAAAAAAAACTATTAGGAATATTTGTAAATGAAAAAAGACATGCACAAATTCGCTAGTGTTCAAGTTGGTTTACACAAAATTAACAAATATAACATTTAAAAATATCGTTTCACCTACATAACCATAGCAAAACAATTGCTCCGCCCCCTCAGGTTTCTGAAAGCTTTGATTTATCGTAGGAACAACGGAATCGGCAGGCTGAAAATGTCACACGATGAAGTGTTAAATATATGCAATACATCCGCTCAACACTTTCCGGGAATTTCTCAAAATTGGAATTTTAATGATTTTTTTCACATTGGTATCAACGAAGATTCGTGGAATTTTCAAATTTACTGTCCCTTGCCCCCATAACTGACGAAGATCAGTGGAATAGACTACAAATGGAATCAGTTTCAATTCCGACTTAGAAAAAATATTTATAATCTTTCCCCTAGTGATAGAATAAATACCAAAATAGAGTTATTGTTTTGAAATGATTATACAATTAGCCAATATTAATACAATATATACAACAAATAGCAAGTTTCGGAAGTTTTCGAAATTAATATTCCGGGATTCCTCTTCAGAAGTGTCTCCACGATTTTGACAAACCATTGGAAGCAAGTTGCCGAGATTTTAATAAGTAGTCATCTCCTCGTTGTTATTAATTTATTGGTGGGTGCTAGGGTATATATATATATACAGTCAAACCCGGCTGCAGAACCTCCCTTGGGGACTGAAAATTGCCGGTATTTGTGAAAACATATATTTTCTCAAGACAGGTGACGTGTGACCATAGTAAGCAAGTTATATTTTTTGGAGGCTGTCTACAGTACGGGTCTGACTGCATAAGGGAGTTCATCGGTTCTAAGACAAAAGTGAATGTACCAAGTAATATAGCAAAAACAAAACAAAATTATGTGGGATAAGGCCGTGACTTTATTGTAAATTTTCAAATGAAAATTATGGCATATTGTAAATATATAGCATGGTATATATGAAAATGATGAGAAAATATTAAAGACAAAGCTCCAGCTAAATGCCTGGAAGCAAAATAGCAGCGCGAAGGTGCAGAAAACTATGAAAATAAGCGCAGAACATACCAGACCTAATAGGTAATTGTAGGTTCTAGTACTTCGCACTAATGAGAAACGAGGCAAAGATGCTCTCAGAGATCTCTATGACATGAGATGAGATATCAACAAAAATATTCTTCCTATATTAAGTAAATGCGAAATGAAACATAACACCAAGATCAAAAATAAAATCTGATGTAAGTCAAGAAAGTCTTCAGCAAACAAACGCACAAAAATATTAAAATATTGAAAAAATTGTTTCAATGTAATATATGAACAAACGGACCGGTGCGAGGGAATGGTTATAGCAAACTATGCTACAATAATAATATAATCCATCCAAGCGATTGACTGAGCTAACCAGCAGACTGGAAACGTAAGAAAACAGGGGGGATTTACATGTCTGTTTCAACATAACCCATGTGTTAGAGGTTTGTAGCAAAGTGATCCACAAGTTATAAAAATATGTACGGACCTACACGTACATATAACAAATGCAACTTTCGACTGATCACTAATAATCGTATGGCCGATAAGTTGAACAACCTTGTTTATATAAGACACAGTCAATCCATGGACCAGGTGAATGGCCGACCACATGGTACAAGGCCCCCTCTAACGGTTAAAGAGCGCCCGCCCAATAACACCAATAATAAGAGATGACCAACCGAGCGCGAGGTTGCAGATACGAGAAGGTCAACCTAGACAAGTGAGCTTTTATTTTGATACTGCCGTAGTATACAAGAATAAAATATTTTGTGGATCACTAAATATTGCTCACAACACGGACAAAAATTTAAATGAAATTAGAATTGACTTGAGCCAAACATTTTAATAAAGAAGACTTTCTTTACTGTACCCCGAATAAAGATTACAATTTGTAAGCGCCATTTAAGTCACGACAATAAAATAATTCTAAATTGATGAAATCAGATCAATGCAAATAATGTATGTTTACTAATAAAATCAAGTTTATATACTCATACACGCCTTATTTCTTTCCTTTACTATATAACTAATACCAAACAAACAACTTAAATTGGTTTCAAAGATGGTGGTTAACTACTGCTCATATAACAATCAATATCCCAATAGCACAATGCATCAATAGAACGAAATATATATAGACTGAAATATCATAATTCTTTCCAAATATGCATGTACTTAAGCAATCAATATGCCGAAAGAAACATAAATTATACCGGACTATTTATGAACATATGCAGTAAGACAGAATACAGATATGTAATATGACAAATACTTGTCATGTTATCTTAATCTTTACGCATTATTGTTATTATAATTATTATTTTTTGTTTTAATTTCATCCAAAAACTACCCAGAAAGACAGGTTAATCGTATGCTGCGAGCCGGCTGCCCCAACCCTAACTCTTTCCTATTTTTTATGATATTTTTATATAAGAGGGGGGAGGTAGGGAGAATCCGAGGCTCTGACCAGCGAAAAAGCTCTCTCCACCCCCTGCTTTCCGAGTATTTACTATCATCAATGTTTCTAGTAGATAAAATAAATGTGCCAAACAGAACAAAAACAACACGAAAAACTGGGTAATGTTCATGAGCTGTCATCGAATTATAAATCGATGTACAAAACGATGTCCTATAAAAATATTTCAATTATGTTTGTTTGCTTTTTTTTTACAGAATAAATGACATTAAGACCATCTCCTCATATTTCTGCAAATACAATGCCAGAATTTGGCGAACCTGCATGCTATCGCTTTGTGTAGTAAACCCGCACTAATTCATGATATCTTCATGCTTAATTCAAACCAAATTTAACAAAAAACAACAAACAAAGTACCAAAAAGAAAAAGATAGTAACATTCGGAATGTTTATAAATGAATACATGCAGTTAAAAGTCAAGCCGGTTTCATTCAACCGTATTGTTTCATGATGATTAAATGTACCAACAGAAGCATACTAGCAAAATTGAGTTTATACACACACACTGTAAAGAGTTTGTTCTCTAATATACCATATATTACAGAAGCGGCGTGACATGTTTGGTGCAGCAGTACATTTTGTGGCAGGGTTCAGCAGTATGATTCACCATTGTGACCCTGAAACAGATTAAACTTGACGGCAGAAATATGTTAAAAAACAACAAAGTTACTGTAATGGGAAGGGTGGGAGGGAATTTTTGTAAACGATCTGTCCTCTACGGATTTCCGATATGTACTTGTCACTGCACTAAATTTGCCCATGAAAATCCCGTGGGATTAAAACTTGTCAAACTAGTATTTGAACTGATACGACTATAAATACAAATGCAGGTGCGGATTAGCAGTGAGGCGTTATGTTAGACAAGACGATACCCACCAAAATTAAAACAATTTATTTCATAAGAGAACATAAATTTACTTAATTTATTGGTGGGTGCTAGGGTATTTATATATATGTACAGGGTATTTATGCTAGGGTATTTATATATATATACAGTCAAACCCGGCTGCAGAACCTCCCTTGGGGACTGAAAATTGCCGGTATTTGTGAAAACATATATTTTCTCAAGACAGGTGACGTGTGACCATAGTAAGCAAGTTATATTTTTTGGAGGCTGTCTACAGTACGGGTCTGACTGCATAAGGAAGTTCATCGGTTCTAAGACAAAAGTGAATGTACCAAGTAATATAGCAAAAACAAAACAAAATTATGTGGGATAAGGCCGTGACTTTATTGTAAATTTTCAAATGAAAATTATGGCATATTGTAAATATATAGCATGGTATATATGAAAATGATGAGAAAATATGAAAGACAAAGCTCCAGCTAAATGCCTGAAAGCAACATAGCAGCGCGAAGGTGCAGAAAACTATGAAAATAAGCGCAGAACATACCAGACCTAATAGGTAATTGTAGGTTCTAGTACTTCGCACTAATGAGAAACGAGGCAAAGATGCTCTCACCGATCACTATGATATAAGATTATAACTATAGATTTCAACGAATGTAATGCATTTTAGATTTTATTACTAATAAGATTTACAATATGCCATACCGGAATGCACATTACGTGTATTGAGGGCCACTCAACATTTTATGAAAATAAAATTCGCCAAAACGAGGTATGCAGTGAATACACGTTTACTCAATAGGTACAGCAGGTCATTGAAAAACAGTTAAAGTCTAGAGCTAGAAATTGCCTTTTGCTATGTACCTTAATTTTTAAGATGTATCAAAATCTATGAAACTCGCTGCATATTTTACATATTGTATATCTTTAAATGTTACAATGTCATTCAGGTACATGTACATATTATCCAATAGTTCGATTACTATAAGCCAGGGTCATCATGAAACCTTTTGCTGAGGTTTCAGTCAAAATGTATTATCTATCTATTTTGAACGAACATCAGGCGAACGGACGGACGGGCGGGCGAATAGGAAACCAATAGCCGTAAGACTTTCAAATAGAAAAGTCTTACTGCCACTGACTTGTTACGTCATAAACAGACTATGCTTGAACAGTTTCCTGTGACGTCTTCTTTGCATTCATATAATTGAAATTATTATTCATATCATTATTGTTATCATAATTATTATTATTATCATTAACATTATTCTCATAATTGATTCAATTCTGTTTTACACCTATTTTCGATATTTCTTGATTATTTCGTTTTCCATATCAATGCATTTTTATTACTTATTCTATTACATGCAGGCAGTTAAGTAATGCATGCAACGGACCTAGATAAATCGGATCTAATAAAATTAACCAGGTACAGCAGTTACCTTTCAACACAAGGTGCCCCAATAGCTGCCGATCCCGACCATGCCACGCCGCTCCTATAGCTAAACTGTTTAAGGACATTGGGAGAATAGCCGGTTGACGACATTAGTTTTCTGCAGCAGTTAATGCTGGTGTTACGGTTGCTGACGTAATAGATTATTCGCATCAAAGCGTACAGGCTAGAACTGCGTCTAAAAATAATGTGTATGCATTTCATTAGCGTGTAACAAAACTGATAACCCAAATCCATATTTTAGTCATTAAGAAATACATTTAAAGCTGAATATTGTTCAAAATATAACAACAATCTGTATTAATTTATATAAGTCCTTGTATATGATAATCTTTTGCAGAACGGAACCATGCAAACTATTAGCAGATTCGGTTCGATTAACTTGGTTCATGGGAAATCACTCGTGGCACTCCCAGGTATAGTGTGGCTTATTCCATTT
The DNA here is from genome assembly GCF_021730395.1 of Mercenaria mercenaria. Lineage (NCBI taxonomy): Eukaryota > Metazoa > Mollusca > Bivalvia > Venerida > Veneridae > Mercenaria > Mercenaria mercenaria. The sequence continues at coordinate 60,036,023 of NC_069361.1, read as the reverse complement.
AGCTCAGAATGTTTGTGTTTTTTATTTCTATAGCACCGTTCTCCATAAGTTTCGTTGTTTTGCTGGATTTTATTCTTATGTAAAATACTCTCAGAAACAGTAACCAGACTTAAGTATGAAAAGCACATCTTACCTTACTTCGAACATGTCCGCATTATATTGTTTAACAGTTCTGAAAGAGCTTTGTAATTTCATTACAATGAATTAATAATATATCTATAAATCCGTAAATTATTTGATTTAAACATGACGCTTTCGTGCTTTAATAAATATTTCTACGACTTAGAATTGTGACAGTATGTTATTAATTTTCATAAGCATCACTTACCATTTACTGTTATACATTACAACAGTTGAGATCTAGTTACCCTGCTGATGTATAAAATGAAAATATATCTTACATTTCTTTCGATATCTAACAAACAGCAGTTAACCAATATGTTACATTATGAAAACATCCAATATACACGTATCTTTCTTGTCAGCTGTTAATGTTTCATGCCATGGTACGAACCCAACTGGAACGCTCTCTTGCCAGTATAGCTAATCAAGTTGATATAGCCAATTTCGTTCCTGGACACGTAAAAAGCGTAAGCTTACATTACCTTATTACATACCAATTTTCCTATGTGCAGTCTCTACGAACACTCCAACCATCTGACTGAAATACTGTTGAAAACAGCATGGAACCAATTAATTGTATATCGCTCCTTTCTCATCGGATCTGTTAAGCTGTAACTAGACTATGCAGCATGCTTTTTATCATTTGAAGCAAGATATTTAAAGTATAATTTTGACAATTGGTAAGAAACAACCAAATGTATATTTCTATTTGATTTAATGACATAATAGTTTGTAAATTTTTTTTTTGAAATTATATTAGGCTACAAAGCAAAATTCTTTGATTAATCCCAGCGATACTAAATCATGTTTCAAAATATTTCCGCAACAATGTACGTTAGAAATGCATAAACCTAAATACACCTCGGGTGAAACTAGTACATGCATATTATACATATGATTAAAGTCCATAAATAATAATGACCGAGAATAATGTACAGGAACTAACTACTGCCTTTTTGCGCATGTACATGCAAACAAAAAAAAACGCTCGACCACACCCATGTTTTACCTGTGAGTGTTTGTCAGCTCACTATGTCTATTAAATTTTATTTATTTATCTATTTTTCTTTATAACTAAAATTCACTTCATACTGATTTAGTCAGTGATTGACTAAAACCAAATAACCAATATCTTGCTGATTGTACGATGAACACGTTTCTCCATTACTTTCCAGAGGACATATTCAAATGCCGTATAAACAGAAAGTTCAGCAATCAAAATTATAAGCGCAGACATCTAAAGAAAATATATAATGTATACTCACCTCAATTGGGAATTCTCAAAACAGCAGCGCTGCAGTTTTCCGTCGTAATCTTCTTTAAATTTTTGTAAACGATCTGTCCTCTACGGATTTCCGATAAAGAATGTACTTGTCACTGCACTAAATTTGCCCATGAAAACCCCGTGGGATTAAAACTTGTCAAACTAGTATTTGAACTGATACGACTATAAATACAAATGCAGGTGCGGATTAGCAGTGAGGCGTTATGTTAGACAGGACGATACCCACCAAAATTAAAACAATTTATTTCATAAGAGAACATAAATTTACTTATTGTACAGTTAGTATAATGGTTGATTTTGTCGGATAACTTTTATGTTAATCTGATTTTTCTGTAAGTTTGTAATTACGAGTGATAATGTACGTCTTGCACATCAGCGGCAATAATTGTCAACATTCAACAGTTAGACCTCATGGACTAAAATGTTTACATTAATGACAAAGAATTGCACTAAACAAGTGTTTGTGGCTTGAAGAGTAGACATGTGGGCTCCTGTCTTACTGGTTGTTTTCATTCAAACGTGAGTAAATATGGGAAAACTCATTAGAAAAGTTACCGTAATGTAGTCAGCCCGGCCACATTTATCCACCGCTTCTGCGAGGGATCCTCCACCGCCGCGGCGTTGGAACCACCGCTTCTGCGAAAGCTATGGCCGGTGTGGAGGACGTAGTCCGAGGTCAATATCATTTTTACAGGTCCGTAAAAACACATATTGACCGACACGTAAGTCTATAATTGTTATATTATATGCCCCTCTTAAAGGCACTCATTTGACTGGTCCATATTCGGAGAGACATTCGAAAAAATCAAGTCGAATGCATATCTGAAAGGCATTAGACATTCGGATAGACATTCGAAAAAAATCAAGTCGAATGCATATCTGATAGGCATTAGACATTCGGAGAGACATTCGAAAAAATCAAGGAGAATGCATATCTGATAGGCATTAGACATTCGGAGAGACATTCGAAAAAATCAAAGCGAATGCATATCATATCATATATATAATTTAGAATGTACACCACCGGACAAAGTTGTCCGTTAGATGTACGGTAGCAATGCGCTGATAGCGCTTTGGTCGTTGCTCGTGCGTTCCCTCTTCTGCACTTGTTCGGTTCGCGTCCGTTCTTGTCCGGTCGACCTGATTCACGGCCGGACTACCGTACATATGTAACTGATGTAACGTATGTTCAAAGGACGGTAACTGAAAAGAACGTTTTGTCAGTTTCTCATGCTTTGCGCTTACGTTTTACGAGGTACAAATCCGTTACTAGTACGGTGATATCCGTTAATTGAACGTTGTTCGTCCTATATATGTGCGTTAATTTTGCTGCGCCCCATACACCGATCGCGAGAGCACCGAGCAGCAGCGGGAGATGCCTTTCGACACCGGATAACTTTCTGTCGCATTTTTTCTATACGTTTGGCGTCCGTTAACGCTATACAGTGTGGTGTGACTGACACATCAGCTGATCAGCCAATTGCTATTCACCCGTGTATTTCATTTATCCGAAAATGTCAATATGAGAGGTTTGAACTTTGATTACAAATTTTCTCAACCCTATTTAACATGACACAATCTTTGATGATTTTCTTTCAACACTCAAACACATATTTATCCACGTTCCTTGTAGATTCCAATGTCAACAAATTGAAAAGATAATTGATCTCATTACTGTTCTAACACGATCCGCAGCAGTTGCTCGAAATCGCCTTTACATGAATCTACGATAGAATATCGTCACCTTATTTCCACTGAGAGGGTATTACATGAGTGTCTTTTCATATTGAATTTATTAAACGAGAAGTTGATGAAGAATGAAAAAGTACCAATGTTTTACAAGCGTTACATTGATGACGGATTTGGACTGTGGCAACATGGACTAGAAGATTTGTTAAAATTCAGAGATTTTGCGAATCAGATACACCCGAACATAAAAGTGGAATTAAGGTGGCATACAACAAGAATAGAATTTCTGGACACGACTGTCAGAATTGAAAGAAATAATGAAATTACAACAGTCTTATATTACCAGCGGGAAGTTAGCAGTAGAACAGTAACAGCAGTTACAGCAGTATTACTGCTACTACTGGTGGAAGTTATAGCAGTAGCAGTAGTATTACTACTATTACTGCTGTAAAGTTATAGCAGTAACAACAGTATTACTGCTGTTACTGTTGGCAGTTTTAACAACAACAACAATATTACTGATGCTACTATTGGAAGTGATAGCAGTAACAACAGTAGATGGAAGTTGTGCAAAGTACAATTTGAGATCAATTTTATCAATTTATGCATTATTGGCTGTTTTAAAAGCTGTTCTTTTTATAATGTTTTTATCTTTTTATGTCTCAGGAAACGGGTTTCAAGCCATCTTGCTGCTGTTATACACAACTTTTATGCAGGCTTTAGGATGCATTTCACGAAATCGATATATTGTTGGTATGTTTGTTCAAAAAGTACTACATATTACATTACCGGCGGATGTTCAGGATACCAATAGCATCTTTTTTTAATGTCCGAAATGGGCTCAAATCTTTATTACTGCTGTAATTCACAGCGTCCAGTGGGATTTTGTGATGAAATAAAACATGTTGATATACAGCTGGTATGTATGAAAAAGTAAGAGTACATTTAACATAGCCGACGGATATTCCGGATGCCGACGGCATACGTCCAAAGAAGGCCTCATCGCGAAATTAGAACCTATTTTCATACTCAGTTAATGCTTTATTCTGCACCGAAACGATGCCCTTAAGCCAATGTTTGGTCATCTTAGGTCATTGTTGGCGTCTTTATAAGAGACGAAATGAAATCAGTTTCAGCACTTTATGCATATTGTTTCGACAAAGAATGGTGAAATGTCCGGAAAATCTGAATTTAAAGCATTTTATATGTGTACGGAAATGGGCTCGGATCCTTGTTACTGCTGTTAATATCAGTGTCCAAGAGGACTTGAGGATGAATCAGTCAAGTAGGAGATATTGCTGGTATGTATGTCCAACTAAAAGTTAAATTTCATTGCCGACGGATATTAATTATACCGACGGCATAAGTCCAAAGAATACCACATCACGAAATTGAAACATGTTTTGGCGGTCAGTTACTGCTGTTTTCTGCTCCGAAACGATGCCCTTAAGACAACACTTGGTCATCTTAAGTCATCATTAGGGCCTTTATGAGATATAAGATGGTTTTCGTTTCAGCAATTTATGCATAATATGCCGACGTCGAACAGTGTAATGTGTTGAAAATCGTAATTTCAAGCATTTTTCAGGTGTCCAAAAATGGGCTAGAATCCTTATTACTGCTGTAAATCACAGCGCCAAGGTGGACTAGAGGATAAATAAATACATGTGGATATACTACTGCTATGTATGTCCAAACGATAGCATATATTTCATTGCCGACGGTGTTTCAGGATGCCGACGACATACGTCCAAAAAAGACCTCATCATGAAATAAAAACATGTTTTGGTGCTCAGTTACTGCAGTATTCTGCGCCGGAACGATGCCCTTAAGCCAATATTGGGGCAACTTAGGTCATCGTTGAGACTTTCATGATATATGAAGTGAATTTAGTTACAGCAATTTATGCAAAATGTGCCGATGAAGAACAGTGAAATGTATTAAAGATCTTGATTTTAAGCAATTTTTAGGTGTCCGAAAATGGGCTCGAATCCTTGTTACTGCTTTAATTCACAGCCTCCATGAGGACTTGTGGATAAATCAAAATATGTGGATATATTGCTGGTATGTATGTCCAAATAAAAGTACAAATTGCATTGCTGACCGATTTTCAGGATGCCGACGGCATACTTCGAAAGAACGCCCCATCACAAAATTGAAACATATTTTGGTGCTTAGATGTTGCTGCATTCTGCGCCGAAACGATGCATATGAGACACGATTTGGTCTACTATGACCTTAAAGGTCAATGATGAAGTCTCTGTTATATAAAAAATAAAATTAATTTTAGCAGTTTATGCTTTATATTACTGCGAAGAACGGTAAAATCTGTTGAAAATAGTAATTTTAAGCATATTTAGACGTCCGAAAATGGGCTCGAATCCTTGTTACTGCTGTAATTCACAGCGTCCTGGAGGACTTGAGGATGAATAAAACCATGTGGATATATTGTCATCTAATGTCATTGTTGAGGCCTTTATGAGTTATTAAATGAATTTAGTTTGAGCAATTTATGAAATATGTGCCGACGAAGATCAATGAAATGTGTTGAAAATTGTAATTTCAAGCCTTTTTCATGTGTCCGAAAATGGGCTCGAATCCTTGTTACTGCTGTAATCCACAGCGTCCAGGAGGACATGAGGATAAATCAAACTATGTGGATATATTGCTGGTATGTATGTCCAAATAAAAGTACATATTGCATTGCCGACCGATTTTCAGGATGCCGACGGCATACGTCGAAAATACGCCTCATCACAAAATTGAAACATATTTTGGTGCTTAGATGCTGCTGTATTCTGCGCCGAAGCGGTGCACATGAGACACGATTCGGTCTCCTAATGACATTAATGAAGTCTCTGTTATATACAAAATAAAATTAGTTCTAGCAGTTTATACTTTATATTCCTGCGAAGAACGGTAAAATCTGTTGAAAATCGTAATTTTAAGCATTTTTCAGATGTTCAAAAATGGGCTCGAATCCTTGTTACTGCTGTAATTCGCAGCGTCCTGAAGGACTTTAGGATAAATAAAACCATGTGAATATATTGCATGTGCATATGTTCAAAAGATAGTATATGCAACATTGCCGACGGATTTGAAGAATGCCGACGGCATACGTCTAAAGAAGACATCATCAGTAATCTGGAACATGGTTTCGAGGTCAGTTACTGCTGTATTTGGCGCCGAAACGATCCCCTCAAACCATTATTTAGTCATCTAATGTCATTGCTGAGGCCTTTATTAGATATAAAATGAATTTAATTTCAGCAATTTATGCAATATGTGCCGACGAAGAACAATGAAATGTGTTGAAAATAGTAATTTCACGCATTTTTCATGTGTCCGAAAATGGGCTCGAATCCTTGTTACTGCTGTAATCCACAGCGTCCAGGAGGACATGAACATGAATCAAACTATGTGGATATATTGCTGGTATGTATGTCCAAAAAAGGAAAAAATGTATTGCCGACCGATTTTCAGGATGACGACGGCATACGTCGAAAACACACCTCATCACAAAATTGAAACGTACCATTTTGATGCTTAGATTCTGCTGTAAAATTAGTTTATAATAGCAATTTATGCTTTATATTTCTGCGGAGAACGGTAAAATCTGTTGAAAATCGTAATTTTAAGCATTTTTCAGATGTTTAAAAATGGGCTCGAATCCTTGTTACTGCTGTAATTCACAGCGTCCTGAAGGACTTGAGGATAAATAAAACCATGTGAATATATTGCTTATATTTATGTTCAAATAATAATACATTTCACATTGCCGACGGATCTGAAGAATGCCGACAGTATACGTCCAACGAAGACTTTATGTCTAAGCTGGAATATATGTTATAATGGTGCTCAGTTACTTCTGTATTCTACCCAAAAACGATGCCCTCAAACTAATATTTGGTCATCTTATTTTTGAGGCCTTGATCAGATATGAAATGAATTTAGTTTAAACAATTTATGCAATATGTGCAGACGAAGAACGATGAAACGTGTTGAAAATCGTAATTTTAGGCATTTTTCAGGTGTCCGAAATGAGCTCGAATCCTTGTTACTGCTGTTATTCACAACTTCAAGGAGGAATTAATAATTATAAACAAGAAGCAAGATCCTCCTTTTCTTTATATTTTAGTTCTGAAATGTTCATCAAGAATCTGTAAAGCACAGACATTTAAAACGTGTCTTGTTAACTTTTGTGTACTTCCATTTTTATCAATGTCATGTAGAATTAATACTTTTTAGTATATTCATCCCTTAAAAACATGTCAACAATACTTCACACACATTTGTTGCCTTTTTTCATCAATTTTAAAGTAATAGAATTTAATTAATTGATAAATTCGGATGTTTTAACCACAACCGAGTTAAAACGAAATGGAACCGGAAAATTACGGCATGGAAGGGATTTTACTGTTTTCCGCCTTTCTGTCCTTTTTGCGCGATTAAATATAAATTGAAATATGACTGATTTTCAGGTTAAATGCTTGAATTTCATCTATCTGTTGTACTCAATATGATTGATTGATACAAATATTATGGTCTTATACGCAAACACACTTTCTCAAAAAGATGCATTGAACGAGAATGCCTTTATAAAAAATATCGTACTAGACCGCCGTTAAAAGGCAGTGGCTAGCGGTCCGGTAACCGGACCCGGAGTCTAGAGGTCGGGTAACCGAAATACTTGTACTGTTATGTACTGTGTTATAATGTATAAGATTCTTGTCAGGGAAAGATATAATTTGTTGTCATGAAGTTGCCTTTAAGTATGTTTTTGTAAAAATTAACTCCTACCATATATTAAAGGACAAACACAAATGTAATAATTAAATTTAATTGTCCTAATGTGTCACGACAAAGAATAAGTACAAGTCAACATACGAGTATAAATAAATATCAAACGTTTGACATAATAAACCCGGTCGTAGAAAGTTCTCATAATGTCAAATATATAAATTCCTAAACCCGCCGAGTCTATCACAACTTTAAACATAACATCTCACATCATATCACAATCCTGATGTTCATATAATATATTAGATCACATATCACTAGAGGTCAATTCCATCCCACTATGTAATCTAATTCACACTTTATAAGTTAACACTCTGAATTTATCCATTCGAAGAATAATCCATCGCGAAAGTCAATTATGTAATCATATTCTATAAAACATGATCAACATAAAACGTACTTCACTTGAAGAACATAATAAAGTCAAGTAAAATGTACATATCATATGAATAAAATTACGACAACTTTTTATGACACACTATGGATGTATGAATATATGAAAACAATAATGAGAATCAAATTTAAACACAAGTTATAAATGAGAATAACTAAGGAAAAATAATAGGGCAAAATTGAAGGGCGGGTGGGAAATTTTCTGCACGATACTGCCGTGACACGTACTAACAAAGAACAAGTGGCGCGAAATCAATCGGAGCGTCGTTAAATAAACAGGTAATCCAATAAAAAAGTATGAAAGATTAACCAATCAAAAACCAGAATACTGAAGGTATGCTAAAATAAGAAACGACTAAGCAAGAAGCGCGATCGTCGTTAATTAAATATTTTAATGGGATTAAAATACACCTATTTTTGTAAACAGCTCTCGCTCAGACATATATTGAATATTAAATTATAAAATAATTTTGGCGATTTCCATAAGTTACTGTTACTTACTTTATCAGTACAACGAAATCAGCATTTTATGAGCACAAAACAGTCTAAGTATTAAAGTAAAAGCATAAATTTATTATTTTAATCCTTTGATCCTGTAAAAAACACAGAATTGATGAAAGATTAGGCCTACATTACTCCGCACAGTAGCTAATTTCTATTAATAATCAATTAAAGTAGCGATAGCGTTTTTATAGTCATGAACGGTTTATCATATCATTTTGTACAGTTGTATTTAGAACAAGAAAAAGAAAGCGAAATCTGTTTCTGATGAATAAACGAACTTTGCAAATAACATTTTCAGAAGTATTCATTATTCTTCCTAATTATTACTGGAGCTCTAGCTAGACGTTGTCAAATTTACAGGTTAGCAGTTCATAATGTGATATGGTCTATCATTATACATTATTATTATTTATCCTCCTTCAGGATGCTGTAAATTGCAATAATAACGAGGATTCGAGCCTATTTTTGAAAATCTGAAAAAAACATGTTTAAAATTACAATTTCCAACACATTTAACACTTCTTCGCCGGAATACAAAGCATGAACTGCTAAAATTAATTTTATTTTGTATATAATAAAGACTTCAACGACGGCATAAAAAGACCAAATCGTGGCTCATGTGCATCGTCTCGGCGCAGTTCTAATACACTAAATCTAAGCACCAAAATATGTTTCAATTTTGTCACGGATGGGGCGTATTTTCGACGTATGCAGTCGGCCTCCTGAAAATCCGCAGGCAATGTAATATGTACTATTACTTGAACATACATACCAACAATATATCCACATAGTTTGATCCTTCCTTATGTCCTCCTGGACGCTGTGGATTACAGCAGTAACAAGGATTCGAGCCCATTTTCGGACTCATGAAAAATGCTTGAAATTACGATTTTCACAACATTTCATTGTTCTTCGTCGGCACATACTGCATAAACTGCTAAAACTAAATTCATTTTTTATCTCATAAAGGCCTCAACAATGAAATTAGATGACTAAATAATGGTTTGAGGGGATCGTTTCGGCTCTTAATACAGCAGTAACTGACAACCAAAACATGTTCCAGATTACAGATGAGGTCTTATTTGGACGTATGCCGTCGGTATTCTTCAAATCCGACGGCAATATTGTAATACTATATACTATCATTTGAACATATGCACAAGCAATATGTCCACTTGGTTTTATTTATCCTCAAGTCCTTCAGGACGCTGTGAATTACAACAGTAACAAGGATTTAAGCCCATATTTGGACGTCTGAAAAATGCTTAAAATTTACTATTTTCAACAGATTTTACTGTTATTCGTAGGACTGCTAATACTAATTTTATTTTGTATATAATAGAGACTTCATCGATGACATTATGAAACCAAACCGTGTCTCATGTGCATCGTTTCGGCGCAGAATACAGCAGCATCTAAGCACAATATATGTTTCAATTTTGTGATGGGGCGTTTTTCCGACGTATGCCGTCGGCATCCTGAAAATCGGTCGGCAATGCAATATGTACTTTTATTTGGACATACATACCAGCAATATATCCACATATTTTGATTCATCCTCATGTCCTCCTGGACGCTGTGGAGTACAGCAGTAACAAGGATTCGAGCCCATTTTCGGCACCTGAGAAATGCTTGAAATTACGATTTTCAAGACATTTCATTGTTCTTCGTCGGTACATATTGCATAAATTGCTGAAACTAAATTCATTTTTTATCTCATAAAGGCCTCAACAATGACATTAGATGACCAAATAATGGTTTGAGGGCATCGTTTTGGCGCAGAATACAGCAATAACTGACCACCAAAACATGTTCCAAATTACAGATGAGGTCTTCTTTAGACGTATACCATCGGCATTCTTCAAAAAACGCCTGCAATGTTGTATATACTATCATTTGAACATATGCTAAAGCAATATATTCACATCGTTTTATTTATCCTCAAGTCCCTCAGAACGCTGTGAATTACAGCAGTAACAAGGATTCGAGCCCATTTTTGGACGTCTGAAAAATGCTTAAAATTACGATTTTCAACAGATTTTAACGTTCTTCGCAGGAATATAAAGCATAAACTGCTAAAACTAATTTTATTTTATATATAACAGAGACTTCATTAATGACATTAGGAGACCAAATCGTGTCTCATGTGCATCGGTTCGGCGTAGAATACAGCAGTATCTAAGCACCAAAATATGTTTCAATTTTGTGATGAGGTGTGTTTTCGACGTATGCCGTCGGCCTCGTGAAAATCGGTCGGCAATGCAACATGTACTTTTATTTGGACATACATACCAGCAATATATTCACATAGTTTGATTCATGTTCATGTCCTCCTGGACGCTGTGGATTACAGCAGTAACAAGGATTCGAGCCCATTTTCGGAAACATGAAAAATGCTTGAAATTACAATTTTCAACACATTTCATTGTTCTTTGTCGGCACATATTGCATAAACTGCTAAAACTAAATTCATATTATATCTCATAAAGGCCTCAACAATGACATTAGATGACTAAATAATGGTTTGAGGGGATCGTTTCAGCGCCAAATAATGCAGTAACTGACCACCAAAACATGTTCCAGATTACAGATGAGGTCTTCTTTAGACGTATGACGTCGGAATTCTTCAAATCCGCCTGCAATGTTGTATATACTATCATTTGAACATATGCACAAGCAATATGTCCACATGGTTTTATTTATCCTCAAGTCCTTCAGGACGCTGTGAATTACAGCCGTAACAAGGATTCGAGCACATTTTTGGACGTCTGAAAAATGCTTAAAATTACGATTTTAAACAGATTTCACCGTTCTTCGCAGTAATATAAAGCATAAACTGCTAAAACTAATTTTATTTTGTATATAACAGAGACTTCTTCAATGACCTTAGGAGACCAAATCGTATCTCATGTGCATCGTTTCGGCACAGAATACAGCAGCATCTAAGCACCAAAATATGTTTCAATTTTGTGATAGGGCGTTTTTTCAACGTATGCCGTCGGCATCCTGAAAATTCGTCGGCAATGCAATATGTACTTTTATTTGGACATACATACCAGCAATATATCCACATAGTTTGATTTATCCTCAAGTCCTCATGGAGGCTGTGAATTACAGCAGTAACAAGGATTCGAGCCCATTTTCGGACACCTAAAAATTGCTTAAAATCGAGATATTTAACACATTTTATTGTTCTTCGTCGGCATATTTTGCATAAATTGATGTAATTAATTCACTTCATATAATATGGAAGTCTCAACGATGACCTAAGTTGCCAAAATATTGGCTTAAGGGCATCGTTTCGACGCAGAATACTGCAGTAACTGAGCACAAAAACGTGTTTCGATTTCGTGATGAGGTCTTCTTTGGATGTATGCCGCCGGCATCATGAAACACCGTCGGCAAAGAAATATATACTATCGTTTGGACATGCATAGCAGTAATATATCCACATGTATTTATTTATCCTCTTGTCCACATTGGCGCTGAGATTTACAGCAGTAATAAGGATTCGAGCCCATTTCCGGACACATGAGAAATGCCTGAAATTACGATTTTCAACACATTTCATTGTTCTTCGTCGGCACATATTGTATCAATTGCTTAAACTAAATTCATATTGTATCTCATAAGGGCCTCAACAATGACATTAGATGATTAAATAATGGTTTGAGGGGATCGTTTCGGCGCCAAATACAGCAGTAACTGACCACCAAAACATGTTCCAGATTACAGATGAGGTCTTCTTTAGACGTATGCCGTCGGCATTCTTCAAATCCGCCGGCAATGTTGTATATACTATCATTTGAACATATGCACAAGCAATATATTCACATGGATTTATTTATCCTCAAGTCCTTCAGGACGCTGTGAATTACAGCAGTAAAAACGATTCGAGCCCATTTTTGGACGTCTGAAAAATGCTTAAAATCACGATTTTCAACAGATTTTACCGTTCTTCGCAGTAATATAAAGCATAAACTGCTAAAAATAATTTTATTTTTTATATAACAGAGACTTCATCAATGACCTTATGAGACAAAATCGTATCTCATGTGTATCGTTTCGGCGCAGAATGCAGCAACATCTAAGCATAAAAATATGTTTCAATTTTGTGATGGGGCGTTCTTTCGAAGTATGCCGTCGGCATCCTGAAAATCGGTCGGCAATGCAATATGTACTTTTATTTGGACATGCATACCAGCAATATATCGACATATTTTGATTGATCCTGAAGTCCTCATGGACGCTTTGAATTACAGCAGTAACAAGGATTCGAGCCCATTTTCGGACACATAAAAATTAAGATTTTTAATATATTTCACTGTTCTCCGTCGGCACATTTTTGCATAAATTGCTGTAACTAAATTCACTTTATATATCATGAAAGTCTCAACGATGGTCTAAGTTGCCCAAATATTGGCTTAAGGGCATCGTTTTGACGCAGAATACTGCAGTAACTGAGCACCAAAACGTGTTTCGATTTCGTGATGAGGTCTTTTTTGGACGTATGCCGTCGGCATCATGAAACACCGTCGGCAATGAAATATATACTATCGTTTGGACATACATAGCAGTAATATATCCGCATGTATTTATTTATCCTCTAGTCCACCTTGGCGCTGAGATTTACAGCAGTAATAAGGATTCTAGCCCATTGTTGGACACCTGAAAAATGCTCCCAATCACGATTTTCAACACATTACACTGTTCGACGTCGGCACATTATGCATAAATTGCTGAAACGAAAACCATCTTATATCTCAAGAAGGCCCTAATGATGACTTAAGATGACCTAATATTGTCTTAAGGGCATCGTGTCGGCGCCAAATGCAGCAGTAACTGACCACCAAAGCATGTTCCAATTTCGTGATGTGGTATTCTTTTTACGTATGCCGTCGGTATAATTAATATCCGTCGGCAATGAAATATATACTTTTATTTGGACATACATACCAGCATATATTCACCTTATTGATTCCTCCTCAAGTCTCTTGGACGCTGATAATAACAGCAGTAACAAGGAATCGAGCCATTTCCGTCACCTATAAAATGCTTTAATTCAGATTTTCCGGGCATTTCACCAATCTTTTTCGAAACGTATGCATAAATGCTGAAACTGATTTCATTTCGTGTCTTAAAAAGACGCCAACAATGACCTAAGATGACCAAACACTGGCTTAAGGGCATCGTTTCGGTGCAGAATAAACATTAACTGAGTATGAAAAAATGTTCTAATTTCGCATGAGGCCTTCTTTGGACGTATGCCTCGGCATCCGGAATATCCGTCGGCTTGTTAATGTACTATTTCTTTACATACATAAACCCGCCGTATATCAACATTTTTATTTTCATCCCAAAATCCCACTGGACGCTGTGAATTACAGCAGTAATAAAGATTTGAGTCCATTTTGGACATTAAAAAAAATATGATGCCATTGGTATCCTGAACATCGGCCGGCAATGTAATATGTAATACTTTTTGAACAAATATACCAACAATATATCGATTTCGTGAAATGCATCCTAAAGCCTGCATAAAAGTTGTAAATAACAGCAGCAAGATGGCTTGAAGCCCGTTTCCTGGGACATAAAAAGACAAAAGCATTGTAAAAAGAACAGCTTTAAAAAAATTTCCATGGCCAATAATGCATAAATTGACAAAAAATTGATCTCAAATTGTACTTTGCATTAATACTGCTGCTACTGTTATAACTTCCAGCAGTAGTAGCAGTAAAACAGCTGTTACTGCTATAACGTTCCGGCAGTAACAGCAGTAATACTGCTATTACTGCTGTTACTGTTCTACTGCTAACTTCCCGCTGGTTCTTATATTCGAAACCGACGGACAAACACTTGTATTTAAACTGGAAATCAGACCACCCTCAAAACGTAAAAAGGCAATTCCGTATGGATTAGGAGTAAGATTGAAAAGGATTTGCTCGACGGAAGCAGACTACGCAAAACACAGACAGGAACTAAGAGGCCAGCTAAGGAGGAGGGGTTACAGCGGAAAGTTTATTGAAAATCAACTGAATAGAGTAGACAGGATAGATAGGGCTAAATTATTAACACCACGGAAACTCAAAAAAGAGAAAATGAAGAGGGTACCTGTAGTAGTGACTTACTCCAGACATCTCCCGAATTTACATAATATTGTACGTAAACATATGAACACGTTACACAAATCAGAACGAATGAAACATATATTCAGTGACACCCCAATTGTGGCTTACCGCAGGGACACGAATATTTCTGACCTTTTGGTACATGGAAAGACAAATAAGGTTGTGAAGCAATACCAAACGGGCGATTTGAAACCAAGATGTAACGGAAAGTGCGTGGTATGTGAAATGATAGACAAAGGGAGGCACAATAATGACAAGGCTATAGCGGCACGGATAGAGCGAACTCAAACCTGCCAGGCATGGAACCTGGTATATGGGATAAACTGTATCCAGTGTGATAAAATTGTGTATATTGGTGAAACGTCAAGATCGCTGAAGGAGAGATTGCGAGAACATGAAGCGGACATACGGCTGAAACGTACGAAACCAGTGGCAGAACATTTCAATATGCCTGGTCATAGCATAAGTGATGTCGGGGGTGTCGACCGGTGTTAGAACACATGAAGGAAAACAGTAGATACTACCCTTGAGTGGATCCACGAGTTGCAGACAGAGGCGCCAAATGGACTTAACACGAAAGCGAAACTTGGGGTTCTTTGGAGAAAATATAAATAAACTCAATCAAATTGATGCTTAAGTAACATTTAATTTCCCGGAGGTATTTTGGTTTTAAGTAAGCGTTTTTGTATTAATTTTGGTTGTTTGTTGTTGCGACCCATTAATATGTTCTTAATATGTATTTCTTTCATATATTATGTCCTTTTTTCTGCCTTTAACGCATTTGTGTGAGTTTCAAATACATAGGCCTAATTGTCATTTTTACTGGTTCCGTTACTAATATAGGATTTTTCTTTTTGTAATTACTTCCCTTTATATGTAAAATTTGCCTATTTTTTATAGTTTCTATTTCGTTTGATGATAAAGTATTCATTTTTAAATTTATTTTGGTTCATTTTAGTAATGTTCTAATGGTTGCATGCAAAATTTTATGAGTATCTTTGTTTGTTTTAGCTTTTTGTTTGTTATATATCTATGGTATATAAACTTTCATTGTCCTACCAACGAATTGCTTAGGATATAATTTTAATTTGTCTCCCATGTTAGCCTTGGGACTATACTAGCTTGATGTGTTACTTTTTAATCATATCTTCATTAGGCCAGAAGACAGTCCTTGTGCATCATAAATGTGTATCGATTTTTAGCGGGATTTGACGTTGACATTTAATAACGTTACGTCAGTTCCGGTTTTGTATTTCATATGTTGTTATATTATGAGACGCCTCCTCGGAATTTGTCATTTTGATAAAGGCCTTAAGGCCGAAACGTTAATAAAACTGAGTGAGTACTATAGAGTCTTTAAACATTTGGTACCCCTTAGGGTAAATACTGTGTTATAAACGAGTTTAATAAACTGATAAAATGCGAGGCTCTGTCGAGCATTTTATCAATTTTATTCAACTCGTTTAATAAATTCAATGTGGAAATTAACAAATGTAATATTCTTTTTATCACATGTTAGCTTTTCCTGCCAAAACATCAAAAATTCTACTTTCTTTACTGTTATAAACAAGTAAATCCGGCCAACGTCTCCTACACTATATAGAGGGTATTAGTTTCAGGGTAAGATCGAAATATATTTCACCGAGTGAACACTATTATTAAATATTTTCACGAGTGGCGCAGCCACGGGTGAAAATGTAAATTATTGTGTTCACGAGTGAAATATATTTCGATCTTACATTGTAACAAAGGAATTTATGTTCTCTTGAGAAATAAATTTATGTTATTTTCAGTAGGCACGCAAGAGCTATAATTTCTGCTTCTGTTATTTCAATACAGTCCATATACATGTAATATAACGTGCCTCGATTAATCAATTTCACTCACGAGCAGTAGTCACGGGTGTGATCATTTTGTTCATTTTATATTTCAAACCGGTTCATTCCTTCACAAATAACTAAGCAGGCAAGTCGACACTTCGTGTACAAAAATTATGTTCATCATATGTTTGAAGAGCTAGCGTTTTCCAGTATTATTATACCTCACATAAATGTCCAATGCAAATTTCCCATTAGTTTAATTTGAAAAAGATATCATATTCCCCAGTGATTTTATATCACATGCGCAAAATCGTTATTTTCAATTTCTGCGCAGGTGATATGATCCATAATTTCATATCACATGCGCAACAGTGTTTTTTTTTGTTTTTCTGCGCATGTGAAATTATTTTTTCATATCACCCGTTGAGAGATTGATACTTTCGCATTGATTAAAAGAGTGAGTCGATATATTTTCAGACGAGGCGCTTATATAATTATACTTCAGGATTAAATTACCCCTTTTCTGCTGCACTTGCATGTGCGAACACGGCCGAATTTTCTTTTTATGCTACGTGCAAAATATTTCGAAAACAATTTTTCATCAAATATTGAATCGAAACTACCACAATAAGTTTGGAAATGATCTAACAGAAAACGAGTCCCTGTTCTGACGGTGAAAGACTGCTAAATACGTTCCTTACCAATGTCAGATCATTGAGTATTACCCTCAGTCAAATGTTAAGTCGAATTTCAACTCATGAACTCATTGACTATATGCTTGGTAAAATTGACGAAAACTTAACTGAAGTGTTAACAGTCGATCTGTACCCAACATTCTTGATTCTATGTGCTGAACTTCTAAAACAAGTGCACAAATAGTATGGACTATATAATATCATGCACTTGTATGACTGTCTCATGAATGTAATTTAGGTGGCTGAGATTTCAATCCCATTCATGTACAATATTAAGACTCAATTAACATAGTTTCCTTTTCGTTTTCGAAGAAACTGAGTTTAAAGTCTTAGGCAGTACCTGTTATTATGTGTTTTGTTACAATCGTACATTCTTATTTTGTAACTGTGCATATTTTCTGTTTGTCTATCATATGTAAATTGACGTGTATTATTTTGCTATTTGCTTCATATGTATTTTGCTATGTACATCTTCAGAAAATGGAGGCAATAAAGATATATATATATATATATATTTGGCTAGTACTTTTAATGTTAAATAAATTATTATGTTGATTTTCCTGTGTGGTTCTGGGATGATCTATGTATGAAAAGAACTGGAACCACTGCCTTACCCTTGCATGATCGTAAAAGGCGACTAATAGGGTCTTAACACTTGGTTTTACTGTAATTCTGTGATTCCAGCAGGTATGCAAATTTTGATTCCATACCTCATGTTTTTATTTCGATGTAAATGAGATGTGAAACCAAAATTTGTAGTCCTGTTTGGCGCCATATAAAACCCAAACAAATAAATAAATTTCCAGTAAATGCTTTGACCCTTATAATATTTCGGTATAATAAAATAAATATTACATTCCTGAGAGGGTGATATGAAAAATGTTCACCGCGAGATATATGAATATAGACCTCGGCTGGCGCCTCGGTCAATATTCATATATCTCGCGGTGAACATTTTTCATATCACCCTCTCAGGAATGCAATATTTATGTAATGTTGCCACAGACAGGATGCAAGCAAAATGCAGATAAGTGTTTGAACGAACTTTTTTTTTTTTTATACTTTATTGCGTACTAGTATTTCATTAAATTAAAGATGAATGAATAGATACAATTATTGTTCAGTAAAGCTCATAAATAATTTCAAATACTAGTTCATGCGTTATTTATGTTGAACAATCATTGGTTATTTATGATATCAAAAACTGGGTTCTTTTCAAGGTAAACCCACGTTTCTATTGAAAAAATAGCAACAATATCATTCTTTGTTTGTTACCATTTTGTTGAGACATTGTGTTTTTGGATATTGGATATCGGCTGACGGTTTTACATTTGTCATGTCCTAGATTTGATGATGATGATGATTAGACTATGCATTTTACTGTACATTGGGTGATAATTACAGCAATACTATGTTGACCTTCCGAAACGGGAAATGGTTTAAAAATTGACCATGCATTAAGTATAAGATTGTGTCACACTTTGTTCAGTATACAGCAGTACAATCTTTTGTTTTGTTTTATTTTTAAGCAGGTATTGAAAGGAAATTTCTTTTGGGCCTTGGGTAAAGAAAAACACACATGTGGACAATAGAAATTTATGCTGGTATTGGGTAAAGTAGTTAAAATATGTTATTTAGTAGCAATACCTGAAGATAAGTAGTCAGGTAAAAACTAAATGTTATTAAACCGTTGTCTTTGGTCCCCTTTAGTTCTACAATCAAAATCGGGTTGTGACCAAATTATTTATGTTAACGCTTGTTATTAAAACTATTTTGCTGTGGTTGTTGTAAAAGCGGAAGATAAAATTTAAGTGTTATTGAAACGTTGTTTTTGGTCCGTTTTGTTCTACCATAAATGATACAGACTATGCATTGGTTTATGTCTGTAAAATCTATGTTAACGCTTGTTATTAAACTGTTTTGCTGTTGCTGTTGTAAAATCGGATTTTCTAAGGAGGTTAAGGTGGTTCTGCACGTTTGATAAATCGGGACTGATTGCGTAACGTTATTTATCCGGAAAACGTAGAATAAAGCCTGGATTCGGCGTACGGAAATGAAAATCATTTTATGAATCAATGGCAAACTATGAGCAAATTTATTAAAATGACACTGTTACTATATTTCTAAAGTCAAAATAAGATATTAAAACATATGACTCGTTAAATAATTCAAAATAACGTCTCAAAATTGGCGTGAAATATTCGGTGCACTTTAATCATGGTTAAATATCTTAAAAATAAGCACATGGACCTATACATTTTATTTCACCACATTATAGGCCATATGTTTATTTACAACTGTGAGAAGTTTCATCAAAATCTACATTGTAGAAAAATTTCTATTCGCGAAAATGTTATGAAAGTTATGATTTTCCCGTAAACTCCCATTATGAAAATTGCGTGAGGTCCAAATTTTTCAAATCAGTCTATCAAAAAATCAAGCACACGACCCTATCCTTTTTATTTGCCAGTTGTTCTAGGTATATTCCCCCCCCAAAGTTTTGAAAAAATCGGCTTTTTAAATTTAAAAAATTTTCATTGTAAAAAAAATTTTCGACCCAAACTTGCGAATTTCCCTTAAATTGATCAAACCCGAATGAACCCCAATTTGTCATCCCCTTTTTGCTTTCGAATTGGGGACTCTGCTGGGGTTTTTCTGGCTAGATGTTTGGGTGGACCTTTAAATGTCGTACAACGCTAAAGTCGAAACCCCCCCCCTTTAAAAAGGGTCGCAAGGTGGCGTTAAATGTCGAAACCCACCGCTAAATGTCGCCCCTTTTTAAACCGTTAAAATGTCGCAAAAAATTGCCAACCGTTTTATGTGCAAAACCCCAAAAACCGCAAAAAAAATTTTTTGCCCCCCCCCCCCCCCCCCCAAAAGCAAATCTAAATTTTGGCCCAGAAACGTAAATGGGAAACCCGTAGGGGTCCAGGCCTTTTTACACTTAAATTTTTTTCTTTTTATATTTTTTTCTGAAAAAAAAAAATGACAAAAAGTCTTTTTGAAAAAAAAATTTTGCCCCTGTGACAATGAACCCGGGGGAAAGGTAGATATAAACATTTTGACAGTGCTTTCCCTTCCAGGTCCGTATTTTTTTTTAAAAAAAATATTTTTCTTTTGGTGGAAGAAGTCCAAATGGGAAAAAATTTATTTTTTTTTTAATAACATCCCCAATGTGTTCCGGGCCCCAAGGCGTCGCCCAAAATTGGGTTTTCCCGCTTTCCCCTTTTTAGTTTTGATTTGGAAAATTTTTTCTAGGGAAATGCCCCCAAAAGTTTTTAATTTTTAATTGTTTTCCCCTTGTTAAATTTTTAAAAGTTAAAAATTTGGGTTTTGTTTAAAAAATGTTGTTTTTTTTTTACTATGGAATTCGTCTGAAGGCCTTTGTTAAAGAACAAATTTGTTTTCCCCTTTTTCCACTAAAAAAAGGGAGGAAATTAAGAGGAAAAACCCAAACTAGCAGCCCTACCTAAAAACCCGCCGTCTTGTTTTTTTTTTTGGGAGTTAGTTTTTTTAAAATTTAGTTTTTTCTTTTTTTGTTTTCTTTTTTTTTAGGTGTAAAAAAGGGGTTTGATTTTCATGTTTCTCTTATAATTAGCTCCGAATCTTACCTTTTCCCAAGTTTTTTTCTAACACCATTTAACTGGCAAGTCCAGAAAAAGGTCCGACGTTAACCCGGCCCCTAATTTTTTTGGGCTATTTTTGCAGTTTCCGGAAGAAATGTTGGGCCAAAACAGACCCCCAATGCCCCCAAATTTAAAACCCTTTTTAAATTTGGGTTGGGCCATTTTTTTTTTTGAAATTGTATTTTTAATCCGTTTTTACCCTTTAAAAAAACTTTTCAATTTGATTTTTCTGTGTTTTGTTAAAAGAAAAGGGAAAAGGTTTCCCACGAAATTTTTTCTTATTTTAATTTTAAAAGTATTTGGGATTTTGTTTTGTAAGTTACGCTAAGTTTTTTTTTGTCCATCTGTTTTTTTAAACTTTATTTTAAATAAAATTTGTGTTTTTTTTAAAAATTTTTTATTTTTTATCATTTTATTTAAAAAAATTTAACCCAATTTTTAAAATTTCCCCAATATTTTTTTTTTCAATTTTTTCTTCTTTCAATAAAATTTTGGCAAAAACACGGATTTTAGCTGCTGGCCGCTTTTAATTTGTTTTAAATTGAAATTTTGTTTAGGATCTTCTGCAATTCCTTTCCCTTTTTTTAAATTCTAAGTTAAAATGAACATATCCAAAACCCAAATTTTTAAAAATTTAAATTCTATCAAAAAGGGGACCCCAAGCAGTTTTTTTTAATTTGTTTTATAAGAATTTTTAAGAAATCATCATAAATTCTTGAGATACTTGTATTTTCCCAGTTTGGGGATAAAAATTCCCCATTACCAACTTCAAGGGGCGATTTCCACCCTCCCAAATTATTTTTTGCTCCCCTTTTTAAAAATTGTTTTCTAATAAATGGGGGTTTTTTTTTTTTGTGAATTATTTTATCGATCGTTCTTCCGGGTCCCCGTTTTCTTTTTGAAAAAAATGAACGGAGGGAACCCGGGGTCTTCCCCCCACCTTTTAAGCTTAAAAGCGTTTTTATGTCCTATCATGGGTCGGGCAATTTTTAAATCAAAAAAAATATCAGATCTTTGGGAAATTTTCCAAACACTTGTTGGGTTTTTTTTCCCGGGTTTTTTTTTAAAAAGTTTTTTTATCTGTTGTGTATCTGCCGATTGTGTTTTTTGTTTTTGGAGGTTTTTCCCAATTTTGCTTTCTTATTTTCAGAAAAAAAATTTAAATTTCCATTACTTTAAAAATTTTTAAAAACGGGGAAACCACAAAATTAAAAATTTTAAAATTTACCCTACCTGCACCCGCGTTTAAACTCTAAAAATTTTTAAAATTTCTTCTCATTTGTTAATTGAAGTGTTTTTTTGGTTTTTGGTTTGGGGGGAAATTTTTGTTTTAAAACCCAGGAACCCACAGTAAATTGGGGACAACGTTGTGTTTTCGTTGTGCAACGTTAGAAAAAACGTTGTGAAAACGTAAAAGTGGGGAAAGTCGTTTAAACTTTTGCGACAACGTTGGGCATAACTTTGTTTTGGGGTTTCGTTTAAAAGTTGTGTTAACGAAAAATTTTGTGGATTCGTATCAACGTTGTGACAACGTTGGGGGGTTTAAACGTGGGGAAACCAAACCCAAAAATTACAACCTATTTTTGCGCTAAATGAAAAATTTTTTAAAAAGCAAAACAAAACTTTTTTTACATTTTTTTAATTCAAGATCTAATTTTTAAAAATTTTCAAAAATATTTTTTTAAAAGTTCGGAAAATTTAACGAAAGAAAACCCCTTTAAGCAGTTTAGGGGAAATACCCCCCCCTTGAAAATTTAAAATTTTTGTTTAAAGCATACGTAAAAAATTTTTTAAAATCCTTTAAAATCCCAAAAATTTATGTGGGTTTAAAATTTTTGTTTTTCAAGCCCAAAAATTTTAAAAAGATTTTGTATTTTTAACGAAAACGATTTTTAAATTTTAAATTTTTTTTTTCCAAAAAGTTTATGTATTTTAACGTTTAACAAAATCAATACAATGACTTCCCCACAGGAAAAAGGTAAATACAGACTTCATGAGCTGAAGTTTTGGCAAAGGTGAACTAGAAGATAAATTTTAAAGAAAAATGCATGTCTCCCCAAAAAAATTTGGTCGTTTAGGCAAAAAATAAATTAGGGGGGCCAGGAGAAAAAGCCCAAAAAAAAAGAGCCCAATGAGGGTTTGGTTTCCCAAAAGGGGATCATCTACTTGGCTTTCCAATCATCCGAAAATTTTCAAAATTCGGGGACTTAGTGGTTCTTAAGTTATGAAATGGAAATTTTTTCTCGTTCAGGTCCTGTGCCCCCAAAAAAAAATAGGGGTATAAACTCTGCTGTGCAATTTTCCTATTTTTTTTTTTTTTTTAACATTTTTGATAAAGGGGTTTTCTCAAGTTTGATGAAAAAAACTCTATGTTTAACCAAAAAGGTGGTTTTGGGTTTTTCCCCAATTTTGGTAAATTTTACAAAAATTTTCAATGTAATTTTATTTATAGTTTAAAAACAAAGGGGAAATTTAAATTTTTAAAAAGGGAAATTTCCCCCCCAAAAAAAAATTTTGCAATTCCCAAAAAAATTTTTTACCAGGTAGAGACAGGTCAAAAATTACATTCGAATTGGTTATTTCATGCTTTGTTGCATTTCGGAAAAATTGCCCCTTTTTTTCCCCTACGATTTGTAATAAAAAATTTTCCCAATTTAAGGGGTAAAAAAAATTGTTTTTTTGGGTTTTCCCCGACCTCCCCAAAATTTTTCCCCGACCCAAAATTTTTTTTCCCTTTGCCCATTTTTTTTTTCTAAAATTATTTCACTTTTTTTTTTAAAAACGGCCAGTGAGGTTAGAAAAAAAATTTTACGGGTTGATTTTAAAGTCTAACCTCCTTTTTTGTATCCTTTTTTTTGACACAAAAATAATTTCCAAAAAGTCTCCTTTTTAAAAAAATTCCAAAAAAATATTTTTTTCCGACCTACCTCCCCTTTTTTTTTTGAGCTTTTTTCCGGAAACAAAGATTTTTTTTGGGGCCTAAAACTTTTTATAGAAACCCAAAAAGGGAAGGAAATTCAAAATTTTAAAGGCCTGCGCTAAAACTCCGTTAAAAGGGATGGTGTACTTTTTTTCCCAAAGGTTACATCAAATCCCTTATGCTTGAAGAAAAAATTGCTTCGGCAATGTTATTTTTTGTATCTGAACTTTACCCCTTAAAGTATGCCTTAAACCTTGGCCTGGGGCCCTGGTTTTTTGGCGCAGGGACACCCCTTCTCGTGGGGGTTTAAACTTTTGTGCAAAGAAATTATCAAAATCCCTCCATGCATGGAAAAAAATTTTCCCCTCCGAACCGTTTTTTTTCTTTTTTCCCTTTGGGACCTTTTAATTTGCCCTTGCCCTTTAAAGGACCTAGGGCCTTTTTCTTGCGATGCCCCTCCTTTAAAATTGTTAGTGAACAATTGCCCCCAAGTTTCATAAAAATTTTTTTCCATGCTTGAAAAAGGAAAGTCCGGATAGTTTTTATTAAATTTTAAAACCTTTTGCCCTTAAGTGTGCCTTGCCTTTGGTTTAAAAAACCTTTGGTTTGCCCATGACTCCATCTCACTAGGTTAACATTCTCCCCAAATTTTAAAAAATGGGGTTTAATCCATGCAGTCAAAATTTAAACAGCCCGGCAATAAAATTTTTCCGGACACCGCCGGATGAACATACCCCGAACACCCCCTAGTGCCTGGTTCTTGGCAGGGACCCCCTCCGTCTCATGATGGTGAGAAAATGTGCCAAGTTTCATAAAAACCCCTCCTTGCTTTTGAAGTTATCCCTCTGGAGTCCCCTCCCGGCCCCGCCGGGGGCCCTTTTCCCTTAAAAAGTCAATTTTTAAAAGGGCTTTTTTGGGGGCAAAAATTTTTAGAAAATGACCCTTTTTTTTAGAGTTACCCCCCTCTTGTCTAAAAAATTTGGGACATCAAAATAAATTATGTTAGTTTCATGTCAATCCCTATGATAAGTTTTTGGGGTAATGGTTTTGAAAAAAAAAAAACTAAAAATTTTTAAAGGGTCAAAAAAGTGAAATTTCCCCAAACAAAAATATTTAAAAAGTCACCAGTCAACAGAATGAGGTCACACTTTTTAAAGAAAAAAAATACCTTGTTACTTTGTATTGAGAAATTTGGAAAAACTGAAGGCAAAGGGGGTTTTACCTCTGAAAAAAACAAATAAACAGGGTTCCCTGCTTTGTTGAATTTTTTTTGTGAAAAAAGTGAAAGGTTTTCCAAGTTTCAAATGGGTTTCCCTTTAAAATTTTTTTGAGAAAAAAAAAAATTTTAAAGTAACGCGACGTCAATAATTTTTTTGTGAAAATTTAAAAAAAAAAGAAAAATGAAAAAAACAAAGAATGTGTTAAAATTCAACCCCCTTTTGCCCTTTTGGGCCAAAAGTGTGCCCTTTGCCCGGGTTTTTTATGAATGGACTTGTGTGCAACACATCGGTAAAAGTTTTTGCGGAAAATTTGAAATTCTCTAAGGGGTGACAACAGACACCCGCGCTCCCTTTTCGGCGTTTTTGACAGAAAATTTTGGCAACTGGAGAAAGTTTTTGCATCAGCTTGTGTTGGGACGTTATATTTTTTCCCGGGTATATTATTTCAAAGTGTTTGCCGATTTGATCAGTCGTGTTTCAAATCAAATGATGCTTACTACGGAATCCTTTTTCCCCGCCTTCGACTTTTCCCCAAGACAGAACGCGAAATTTTGAAATTAAGATTAATTTATACTTTTCGTGCCTAAAAATTTACCGCAAAAGCCCGAAATCTTAAAGTTTTTGCCCGGGCAATTTTTGGGCCCAAAGGGAAACTTTTCGACTAGAATCAAGCGCGAAAAGTAGAATTTTAAGGGAGTTTAATTTCAATTCTGTGTTAAGATTTTTCCCTTTAAAAAAGTTGAAAAGTCGAAGTTTGTAACGGGGAAAATTGTCGTGAAATTTTTCAACTTATGGGACTAAAATTTGTGGGGGCAAAAAATTAATTTTTAAAGTCTTAACTTCTACTTTTCGTGCCGGTTCTTTGGCCGAAAAATTTTCACGTATTATCGCTTAAATTTCGATTTTTCGTTGTAGGAAAATTTACCGGGGAGGGCATAGGGGGCTTGATATTTGATATGGGACATTACTAAGGGTCCTTAAAAAAAATGTTCAAATTGTGCCCCGGGGGGTGAATAGGGGGGGGGGGGGGGGGCCCCGGGGGGGGGGGGGGGGGGGGGGGGGCCCGGGGGGTCCCAAGTTTTACATGGGACATGTATGGGAAAAATTTTCTTGTCTGATACCGCAAAGCCTGGGCCTTTGATATTTGTTATCATGCTTTGCCTTTTTGCCCTCTACCAAGATTTTTAAAAATTTTATGCCCTGGGGTAAAAAGGGGGCCCGCCCGGGGGGTTCTAATTTTTACTTTGACTTTTTTTGGAAAAAAATTAAAATTTTTCATGTCTAAAGTTAAAGGGCCTTTGTTATTTGGTGTGTAGCATTGCCTAGTGGACTTTTAACAATGTTGTTAAAAATTATGACCCTGGGGGGAAAGAGGCCCCGCCGTGGGGTTCATTTGTTTTATGAGTTTTTTGGGGTTTTTAAATACTTCAAATATTATCGATTATTTTTCCCTTAGACTGTTTAATTTTTAATTACCTGAGGGACCCTAAGAAAATTAGGAGTCATTTGGGATGTGCCTTGACCTTTTTTTTTTTTTTTTTTAAAGATACACCCTTAAAATTTTGGGTTTGGGACTTGTACAGTTTTCCCACCGTCTTAAAAATGACTTTCGTGCCCTTGAATGTGCCCTACTTTAAAATTTTTTAGAGGTCGTTTGCCATTTAAAACCCTTGGGGCCCTCATATTCTCGGGTGGCGATTCAGGGTCTTCAGCCCCTTTTTTAAATTTTACTTCCCTTTTATTTTTATATAAAAGCTTATTGTGAACTTTTCTTTTATTGGTCTTGGGGAAAAAACCCGAGCCCATTTTCTGTGGTACAACGGGGATGGTTTCCCCAATTTTTAGGTGCTTTTTGGAAAAATCTATACCTGGAAAGGTTTTTTTGTGGACTTTAGTTTTTCCCTTTTGATTTTGAATTTTTTTTTTTTGAATTTCTTTTTTTGTTTTTTCCTGCCCTTTGGGCTTCAACAGTTAAGTTTTTAAATTTTAATCCCATCCTCCTCTGATAAAAACTCTTGGCGGAGCTTTGGGTTAGAATGGCTTTTCTGCCACCCCCCCCCCCCCCCCCCCCCCCCCTCCCCACACAACTCCATCCCTTTTTTCCCTGGTACAGCCCAAAGTGTTTCTTTTAACTTAAGTGTGGGTTTTCTCATTTATTTCAGTTTTAAATTTGTTGTGTGGGCCCATTTTTTTAAAATTTAAATTTTTCATACTAAATGTTGCTCTTTTTTTTGTTGCTCTTGAAGGGCGGTAAATTATTTACTAGTAAAAATTTCCCAAAAGCCATATGTACATTTTTTTTCGATATTTTTTTTAAATTTAATTAAACAGAAAAAACATGAAATTTAACTTTTAAAATGTATTATTTGATTGAAGGGTCCCTTTTTTAAAAAGTTCGCAGGTTCAGCAATAGGGGTGTGGAACCAGCAGCATTCACCACGGGCAAAAATTTCTTCTTGGCTTTTCGCCCCCCCCCCGACGCACAATTTAAATTTGGGAATTGTTACGCCACTCCTGGATAATCGATTTTCCCCCCCCTTTTAAATTCCTTTTGGTTTTTCTAGGCTGTCTGGGGCGCTGGCGGATCGCCGGGGTCGAGCGCGTCCCAAAAGGTGCTCAATTGGCGACATGTCGGGTTTTCCGCGGGCCCAATTTCAGAATGTTGACCCCGTTTGCTGCGGTTTCCCTTTTAATTTTTCGAGCCCCCGTGCGGCGTGCGTTGTTTCCCGGCTCCCCGGAAACGGCCGTGTGGGGAGGGCACATATGGTTTTTTGGGGGTTTATGTATATTGTCGGTTTTTTGTCGACCTAGTTAGCGCCCAAAATGTTAAAACCGGGGGTGTGGCCAAAAAAGGGAATTAAAATTTAAACCCGGGGGGCACCCGCCAAAATTTTGGGGTTCAACGTTTTTCGGCTGGTGTTTCCCATTGGGGGCCCGGGCCCCCACGACGGGGGCCCTGGGGGTTGCACCCCCGGGACGGGGGCTTTCGTCAAACAGATTTTGTTTTTTAATGGGGGTTTTTACCCGGTTTTTTTCAAGCTCACCGGGTGGGGGGTGTGCTTTTGGGCCCTCTTGACGGGGGGCCCACCCAAGACCAGAAGTACGGGCTTGGGGGTTTTAAAAACGGGATTTCGAGGTTTTTTTGGTCTTCAGTGGTTATGGACGGGATACACGCCAACACCCCGGGGGCCCCTCGGTAGGGCCAAAAAGGGAAGAGGGCGGGACTATGGACAAATCGCCAGGGTTAATTTAAATTTAGGGGGTTCTTGTACCCCGATCCCCCCCCCCGGGTTCTCCGGGGGGGGTGGTTGGTGTCCCCAAACTACCCGGATTTCCTTTTTGGAGGACAGGGCCCACTATGCATGCCATGTTTTGGCCTCCCCTTCTGGGCCGGGTGGGGGTTCAGCCGAGTTGGGGGTCTTATCCACCTTTTTATTTATTTTTTGCGTTTAGATCATTGGGGGCTGTTCGGATGTGGCGCTTGGGGACGGGGGGGGCGCCCTTTTAAAAAAACGCGGGGGCCCAAAGGGGGATGATGCGGGCACCGGGGGGGCTTCCCAAACAGATCATGGCGGTGGGATGCTTTCCGGTTGCCAAAAGTTTTATTTTGCAGGTTAGGGAGGTCTGAAAAAGCAAAAAGCAACACGCGGGTTACAATAATTCGCGAATACAAATTTAACTACGCAGACTAAAAAAAACTACCAAAAATTCAATTTAACAAACCCCAGACTACAACATAAGAAGGCCCCATTTTTAATTAGGGTTGACATCCACCCAAAAGAAGACATATAACTACGATGTGATTTAATTTTTGTTCTATATCGGGAGTGAAGAAAAGCGATGTGATGAAGGGGGGAGGGAATTTAAATTTTAGCAACCCGTTGCCCCTAGGGGATTAACCCGGGGGGCCTTTTAAAAAAAACTTTAACCCCAAAAACACACACACGTGCGTTGTCCTGTTGGAAAATTTTAGATTGTACGCCCGGTGGTTTGGTTTATATAAAGGGACCCCCCGCACCAAGATGTTCCTTTTGGATCGCTGCCCTTCAGGGTTTCCGTTACGCGCTTCTGCCCCTTTGAAACTTTAAAATGCCCCCTTAATCAAATTTTTGCATTTTTATCGCAGTTACTGTGGTATTTTATTAAATTTTTGTTTTTTTTTCTGTTAAGGAATTTTTTGTGATACTAAAGTAAATTTTAGGTTATTTGGTATTAAAATTTTTAAAGTTTTTTGGTTTTCTTTTGTTAAAATTTGGGGGTTTGAACTTTTGACTCGCCTTTGTTACATAAATTTTTGGATAAAAAGGATTAAGGGGGGTTTTCCTTTGCTTTTTTAAAAAAAAAAAGACAGTGTTTCTTTTTAAAGTTTTTGTAACAAATTTGGGGCAAAAAGTCTTTGGCTTACGGTGAAAAACATGGATATCTGATAAGCGCGTCGCCCATTAAAAAGCTTAAATTTTTGCCCATCGCCATTTGTTTGAAAAAAGGGGGGTTAATTTATTTGTGAATGTCTTTCCCCTTGTTTTTAACTGTCCCACTTTTTAGCTTTGGGGTATTTTGGAAAAAGTTGAGCTTTCCTTCTCCCACGGGGGCGGCGGCACCCCCTTGGTTAAGTTTTTCGTAACCCGTCCCCATTTTGGAGAAAGTCTTTTTTTAGATAATTGCTTTGAAACTTTTTAAAACTTGTTTACTAATTTACCATGGACCCCCTTTTAGGCCCCAAGGGCACTAAAATCCATTGGATTTTTGGCTGAAATTTTGGCCCCCCTTTTTAACTTTGAAATTTTGGGGTTTTGTTTTTCGTTTCCAAATTTTATTTTGACAAAATCTTTTGGATAAAGCTTTGAAACTTTTTAAAACCCGTTTTTCCCTTTAAAAATTTTTCCCGGTATAGGGGAATAGTACCCCCAAATTCCCTCCAAAGGTTTTTTTCTGAAAATTTTGGCCCCTTTTTTCTTTGAAGTCTTTGGGTTAAATTTTCCGTACCAGTTCCTTTTTTTTTGTTGGGAAATGTTTGACTTTGGTTTTAAATTTTATCCTTGTTCGTATAATAGTCTTATTGTAGGAAAGGTAACATAACTCTGTCATCTTTTTTTTTTTTTGGGGGGGGGGAATTTTTTGGGATTTTTTGGCTTTTAAATTTTGGGTTTTGTTTTTTTACAAAATTCCCCCGTTTTTTCAAAAAAAATTTGCATTTTGTTTTTTAACTTTAACACTTGTTTATATTATGATTTCTATCTGTTGGCAAGAGTACTTAAATATTTTGAATGAATTTTTGGCCCTTTTTGGACTTTGAATTGGTTCTTTTTTTGTATTTTTGTGCCAAAAACTTATTTGAAACAAAAAAAATTAGGAACATTGTTTGTCTAATTTTATTTTTTTCTTTTTTTTTGAATTCTGTGGAAACATTTTGACCCCATTTTTCAATTATTCTTCGAATAGTCGAGCGCGCCGGGTCCTCAGCGCTCTTGTTTTTTTTAAAAAACCAATTCCCCGGGAAAACCTGCCCTGTTTTTTTTTGTTTTTACCCTTTTATAATTTTTTACCAGGGGTACTTTTTCTTACCTTGTATTAGTCACCCGTTGCCAAAGTGGCAGGTTGGGGCTTTGTTTTTTATTCCCTTGGGGAATTTCATGGAAAAAAATTTTGTTGTGATCATCACTGCAAATGCCCCATTTTCAAAGGGGAATTTTGGCAGAATGTTTATCTCGATTTCTAGGTCGAGTTTGAATTTTTAGGGCAAATGGAGTCAATACTACGTAACCCAAATTCGAAAACCTGTGGGCCAATCTAGAGGCTAGTTTTTTCAATTTGGAAACTTTCCCTGAAACTTTGTCAGAATTTTTTAGCTTAATTTTTTCCTTGGTTTAAATTTGAAACTGTGTCAAGTAGGGTTTGGCTTTTAATTTTTAGTGGTTTTCATGAATCTTGGTATAAAGTTTCTCTTGGGATATGTAGATCCCGTTCAGTTTTATTTTGGGTCAACCCGGGGTCAAAATTTAGGTCACTATGTCAAAATTTTTTTAGGAAAAATTTCAACCTTTTTTAAAAGGGCCCCATTTTTTATCAGGGGTTTCACGAAACATGGTCAGATTTTTTTTTTAAGCCTTGTGATTCTTTACATGCAACATTTTACGTGCCTTTATTTATGTTGACAAATTTTTTTACGTTTTTTCAAAAATATTACCAAAAAACTTTGTCGTTTTTTACCTTTTTTGAATTTTTTGAAAAACCATGATTTCCCTTTTTTTAAACACCATTGAAAAAATCTTACTGTTAATTTTTATAATTTATGTTAATGTAAACAATTTTGGGTTCCGTGATAACATATATTTTTTCCCCTTGCCCCAACAATAATGGTTGCCAAACCCCTGTCACCTTGGATTCAGCATTGGGGTATATTTGGGCCCGGTTTCCTTGGAAAAAAATTTATTGCCCCGTGGTGTATTGGGTTTTATACAGGAAAATTTCTTGCACCCCAAACCGGGGGCTCCATAGCGTATAATTGGTACCACATTTGAAAATACTTTTTTTTATAACTTTTTGGTAACCCCAAAAAGCTTTTGTACTTGGGGAAAAAAGTAGTCCCCCGGGCACGGCCAGCACTCTGAGCGCCTTTTGGCTGTAATGTTTAAAAAAAGATGTTAGTTAAGGTTTAAACCCAAAGGGTTTGGGGTTTTTTAATTGAAAGACCAATTTTTTAAAACCCCTTTTTTGACATTGGGGTTTTTTGGTTATTAGAAGATTTTTCTTTGGTATTGGGTTTATTTGTTTTTGACCAGAGTGCTGAACCTGACCGGTTTTTAAAAAAGTATTTGGGGAAAAGACTATGCAAAATAAAAATTTTAGTTTCTTTCTTTAAAAACCTCTAAAGGTAAAATATCAAACGCCCCTGTTCTGCTTTCTTTACTTCTTTAAAAAAAAAATCAGTATCTAAAAAATTGTCAGTTTCAATATCCCGCTTCCCCGCCCCTAGGGGGTTTTGTTTTACTTTTTTCTTTTTCAAAACCTGTTTTCCCCCTTTTTTTCCAAAAATGGTTACTATCCAAGTAGATCGATAAAATTTTTAAAATTTTTTGTTTTTTTCCAAAAAAACTTAAGAAAGTTGTACCTTTTATCAAAAATTTTTCTTTAACATTTAAAATATTTCATGCCTTTAAAACATTTTTTAAAGAATTTTGGAAAAACAATTTTTAAACCCAAATTTTTTTTGCTGTTGAACTTTGGGCCCGATCGCGATTTTTCATTCCACCAAAGGGTTTAAAAAGTTTATATTTGGGGAA
This sequence comes from Mercenaria mercenaria, assembly GCF_021730395.1. Lineage (NCBI taxonomy): Eukaryota > Metazoa > Mollusca > Bivalvia > Venerida > Veneridae > Mercenaria > Mercenaria mercenaria. The sequence goes on along the minus strand of NC_069361.1, from coordinate 60,003,537 downwards.
AAAGATTTAAAAAGTTAATTTCTATTTAAAGGGGGTTTTAAAAGGTATTTTCTCATACTTTTTTTGAATTAAAAAATCAAACCATTGGTTGTTTGCAACAGCTTGTTCCCACTGGATTCTAGGCTAGTTACTAGTTTAGCTTTTGGTTTTTTTAAATGTGTAAAATATACTTTGGTCAGGGCAGAAAATTTCCGGGATATTACTGAAGTTGGAAATTTTCATAAATTTGCGAGGCAAAGCGGGGAGCCTTTTGGGGTGGCCCAATTTTAACATTTTTTTGGTTTTCCAAAGGGAAAAAAAGAGTGATTGGGTTTTTTTTAGCCCAAATTTCATTTTCCCAAAATTTTTTTCTACTTGTATCTAAAATGTTTGCTTTTTTGTTGCTCTTTTCTTTTTCTATAAAGTTTGCTTTATTAGCTCTTAAACTTTTCTTCATTCCTCCTTCAAACTTTAAACCCTGCTTGCGGACAAAGTTTACAATTTCAGATTTTTTGTATTAACCCTAAATTTTTGGGGGGATAGCTTTTGCAGGTTTCTTTGGGATTTCCCTTTTCCCCCTTTCCTTTTAAAAAGGATTTGAAATTTTTAACATTCGCCTTTAAGCAACCTTCTGTGGTGGCCTAACAGTGGGAAACTTTTTGAGCATCAAATTCCCTCAAACTACCGGAAATTTTTTTGTCCCCTTGCACCTTAAAAATAAAAAAACAACCTTTTAATTTAGTGGGAAAATTGCCTCAATACTTGTTGGGACGTGAACGAATTAAAGCCCTTTAGATGCTTGCTAACAGTGTGGCCAGATAAATTTGGTTTAAAAACTGTATTCTTTTCGCAATTAAGGACTTTGCCCAATTTAAATTGGCACAAATTTCTCACCGAAATGGGGCCATGTGTCTTGTTTAAGGGCCTAGGTCCATACTTTAAAAGCCCCTTTTTAAAAGGTTTTAGGTCAAAATTTTTCATTAAAAAAGAAATTTTTAGAAATGTCAAAAAATTATAATAATTTTTTTTCAAATTGGCCACCCTCCTCAGACTTTTTTATTCCCGGTTAAAATTTATCCCCAAGGGCAAAATTAATAGGCCCAATATTAAAAAAAAATGAACTTTTGTTTCCCTTTTTGATCTTAAAAAAATAAAGCAATAATTTTCTATGATTTTTGGGCCGTTAAATTTTAGTTTGGAAAAAAAAAAATTTTTCTAATTATAATTTAAATATGTACAGTACTGCTTCTTTATGTTTCATTTTGTTCATGTAGGAACGAAGGAATGAACAATAACCAAAAAATTTTGGGTGGTGAAAAAGCAGGGTTTTTCTTTCCAGCAAAAATTGACGGTTCTAACCGTTTCAGTTCCACTGGTTTTCTCAAATTCATCAAGTTCTTTTGAAGAAAATTCGTTAAAAAAAAACCTCAGACCCCTCCCCGAAAAAAATGGGTAACAAAACAAAAGGGGGCATCTTTGATGATTTTTAAGGTCGTCACCTGTTTTAAAGTAGAATGGGTTTTATTTTTTTTAAGGGACTAAGTAAACCCTGTGTTTGAATTTTTTTTTACATTGTTTGTTTTTCGTTACCTAGATTTCGCTTTTAACCCGTTTTGGGGGAAATTTAAAAGAAAAAGGGAGCCCCTGAGCGTTCCGGGGTTTTTTTTAAAGTACATAGTAAAACCCGTGGGCCCAGTTTTTGGCCCCAAAATGGCCCATATTCGGAATTTACCTAGAGATATTTTAGAAGCAATTTATGAGCAAAGGGTTTGGGGAAAACCAATGAAAATTTTTAAACTGCTAGAAATGTTTTTAAAAAACTTTTTTTTTATGTATTATTTTACCCCCAGGGTAGTTTTTGAAAACCCCCCCCCCCCCCTTTTAAAAAATGACCCAAAAATTTAAACAAAGGGCCTAGGGAAACCCTAGGGGCAAATTCTGACCCGGTTTGTGAAAATTAAACAAAATTGTAGCCCCTTTCGCATTAAAAACTATTTTTCAATGTTTCTTGTGACCGTGTGGAAAATAGCTTTTTTTTTTACCCATCTGAAAACCCCTATTTCCCCAAATTGACCCAGATTTCATCCAGCACAATTCTGACCAGGTTTTGGGGAAAAAATTTAAGAAAAATTGTGGCCCCTACCCGCGGGAGGGCATCGTTTTTTTAGCACGGGGCGCCCCACACGGCGGAGGAAAAGACAAATGGATCAAAAGGCTTACCTTGTTTAATGTGTGACAGGTGAGCTTTAAAACACCCATTTTTGGGATTTTTTTATACAATCAGTTCAAATTTTTGAAATGTGTGGTTTTTTATTTAAAAAGAGTGTCCAGTTTGGGCAGCGCGCTCGCTTTTTCTCAGTGTTTGTTTTTTATAATATAAGCTATGGTAAAACTTCAAAATTTTCAAAAAGCTTTTTCTAAGTCGAAAAGGGGCCATAATTCAGTCAAAAAACTTTATAGAGTTGTTGCTCCCGTTTTCAGAATGGGGTCATGATGGAACAAAGTTGCAAAATTTTCTGAAAAGCAATTTTTTCAAAATTTGGGCTTTGAAAATATTTTTGGGGGGGTACGCCCAAAATTTTTAATATTTGTTTTTGCCCCTCAACGCTACGCTCCGCCCACGCCGGGGGGGAGTTTGGTAGCTTTTCCCCATTCTTAGGAAAATTGTCGAGCTAAAAATGATAAAAAAAACATAAAAACGTTTTTATTTCGTATTTGTCCAACAAAAGGTTTTTGTAAAATTCCCTTTCGGCAGCCTTTAAAGAAAATGGGCGTTTTCCAAGTAAAAAGGTTTACAAAGTACACCCGTGTACACAAAAATTTTAAAAAAACCCACAAAAAAAGTCTGGAGATCCCTTTTATTAAATACATGTAAAAATGTGTTAAAATTTTCCCACACAGAAAAAAGAAAAAATAAAAAAAAAAAAGGGCGCCCTCCCTTTTTTTGGTTATCTGCCCTTGAAATCAAAAAACAAGGGGAAAATCCCATTTCATTGGAAATTCTTACATATTATTATTTAGTAAAATCCCACAAACTATATTCTTAAATAAGTTAAATAAATTACTTTTTTTCCTATTTGCGAAAATATCTGTACATTTCTTGTTGAGGTTTTTTTCCCCGGAATTTGTCAAAAATTATTTATTTCACTTTGTGCTTATACTATGGTTGTGAAATACTCAAAACTTTAATCGGACTTTCAGTGGAAATACCCCATTGGGATCCCATCTTTTTAAAAAGTCAAAACCGTTGCCTATTTCCCTTTTTCCGCTTTTGCCCCCACCTGACTCGATTCTCTAGGGAAAATTTTAAAAACAATTTTTAAAATTTTCCCCTTTTCCTTTCTTCAAAAGGGGAGGTTTAAAAAAGTCAAAAAAATTATTCTTGTTTTTGAAAAAGGTTTCCAATGATAAACATTTAAAATTTTTGGGGAAAGGGAAAAGGGCTACCCTTTTTGCCCTTTGTTTTCATTTCCCAATTGCCCGTTGAGTTTTCAGTCTTGATATGCACTTCCCCTAATGAATCATTTGACAAGTTCCTACCCGTATGCCTCAAGCCGCAGGGCTTTTTTGGGCCGTCTAATGTGGCCAGGGCCCGTAAACAAAACCCAAACCCTGCAAGCGTCCAAATTTTTAAAGTTTGTTTCAAGTCGAGTCTTAAGGGGCTAAAATTTATCGTCCTTTTTTTTATCTGTACATGTACAGAGATTATTATGAAAAGACAAAAAAAATAAAATTGGTTTGAAAAAAAAAGTAAAGAACAAAAAGAATTTTCATGTTTAATTTTGGGGTATGGTCAGCTTTTACAACTTCAGCAGATCTTGGGCGGCTCAAAATTTTCCCATTTTCCTGTGATGTGTGTTATTTTAAAATTAAAGGGTTTTTTCCTGGACACATTTTTTTAAAATGTTTCTGAATAGTTTTTGAGTAAATTTATTTTGAATCACATGACTAAATTTCTTTTGAATTTTGTTTTGACTAGTTTGTGATAAAGGTTACCATCCTTTGTTGAAAGGTTTTTTTTTAAGGCCTTTTTGGGACTTTGGTACAAATGGTTTTAAAAAGGCTAAACAAATTTTTTTTTTTTCAAATAGTACCCTAAGGATAGGGCCGAATCTGATGTTTTTTAACCTATTGGTTTAAATTTAAAAGCTGGAAAATTTTACTGCGGCTTTTAAAAAAAAGCAGAGTCAACAAATAGCCAAATTTGCTATATGGTTTCAAAGCCTTCAAGCATGTAAGATATCTTTTTTAAACAAAAAAACAGAAAAAGATTTAAAAATATTTACCCTTTAAAGCCGCCCGAAATTCTGGGCAAACCAATTTTTCTCCCTTTTTCTCAAACCCAAAGGCTACGAAGAATTTTTTTCAAGACTTTTTGACTGTAAAACTTTAAAATAAACCCCTTTAATTTTACTGCCCGGTTTATCAAATTTCCCTTTTTTTGGTATTATGTAAATCCACCTTATTAGAGGTTATTTTCAAGTACATATTCTAATTTAAGTTTCCCCAATTGTTTTTTATGTGGGTGTATATGTCACAAAAAAAAGGGATTTTTCAAAAAATTTTTGTGTGTTTAATTTCTTAAACTAAGCGTTAAAATAAAAAAAAGTTTAAATTTTAAAAAAAAAAAAAATTTTGGAAATTTTTATTTATCAAAAATTTTTTAAAACATGTGTTTGGAAATCTGTAAAACATTGAAGGGTATTGAAAAAAAATTTTACAGAAAATAAATATATTTTTATTATATGTCTCTGAAATGAAAAAATGTACATTTACTTTGGGCACATTGGGTTTTTTTTTTCTTTTTTTTTTTTATATACTGTAGATAATCTATAAAACTTTTCTATTTCTTAATATAAAAATGCATTCCTCATATTCTACTGTACTACTGTTTACATGAATTCGTTTTCAATTTTTTTTTCAAAAAAATTCAAAGGGGTTGAATTGTTTTCACCGACAGAATTTTCTTTTTAAATAATTAAAAATTTAGGGGATGCACGGTGTTGGGAAAATTTTGGGCTTTTAAGTTGGGGGTGTGAGTCTTGTTTTCTATCAGTTAGCTACGGAATCCTGTTTGGCCCCTGTGAAAAGTTGTCCCTCGCCCCCAAAGGCGATGGGCCCCACATTGCGATACCACATTTCCCACAAAGCGATACAACACGGGACCCAATTGCGAATTTGGGAAAAAACACAACAATGAAAAACGCGCGGGGACAATGCAATATGAAAATTCGTCAAAAGGGCGCGGTTTTCGCTTCCCCCAGTGTGGCGTTGAGTTGGAAAATTTTTTCACGATATGTTGCATTTCCCCGGCACGTTGTTGTCCGTTGTATCGCATTGTGCGCCCTTGGGATCGCATTGTAGCGCTTTGTGTCCGCATTTTAACGACGCACGACAATTTCGATAGACACATGAAAATTTTTTACGGGGAAAAGTTTATGGCCTTTTCAATGGGGCTTTTGATAAAGCAAATTTTTCGACATTAAAATCGCGAGAAATCAAAATATTTTCACAACAAAATTTGATATTTTTTATTGACAAATTGCTTCATTTTTCCCCAAAGTTTTAAACCCCTTTTTCTCGTGTTTCCCCGTAAACTATAAAAAAAGTTTCGACATATAATGAAAGATATGAAACGACCCTTTTTGATTTTCTAAAGTGAGTTCTCGTAATATATAGTTTAATTTTCTCTCTTTAGAAATTTGGAATTTTTGGGGTTTTAAGGGGCCCGTACGAAAATATTTTCATTTTGGGTGGACTTTTTCCAAAACCCTTTCTAGTAAGACAAATTTAACTGCTGGAAGTTTAAACAGAGAAAAACGCAATTTTTGGGAAATTTTTTTTGGGAATTGTTAATGACCCCCGTTTCCTAGAAGCCCGGCTTACCGCAATATAAAGTGGGCGGGAGGGAAAGGGTTTGACGGGACTTTTTTCAAATTTTTTTTAGCACTTAGTTTGCAAATTTTTGGGGGGGAAAAGTGTTAAAAAAGCGGTTTCCCAAAAACAAAGTAAGGTTTCCCTTTTCCTTTAAAATTTTGACAAAACCAAAAATTTTTGAATTACACAAAAAAGAAACAAGTTCCCTTTTTTCCCGTCATGAAAAAAACATGTAGAAATTATCGATGGAAAAATTTACACTTTTCAAGCGACCAATTATTGTTTGTAAGTTCCTAATCCATGTGAGATGACGTAGAGAGCAGATAGTGTTACAAACCCCATTGGGCCCCCAAAAGCAAAGCCCCAGATATTTAGGAAACCCCAAACAGTCTTTAAAATTTTCAAAATTTTTTTTATTTTTTTTCCCTTAATCATTTTTTTTAAAGAAAATTTGGCTGTAAATTTTTGATGTACTTTCTTTAAAAATTTTAAAAATTGTTTATATTTTTAGTTTTAAGGGAAAGTGTTGTTATTTTTGAAAGTTCTTTAAAAAAATACATTTTATGAAAATTTTTTTATTGTTTTTTTTTAAAAAAATTTTAATATTACTTTTTATTACGAAACCATGTTTAACCTGATCTATTTATGAAAAAACATTTTTGTTTTTAAAATTAAAAGTGTTGGTGTTCATTTATGAAACCTTTTTTTAAAAGAAAAATAAAGGGTTTTTTCCTTTTTACAACCCTGACGGAGTCTGTTGTGTTAAAATTTTTAAAAAAATGGTTTTTTACTGTGAGACTTATTTTTTTTTTTTTTTTTTTCTATTTTTTGTTTGTTGTTTTTCGGTTTTTTTAAAGAACTTTCACTCAGGGAAAGGTTGATTTAAAAAAGGTTATGTGTAGTGTTTTGTTATTTTTCACTGACCCAAACCCAAAAAAAGTGTTTGCAGTTTTCTCGGTTCATTTCTACCTGTCAACGGTAGCATTTAAACATTACAAATTGCGTAAACCAGAAATAAATTTTTGTCTTGCTTTTAAGCAGCCTGCCGAGTCTCTTTATTTAAAGGCAAAAAGATCCGCCGGGGTGAAAATTTGGTCCTAAATTCTCGGTTAAAATGCCTATAATGTGAATCCCCCTTTTTTTTTAGAGATTCTAACACGTTTTTATTTTATGTTTATGTTCATTGTGTATTCGTATAATCTGCTTGACGAGTCCCCTGATCCACGCATACATACTGAATCATAACCAAACACACCTTTCCTACATCCCTGCTCACTGTCATTGAAGTGACTTTGTATACATATAGTCGGGTAAAGTCGAGAACTTGCGTTAGAAAATCAAGAAATGGATGGTTTATATCGACATAATATGTCGAGGTATCATTACAGCTTACGCGGATCTCGAGAAAAAATGATTAAACATTGAAAAAATGAATGCAATATGTCAATAAAATATAACGACTTGTTATGATAATATGTTGATTTCTCGCGAAAATATGTCGATATCTGCGTTATCTTACACGACATTGCGAGGCCCATAAACGTTTCCGTACATTCTCAAACGACATTGTCAAGGGGGGTATTCGATCTACTCCTTACCACCAAAACAAAATGGCGGCCAAAACTGAAAATGTGAGTTTTTCGTACTTTTTATCTTTTTCAAGGATTTCTAGACCATGACACATGGCTATCAACCTGCTCCACTGTTTTCTCTATCTATCGGTACCTTTAACATTGGAAACAGTGCTGTATTTTGTCTGGAATGCTGGTCATGGGATTTGAATCGATGGAAAATCCTTCGGTAAACACGGGATAAGGAATAGTGCGATTAGCAAAATGGTCTTTTTTCCTTACAATTCAAATAGTTGTGAGCTATTTTTCTGATTAGAAGAAAAAATTCAATATATATTTCCATCATGGTTAGTCTGGAGCCGATTAAAGTCGTAATTTTAAATTACACAGTTTTTGTCTGATGGTAAGGAACAGTGTACGAAAATAAGAGGAAAGGTGCAGTTCACTTCTTCAAGCAACTTTTTCTTCGCTCTTTTCAGAGACAATCAAGTAAAAGTCTGTTACAATAATATTTTGGTGATCATTTATAACTATCTCTTGCTAAATGTAGTAAGATTTAAAAGGTATCCGCCTGTCTATCAGACACGTGATGTACTGAAAGCCAAATGTTTTAGCAAGTATTTAATATAGTTCCCTCGCCAACATTTAAGTATCAATAAATTTCTATTTGGTATAGCGCCAAAGTCGTTAATAACAAGCATTGCCTTACAAAAATGTTGAAATATTTTTTTTTTGTCTTAAAACCATTAATAAGTTAAACCTACTTAAATACAAGTGTGCTACTAAAGATAGTGAAAAATCAGCAACACCACTTAACTTGTTTAGGTGTTATGCATTGTTGAAGTATACCGCTCTTCTTTGTAATTTTGCGTTAAGATACATACGTTTGCGACATTTAGGCGCACTAATTCACGACTTTATGGATACTAAACACAAGAAATCTTCGTGGCTGAAGCTATAACTATGTATATGACTTTTCATAATTATGGTTAACTCTTACATTATAAGTTAACGTTGACTTAGAGTTATTAAGAATATTACCTCGCAAGTTCGCTAGTAGATTATTGAACAGACATTTAACTGTTACAAAACATATTTAAACATTGACAAAAGGCAAATCGCAAACATAATTAGCTCATAAAATCATAGATATACTCTTACGATGCCATTAACATATACATTGGAAGAGCAATTTGAATATTTTATGTGTCCTGCTTGTATCTTAAGCTGCACTACAAAAGTAACGTAAGTATCATTGCACTGAATTACCTGGTATGAGAAAAGATACATTCAAGTAATGGCTTAATATGTGGCATATATGATTGTTATTTACCAACATTATGTATCTTTTTACCACGAATTTAAGTGCATTTAATTATCAAGCTTTTCTTGGAAACATTTATGTCAATCAACAATACACGTATCAACTTGTCAAAACATAAAACATGCAACTTTAATTAATTTAATTAATTTTATTTTACAATAATACTTTTTAACAACAAATATTGTGGTTATACCTTTGTAGTAAAACCGTTGACATATAATTAGCATAATCTTATGCACAATATGACTTTACAATCTTGGTTTACCATCTGATCAGAAATATGCTGATGGTAACGTATGTATCCCAAGTTAAGAATAACGAATAAATTCATTTTCGGGCACCAAAGTTCGTGTTCAAGATTGCCATCAAATTGAAGCCAACCATTGTAAATCAAAAGCACAAATACTTATTTATTCAAATCAATTATTTCTTACGATTGTCAAATTAATTATTCGTATAGACAGCTTTGATAATCTCGTTCTCTTGTATATTATAAGGTGACAGCCCTTATAACAAGCGCTTTTGTCATTGGATCCATGAATCACACAACATTAAGCTGTATAAAATGAAATGCACGAAGAAAAAAGTACTTATTCAAATATTGAAAAATTAAATGTAATCACAAGTCACCGTGTCAGAACTTTTCCAAAAAATGAAGAAAAGATAATTTTATTTGAGTACAACCACATCTGAACCAAGCACCAACACAAACCGACAATTCTACATATAAAATTTCATTCAGAGAGTTAACAGTTTTATTAAGTCTGTCTTTACTGTAAAGACTTTTTCAAATATATCATCAGTCTTGTAAAAAATATTTCAAGATATATCACGGTTGGAACAAAATTTTATGCCCTTTACTTGCAGATTTTTTACCTTAACAGTAATTCAAGGTAGCTCTTTTACCTTTTAGTTACCAGTTCTACGGCAGCGATTCGTTTTAAGGTATCAATTTTAATAGAAACGAAAACAAAGTAATATAAGGTGGCATACGTTCTTAGTAAAAACTACAAACACTATCTTTTCGGTTAAGCCTGCGCTCCAACAACCAAAGCCTATTCAACAAACTAAGAAACAGACTCTCGAAACTCCGAAAGAAACTGGTACATTTTCACAGGAAGGTATAATGTCATATTATGACATTATACATTCTTGTGAAAAAGTACTGTTTTTTTTTTCGAAGTCTCAAAGTCTGTTTCTCATTTTGTTTTTTCTTATTCTCTCTCCTCCCTTTTCTGTTTGCCCAAGGATTTAATTAGCACGGGGTAATAGTTTCACTGTCTGATTCTCTCTTTTTAAAGGATTGCACTGCCTTTAGCTTCTCACGTTCACGATACACCTTTCAGACTTCAGCCCTCGATTTTATTATAATGTTAACCTGATGTGCAACCCGCCACAAGTCAACAGTGAGTTATTATTACTGATTACGCACACATACACCAATAACTATGTATTGATACATACGTTACCGATCCTGTGCTATGGTACCACGGGTATGCTGTTTCCATTCATTTTGTATTTAAAAAATGTCAAACATGTATCTTTATGACATACGACCAATTCTGTAAATAAACCTTTTTAACAAGAAATTAATATTAAAGCATATATTTTCAGATTTTAAAAAATAGAATTTGCATGACATGTTTTAAACAAAAATAGTGATAAAAACAAAACTTTTCAGCAAATTATTTAATGCCTGAGCGTTTTATCTTGGAACCTTGACTTCAAAAAATAAAAGAAGCCTCATGTTGTATAAAATGGACTGTCAGTAAGATATCAAGTATGAAAGGATACATACGTTACCATACGTAACGTATGTATCAATAGTTTGTACTGTGTTTATGGCGTACTCAATATTTATAACAACATAAATATTAACTGAAACAAAAATGTAATTGTCATATAATCACAAATAGGTTTTCTTTAAGATATATCAAATTAGCTTCCTATTTATAAACCGAACATTACCAGCGGAGCCCATTGAACATTTTCATAAAAAAAAACACGTCTTCAAGGACAAATATGCAACTTTAAAATGTGTGAAATCTGCATCTTATGACGTAGACGATACAAACTGATGACACTGTCAATTAAAACTGAGTGACACTTATTTGTTTATGTTATTTTAGTAATGTTTGTATCGATCACATATCATTTTGCCATTTCTTATGCCATTTTAAATTAAGAAGGACCTCTGCTTCATAATAGATTTATTGAAAATGCATGCACTGTTTTGGCGTGAAAAAAACTACTCTCAGTTCAACATGAATTGCTGTGATTTTCAATGTCTTAGAATAAGGTAACGTTTGTATCATCGAAAGTGGAATCTTAACATAAGGAAAGTTTATGTGAAAAATATATCACTACTAAGTATATCTTGTATCAAATGTTATAACATGTTATTGAAACAAAACTAGAAATAACCTTTAAAGACACCAAAACGCTATTCTTTGTATGTCAAGCTCATATATTCATAGTATGATAGATCCATAACCTAAGTATTCCTTCATCGGCGTCATATCTGTTTTATTGTTTAGGAATCGTAAAAAACACAAACATACACATTATGATGCAGTTATTATAATTAGGGAATATGTATTCTTTGCATTTACTAAAAAATCCGTCATTAACTATAAAAGCGGTCAAGCGTTGTGAATTTTTGTATAAAAATTGGCATGGCGTCAGTAACGTATGTATTATTTTAAATTGTCTTTAGTACATTTTTTTGGATTATGGATCTGATAAATCCAATTGACATTAGGTAACAAGTATAAACACATATTCATTGGCATTATAGTATGTTTAATTTGCTTCTGGAGCCTATTTTTAAACGAGCACGATAAGGAACACTCGATTGTTCGTCATTAACGACTTTTAACGATAGGAGGGTTTACACTATGGTTCACCTACAGTATAAGTGTAGTTTAACAGCCAGGATCATGATTCAGACCTCTTTAATTATTACATGGTAGAGAAATGGCTACTGGTTATTTTCAGAAACGATGTGAGAAAACTGTAAAATCCCTTTGAAAAATTGCACTGCCCTTATCCTCTAATTTTCGCACACTATTCCTTACCATCGGACAAAAATTGTTGTTTTTGTGAAATACGAACATGATCTGCGCAAAACTAACAGTATTAGATAAGTATGTGGAAATCATTCCTTCAAATCAAAAAATAGCTTACAACCTGCAGTATATTAGGTAAAAAAGACCATTTTTGCAAGTCGCACTATTCCTTATCCCGTGTTTACCGGAGGATTTTCCATCGATTCAAATCTCATGACCAGCATTCCAGACAAACTAAAGTGCTGTTTCCAAAGGGAAAGGTACCGGTAGATAGAGAAAACAGTGGAGCAGGTTGATAGACATGTGTTATTGTCTAGATATCCTTGAAAAAGCAAAAAAGTAAGAAAAACTCACGTTTTCAGTTTTGGCCGCCATTTTTTTCCATGGTAAGGAGTAGATCGAATACCCCCCTTGATTGTCGCGATGTCGTGTCGCATTGTCGTCAATAGCACGATGCGACATCGTAATACAGAACACGACAATGCAATACGACATCACAACAATATGATACGACGCGCGAAAATGCGATACGACAAACGACATTGTCGCGATGTCGTATCGCATTGTCGTGCGTCAACTGGTGTTCACTTGAATAAATAGCGGTGTTCACTAAAGAAAACGCCTAATCTTTGTGGCATTTTTTTTTAACAATTCATCAATTTCAATTTATCATTAAAAGCGGTAAAAGTAAGGTATCAAACTGAAATTTCTTTTAAGAATATATTGTCAAATCGAATATTAAAACAAATTCTTCCCCGATGGCGCGCTGTCGGGTTTGCCATTTTTGGCTTAAAACATTACCAGTAAATAAGGAAAAAAGTGCTTATAACAGATTTATTTTGGGTAAATAACTGCAAATAAAAAACTTGTTTTGAAAGAAAATACAAAATCTGAATGTTTTTGACAAAAAAAAACACTGTTCACCGTCTGTACGTAATTTGGGAAAAAAGCGTATTTCCGTCGAAAAATGTCCTTTTTTTTTCTTTAAATTTCAAAAATTGTAGAATTTTTCCAAAAAACAAGATTTTAAAGGTATTACTTTTAAAAAAAATTTTAACTTTGTCAAAAGGGAACGTAATTTGTATAATTTTACCCCCGAGGGTTTTCGTCGGGGACCGTCTCAAATGTATCATTTTTCTGAAAATATACATCTTCTTCATATATTAAATACGGGTGGTCCTTGTCTGGGAGCATATCTTCATAACCTGTTCTGATTTTAATCATGATATTTTTTAAAGGGGGCAAGCCAATCCCAGAGAAAGGGGCCAGCCGGGTTTCGTACCGTCAACGGGGGGTAAGGTCAAGGTCAAATTCAGGAAAATTCTCAAAAATTGACTTGTTAGAGCAGTCAATAAAGTCCTAAAAGCCCAAGCACTACTTTACTCACCCAAAATCCCCCTTGGGAGAAATTCCAGAGCCCCAGGGTGGGCAGCTTCTTGGCCAACCCTACCGATAAAACAAGTTTCGTCATTTTCGTACCGTCCTATTTTTTTTTATTTTTAAAATTATTGAAATTTAAAGGGAATTTTTCAGTTGACAATGAACTATTTTTGATTTTGACCCTTCTCGAGTCCCCTACACCCCGGTACCTACCTATACCATATTGGGGATTTTTTTGTAGAGACTTCCCTTTTACTTTTAAAAGCTTTTACAAGTCCATATGAGGGCCTTGTTTGCTCGTTCATATTTAAAAGCGCTTTCCTTCCGGGCGCCCGATAAAATACATTTACTTTCACAGCGACTTCATAAAACTTACAGACTTTATCTGTGATAAAAAAAGTCACTTTTTAGGTTTTTTTTTAGACTTCACGAAGGGAAATCGGACCATTAATTATGTTGAAACAGAAATATACTGTGGTTATCATATAGTATTTGATAGTCAAAAAAATGTAAAAATAACATACAGTTTGTGATGTTTTTTGCTTGAGGCGATTAGCGGTTTTTTGGTTTTATTTTTGGGCTTTTTTAAAAACTATTTGTAAAAAAATGAACGAAAAAAAACTGTCATTCCTGGGTTAGAAATTTGTATTAAAAAACAAACGAGAGCAAAGGCATGATCTTAAAGGGGGCATGGACCGAGTGTGGTATGTACCGAAGGGGGGAATGAACAGTTTAAAAAGTTATGTAATATAACAAAGCAAAACCACTAGGCTTAAAGTCCAAAAATGAAAAATCAGAAGGAACACTTTATGCAGAAAGAAGAAAGAATCCGTTTTACTGGTTTTCCCGTCAGGTGGCAGCGCCTAATTTCTATTTAAGCTTTCCTGATACTGACATCTTTTCCAGGGGTAAAAGTACCAATATTTTCCCCGTATGTAGATTCTGCATAAAAAAATGCAAATTTTTCTTCCAAAGACATTCAAAAACGGTTAGTATACAGTTTTTTACCCAAAAAACCTCTACCGGTGAGGTTATGCTCACTCCCAAAATTTGTCCCACAACGAAAATCGAAATTTAAGCGTAATATCGCGAAATTTCGGCCAAAAAGGGGCCCAAAAGTAGAAGTTAAAAAATTTAAATTTATACTTTTTGCCCCACAAATTCGTCGATAAGTTAAATTTTCACGACAATTGTCGCGTTTCAAAATTTGACTTTTCAACTTTTCGAGGAAATATCTTAGCACGAGAAGTTGAAATTAGCTCTCTTAATTTCTACTTTTCGCGCTTGATTCTAGGTCGAAAAGTTGACGTTTGCACGACAATTGTCGGGTCAAAAACTTCAAGATTTCGACTTTTCGCGGTAAATTTATAGCACGAAAAGTATAAATTAGATGCTTAATTTCAAGTTTTCGCGTTTCTGTCTAGTCGAAAAGTCGATGGCGGAAACAGGATTCCGTAGCTTACTGAAGTATTTAACTGTCGGTATAGCCGGTGTAACATTAAATATTGACCCCATTGATCAAAATTTAATGTTGAAATGTTGGCGGGGCCATTTCTCAACGTTGAAAAAGGATCTTTTGATCAAAATTTAATGTTGAAATGTTGACGGGGTCAATTCTCAACGTTGAAAAATGACCCTTTGATAAAACTTTGATGTTGAAATGTTGACGGGGTCACTTTTCAACGTGGTCAGTATTTAATGTTACACTGGCGCGTAATAAACCGAATCGAGCCAATTTTACAACAACTGTTGATTTCTCAGACTTCCAATCAAAAATTCATTGCTTTCCTGTGTAGAAAATACTGATAACATTATTCAAAAAGTACCATTAGCATAATACACGAACGATCAAGTTTTCTTATCTCAAAGCATTTGCTGACGATCAATTGTGACCAAATATGCTTACTAAAAGGAGATCTCATTCAGTTGCCATGTGATGTTGGTGAGATTTGCTCTATACGCCTTTCAAGTTGCCAATCTATTTTTCTTTGGTATAATATAGAAGTTTGTAGTCATGCTGTGAAATATTTAAAGAGCGTGAAAAGTTTTTGACTTAATTGAAGAGTATTAAGTTATAGATATTTTTTTTACTATTAAAGATCCTTTATGAATACAGGCCCAGATCTAGTTTAACAATATCAATAATTTAGTTTTTATTTTATGCCTTCTTTTGGTTCATAAATATCATTCAGAGATCAGGCCATATGATTATCTGTATCGAGCAGTGAACTTGTTCACTTTCTACAGTATATAATCATGGGCCTATATCACCAATACTGGTATTAAACAAAAGCTCATGACGTCAACAAGACCGCTTCAAAGTTCTTTGAGTTATGTAATTTGAGCAAATTGTCATAGCTCAATTTTGAAAACTGACATACTTTCACACACACTAAAACCCTTGTGAAAACTTAAATCACACGCAAGTCCACATTAAAGACATTACAGTATATCTCCAAATCCTCTGGCTGACCGTCAAATCCTCCCTGCCTGCAGTAGCCGCACCCGTCACACCTTTCTGTAATAATATTGAATGTTTTGTTTTAATATAATTCATTAATATTAAGTACTTGTGTAAAACAATGTCAATGATATAATGATCTGTTCAACCATTCTATATCCTGCAGTAAAACCTGAATCAAATTATGCTGGCCTTTTTAGTGCAACACCAAAAATAAAGAAGTAAAGCTGAAGATTATCAAGAGCTCAAGTTACACTGATCTTTAGATACATTTAACTGTAACCTAAGTCAGTTTGCCCTTCAAAGCAAGTGCTGTTTTAATGTTGTAAATTTTCTGACTTATCCAAAAAGCATCAACACTGAACAATAGAAAAACAATAGAATCTATAAGCCTACCTTAAATTTCAATCCACCTTTTTTGAATGGAACATGTTTTAAAAACAGCATCCTCAGCTTCTTTTTTTTGTTATTGTCTTATGAGTTTTCATAAGAGCATCTGAAAAAAATCTTTACAGTGGTGTAAAAGTTGTAATCAAATTGCTGTTATCACAAAAAAGGCATCCACATTAGGCGCCATGCTCACATGTATGTTAATTTAAATCTTATATTCTATTAATGAAACAACAAATGAGATTTAAAACATCTATTTAAATGGATTCCCGATTGATTATGATGTTTTAGATAAAACAACAAATGAGACTGAAAAATGGTTTAAGAATATGAGGCCCAGCTGAGTTTTTTCTTTTCTGAATTGTCCTCAAAAAATACCTGTCAATGATGATGATTTATGTTATCAATATTCTAAACATGTTTTTTTTTAATGACCAAGCTACCTATCCTCTTTCTCTGGACATGTTAAAAACAAATTTACTCCACACTACAAGTAACAGTATAAAGAACTTACTCAATATTGACCAGCAGCAAGCATCGGCCTGCAGATAGCCAGGTCTTCCAGTTTCTTTTCTCCTCTCATTCCTTTCAGGGAATACAATGACAAAACCTTATTTGATCCGGTAAAACTCATCAGACGACATGTGGTGTCAACATCTTTGCTACCGAATGAGCAATAATATTTGGACTGTAAAAAGGAAACAGAACAACAGATAAACTATTGTAAATATGTAGGTCCAATCAGTTCTACAGCAATCGTATTGACAAAAGTAGATCGCATTATAAGAACAAGACAGTACTCATTGAATAAACTTTTTATGCCATTAATGGTATCAAATGATTTAATTTCAGTCATTAAATCTTTAAAATTTAAATAACTAGAGCTATCACTAAAGGTGATGAATACCTCCATACCGTATGGCACCTAAATTGCTTATTTTCTGAAGACACTGACTTTAAGAAGGATCTCAAGTCAAGGTGTATTTTATCTACCGACAATAAATAAATATTGACTTGACTTGATGGTGAAGGTCAAAGTTACATGTAAATGCACGTGTTCCTTGGGCTCATGATGGTGATGTGCATGTAAAATTATTTGAAAATTTAAAGGGCAGTTTAGGAGACATAACTGTAGATGGACAGACTGATGTGACTCCCATATATAGCCATGATACTAGATCTCTAGGTATGATGTGCTTAAGAGTTTACATCATGCAAAGCTTGGTATCTACATGCATTTATACCATCTCTCATGTCTCACTTGACATGAGGATCGTACCAATTAAGGTATTCGCCACCTCTCCCGTCTCCGTGTCAACAGGCCTGAAGATTGACAATTTCAAAGAAACATGAGATAGCTTTCAGATTTGAATAGGTTTTACTATGTATGACATACTTTTATTTACATCATGCAAGTCTTGGTATTTACATGCATTTTGTACCACCTGTCCTATCCTACTTGGCATGAGGATCGTAACATTTAAGGTATTTGCCACCTCTCCACGTAAACAGGCCTGAGGATTGACAAACACGAGATATCTTTCAGATTTGAATTGGTTTTTACTACGTATGACAAACTTAGGTATTTACATCCTGCAAGTCTTGGTATCTATATGCTTTTGTACCACCTCTCCTGTCCTACCTGGCATGAGGATCGAACCATTTAAGGTATTTGCCACGTCTCCATGTAAACAGGTCTGAGGATTGACAAAGAAACACGAGATAGCTTTCAGATTTGAATTGAATTTGTTTTTTAACCTATACTGGGTTGGTGTGCCGTAAAACCCAAATAAATTAATTAGTTTTACTATATTCTATGTAGTACTTAAGTATTTACATCATGCAAGTCTTGGCATACATACATTTGTACCACCTCTTCTCAGTCCTACTTTGCACAAGGATAATACCATTTAAGGTACATTGTATTCACCATCTCTCCATGTAAACAGGCCCGAGGATTGACAAAAGAAACATGTAATGGCTTTCAGACTTGAATTAGTTTACTATGACATACTAAGTAGTGACATGCAAATCTTGGTATCTACATGCATTTGTACCACCTCTCCTGTCCTACTTGGCATGAGGATCGGACCAATTAAGGTATTCACCACCTCTCCATGTAAACAGGTCTGAGGATTGACAAAGAAACACGAGATGTCTTCCAGATTTGAATTGGTTTTACTATAGCTTTCAGACTTGAATTAGTTTACTATGACATACTAAGTAGTGACATGCAAATCTTGGTATCTACATGCATTTGTACCACCTCTCCTGTCCTACTTGGCATGAGGATCGGACCAATTAAGGTATTCGCCACCTCTCCATGTAAACAGGCTTGAGGATTGACAAAGAAACACGAGATATCTTCCAGATTTGAATTGGTGTTACTGTAGCTTTCAGACTTGAATTAGTTTACTATGACATACTAAGTAGTGACATGCAAATCTTGGTATCTACATGCATTTGTACCACCTCTCCTGTCCTACTTGGCATGAGGATCGGACCAATTAAGGTATTCACCACCTCTCCATGCAAACAGGTCTGAGGATTGACAAAGAAACACGAGATATCTTCCAGATTTGAATTGGTTTTACTATAGCATTCAGACTTGAATTAGTTTACTATGACATACTAAGTAGTGACATGCACATCTTGGTATCTACATGCATTTGTACCACCTCTCCTGTCCTACTTGGCAAGAGGATCGGACCAATTAAGGTATTCACCACCTCTCCATGTAAACAGGCCTGAGGATTAACAAAGAAACACGAGATATCTTCCAGATTTGAATTGGTTTTACTGTAGCTTTCAGACTTGAATTAGTTTACAATGATATACTAAGTAGTGACATGTAAATCTTGGTATCTACATGCATTTGTACCACCTCTCCTGTCCTACCTGGCATGAGGATTGGACCAATTAAGGTATTCGCCACCTCTCCATGTAAACAGGCTTGAGGACTGACAATGAAACACGAGATATCTTCAAGATTAGAATTGGTTTTACTATGTATGACGTACTTAGGTATTAACATTTTGCAAGTCTTGGTATCTACATGCATTTTGTACCACCTCTCCTGTCCTACCTGGCATGAGGACCGAACCATTTAAGGTATTTGCCGCCTCTCCATGTAAACAGGTCTGAGGATTGACAAAGGAACATGAGATAGCTTTCAGACTTGAATTAGTTTACTATGTTTGATGCACCTAGAACTGACATGCAAGTTTCAGTATTTACATGCATTTGTACGACCTCTCCTGTCCCATTTGGCACGAGGATCATACCATTTAAGGTATTCGCCACCTCTCCATGTAAAAAGGCCTGAAGATTTACAAAGAAACCTGACTTAGCTTTCACGCTAGAATGAGCTTATAATATGAACTTAGTATTGACATGCAAGTCTTCATATCTACATGCACGATTAAAAGTAAATCTGTAGTATGTATTCACACAAAGTTTTGTTTGCAGACGAGTATCGACATCTATATTTTTTCAGTAAATAACGGCTATCATTACTTATTCATTAGGAAATCTATTACCGGATGGTTAGAAAATCCTTGAAGATCGGCTAAATCTCAGACAAGGCATTCGGTAACCCGGACGGCTAGACACATCCTTGTGTTAATTTTATCAATTCAATCAGGTTTTCTGAAAATTTATTTTCATAAGTACGCAGCTTATCTGAAGCTTTGATTTAATACTTATATAGTTAAAAATATAAATATATTATCTGAAAAGTAGATCCCTTGGAAGCACCGAGAACAAAACAATTTTAACAAACAGTGAAAATTGCAGACTCAGTTTGACTGAGTCTGTTCATGAGCAGTTATGGAAAAATGCAACACTGCCCATGCCCCCTATCACCGGCTTAAGCAGTATTCAATCTTCAAATCTAAATGAGTTGAAAGTAGTGAATATATTGATGGTTTTGAGCCAATCTGACCTTATTTAACCTTTTGACCACTTCTAAAAAACCCAAAGTCAAACAATTAAAAAACAAAAAATAAATAAGTTTTCATAGTACTATATGAAAACCTATAATAAAATATGATTAAACACTTCCACCAAATATTTGTCAAAATCCTACCACGAAAACAGGGTCAGTTTAACCTCACTTAACCTCTTGTTTCTATTTTGTAAGTGCACAAAGTTTAAAACCCGGAAGAAAAATTTACAGGTGTCACATTTTATTGGATTTATTTTCATTCATAAAACCGATATGTTTACATTTGTAGTACAATTTCGTTTAAACTTCCTCGTGATTGGTAACCTTACTTTTGTTTTTTTTTCATACTTTCGGAAAACCCGGTTATAAATAACTGACATATTTTCTGAAAATGGTTATGTAGGAAACCACAAATTCAACAAATCAAAAGCCTGCCATTTTTCTGCCAAGTGGCAACAATGTGGCAGTGTCTGCCAACTTGGCAAACTTTTGGCAGAAATTTGGCAGATTAATTTCATTAATAAAATGTAAGGTATTTGAATTTTATTTTTAATTAGTAAGTACATTATTAGACATATAAAATCATTTTACCGTTTGAGTATGTCACACGCTTAAAAGTCCAATACACTTATACAAAGTAAACGCATCGGTTAACTTTATGAATGAAAGTTTTTACGACACCGGTGTCGTTTTACTATCGGCTGACTTTATGAATGAATACCGCTTTTCTTTAAACTTCCCTGTTTTGTTTGATTTACATTTGATACTTTGCTTTACGTTTTACAGCTGATTTAATATAAGTGTTCTGTTATAAAACGTTTTACAGCTGATTTAATATAAGTGTTCTATTAAATTTAAATACATATAATATAAATGAGTTTACAGAATAAAATATATTGTTTGAAAGAAAGAAGATTTACTGATAATATAAATCCTCATTATGTTACAACAAAAAACGGGAGAAAAATGATAATGGCTACCTGTTCGTCTTGTGGAAGATTGAAATCAAAGTTTGTTAAAAGTACAGGGGGTAATTTAGATATCCATAAAGCAATGTTACCTTTATTACCTAAAAAGGGGTTAACAATTCCAGGATATAACTATTGTGGGCCGGGAAACCCCATAGATAATGGGCCCCCTGTCAATGAACTAGATGGACATGTTAGACCCATGACCTTTGCTATGACAACGGCATTGATAAGGCCAAATGTGACAAACAGATGCTTTCCGACTTAAATAACACTAAATCAAAAACATTTGGAGAAAAGATTGCAAAACATTTAGTTGTGAAACCTATAATTAAAACGAAATACAAACTTGGGCTGGGACAAAAGTAAAAAAACGGGAAAAGGGGGTAGAGTATACCCCCGGAATCACATGGAGCGATGAATTAGCAGAAGAATTACACAAACCAATTAAAAGAAAATTTAGGAAACGAAGAGTGATTGTCCATGACATTGATGATACTTGGTCAGTTGATTTAGTTGACATGCAAGCTTTTTCAAAATATAATAAAGGAGTAAAGTACTTGTTAACCGTTATTGATATATTTAGTAAATATGCTTGGGTTATTCCATTAAAGAATAAAACTGGAGAATCTGTTACAGAAGCATTTGAAAAAATAATTTCAGAAGGTAGAACACCAACAAATTTATGGGTAGATGAAGGAAAAGAATTTTATAATAAAAAGTTTGAATCATTTTTAAATAAAAATAAAATTAACATGTACCATACATTTAATGAAGGAAAGGCTGTAGTAATAGAAAGATTTAATAGAAGTTTAAAGAGAATAATGTGGAAATATTTTACAGCAAATAATACTTATACTTATTTAGATAATTTGCAGGATATGGTTGATAAATATAACAAAACAAAACATTCTAGTATAAAAATGACACCAACCGAAGCCAGTAAAAGCTTAAATAAAGGTACTGTTTACTTTAATTTATATGGTAATTTAAAGATACCAAAGAGTAAAGCAAAATTTAAAATTGGTGATCGAGTTCGCTTAAGCAAACTTAAAAGACATTTTGAAAAAGGATATACTCCAAACTGGACAGAGGAGATATTTATAATTTATAAAATTAATAATACAAATCCCAGGACATACACTATTAAAGATTTAAATGATGAAATAATTCAAGGTTCATTTTATGAACAAGAACTTTTACCTACTACACAAGAGGTTTTTAGAATAGAAAAAGTTATCAGACGAGACTATAAGAAAAAACAAGCTTTAGTAAAATGGAAAGGTTACAATCAAAAATTTAATAGTTGGGTACCATTTAGTGAATTGGAAGAAATTTAATTTAAAAAATATTAATAATATTAATTATATAAATGAGTCATAAAAATCTAATTTCTAATAATGGAATAGAAACAATAGATCAGTTAATCATTCACTTAACTAAACTAGCTGCTGCTTACAGAAAAAGTTATAAATTTTGTGGAAGAGTAAGTACCGGATTATATATTACAGCAGGTATCTTTGGTTGTTCAGCTGCATTAGCACTTGTTCCAGCTATTCCTATATTTGTAGCAGTTGCTGGCGCTGTTCCTTCAGTAATTACCATATTTACTAATAGACTAAAACTTGACGACAAGAAATTTATTTTAAAAGCACATCATCACAAAATAAAACAACTAATAACAAAAGCACGGATTGGAAAAGTAAATAAAAAAGAAGAGAAAAAGTTATTCAGGAAATTTTTACAATACTATTAGAAATGCAGAAAGAAAAAATATTCAATGCCTTTTGAAACGTATATGAAGGAATTTAAACTGAACGGATATAAAAGTAAAAAAGAAGAAGAGCTGTATTTAATTTTACGTGTGTTTTTTAAAGATTTTTTTCTATAAGTATATTATATATAGATGGTTAATAGAAAGGTAGATAGAATGATTATGCCTAAATAATCTAGCACTTTAGGAGAAATAATGAATCCAGACAAAAATTAATATAAGAAAGTTCTTAAAAGAAGAAATGTTATTAAATCAAAACTTGATCAAATAGTTAGCGATGAGTATAAAAATCACGTTATTGATAAATTACAAAATGTTATAGATCCTTATCTTTTAAAAAATAATTGATTTGAATGGGACTGTGGTTGTCTATTAACTGAAGAAGAAAATGCTGAAAGATTATGTGATTGTCCCAGACCAAATAATCATCGAAACAACCCTAAAAAAGTTATTGCAACCGATTGTGACACTAATGAAGAAAAAATATATAGAAGCACTTACGCAGCATTTAAAGACCTTGATATTAATTCTGGATTAAAAAAAAATGTGCTGCGAAGGGAAAAACACAGTAAAAAGTGGAATATCAAAAACTAATGGAAAAAGATATAAATTTAAATATTTTATTTCTTCTTAAATTTTATTTATTTTATTATTTTTTCTAATCCTTTTTTTGCTTAACGAATTTTATTTTCTAAATATAATATATAGATGGAAATCGAGAGATCAAAAAATCAATATTATAACAAATTTGAAATTAAAGTTGAATATAGACAAGATCCAAAGAATCAATTATATTTAACTATAAACGACTCTTATGAAATACTAAAATCTGAACTTAAAACTTTAAAAAGTATAAAAATAAACGTTGTTTTAAAGATAACTTTTGCAAAAATGGATAAAACTGATACAATATATAAATCGGCTTATTTTCAATCAAAGGCTTTAGAAATTATTAACACAAACGAAATAAAAAACACTTTACGTCAAGCTTTTGATGAAATAATAAATAGAATTGGTAATTGGATTTCTGAAGGAAGCAGCTGGAGAACACAGTCAGTTGATGCTCATTGTATAAATAGATATAAGTATAGTCATTGGGCTGCTTCAAGTTATTTAGAATTACCAAAACCATTACAACATCCAATGAAAGGATTAATAAATATAAAGAATGATGATAAATAGATGGTGTGATTTAGCTTACAAATTTCCTGTAACAAAACATTCTGAGTTTCAAATTATAAAAAAACATATAGAAAAACTTAATTATAAAGAATAAAGTTTCCTGTTACATTAAATCAAATACCTAAAATAGAAGTTTTAAATGAAATATCATTTAATATATTTGGTTATGAAGAACCTACGGGAATTTATCCATTGTACATATCAAAATATCAATACGAAGAACACTGTGACATGTTGCTAATTACTAATAATAAAATAACTGATGATGACTGTAAGAGGGCTAAAGCCACTGTAGTCCAACATTATGTTTGGATAAAAGACTTTAATAGATTAATGTTTCAAAAAACAAAATATCAACATAAAAAACACTTCTGTAAAAGCTGTCTGCAACATTTTACTCAAGAAAGAATATTAAATGAACATATTCCAAATTGTTTAGCTATTAATGGTACCCAAGGTGTAAAAATGCCAAAAGAGGGAAGTAAAGTACAATTTAAAAATTATCATAAAGGTTTAGCAGTACCTTTTGTAATTTATGCTGATTTTGAATCAATAACTAAAAAAGTTTTAACTGCTTTACCATCAACTGAATCTTCATTTACTGAACCATATCAAAATCATATAGATTGTGGTTACGGCTATAAAGTTGTTTGTTGTTATGATAACAGTTATACTAAACCAACCCAGATTTATAGAGATCCTAATGCAGTTTATAAGTTTATAGAAAAAATGCTTGAGGAAGAGGAATATTGTAAAGAAATATTTAAAGAACATTTTAACAAAGATTTGAGAATGTCTAAAAAAGATGAAAGTGAATTTAAAAAACAAAAGTTTTGTCATATCTGTGAAAAAGAATATATAGAAGGTGAAGTGCCAGTACGTGATGAAAAACAAAGTTTTCCAAACGGACCAAAGGTCCGGGATCATTGTCATATAACAGGAAAATTAAGAGGAAGTGCTCACTCAGAATGTAATATTAATTTTAGACTAACACGCAAAATTCCTGTTATTTTTCATAATTTAAGAGGTTATGACGGTCATTTTATTATGCAGCAAATAGGAAAATTCAAAAAAGAAATTAATGTTATTCCTAACAATATGGAAAGATATATGGCATTTATGATTTCCGACTTGATCTTTATTGATTCATTCCAGTTTATGTCTCAATCATTGGATAACTTAGTAAAAAATATTCCAGAATTTGAATACACTTCAACTGAATTTGATAAAAATATAGAATTATTAAAGACAAAAGGTGTTTATCCATATGATTACATGGATTCATTTAAAAAATTCAAAGAAACAAAATTACCTTCTAAAGAAGATTTTTATTCAATTTTAAATGAAACACACATATCTGACAACGAATATGAACATGCTAAAAACGTTTGGAATCAATTTAAAATTAAAACAATGGGAGAATATCATGATCTATATTTAAAAACTGACGTATTACTTTTAGCTGATGTATTCGAAAATTTTAGAAAATTATGTTTGGAGTACTACAAATTAGATCCTTGTCATTATTTTAGTAGCCCTGGTTTAGCTTGGGATGCAATGTTAAAAATGACTGGAATTAAATTAGATTTAATAACTGATATTGATATGTATCTTTTTATTGAAAAAGGACTGAGAGGAGGAATAAGTTATATTTCAAACAGATACAGTAAAGCAAACAATAAATATATGAAAGATTATGATCCTAAACTTGACAGCAAATACATTATGTACCTCGATGCCAATAACCTTTACGGTTGGGCTATGTGTCAACCTTTACCCTCTGGAAACTTTAAATTTATATCTGAAAAACAATTCAAGAAATTAATTGCAAAAGGTAAAACTAACTTTATAGTTGAATGTGATCTTAAATATCCAAAAGAATTACATAAAACCCACTACGATTATCCTTTAGCTCCTGAAAAAATTAAAATACCAGACGAATGGCTATCCAATTATAGTAAAAATATTAAAACAAAATTTGAAATAGGAAAAAGTAATGTAAAAAATTAGTTCCAACTTTAATGAAAAAACAAAATTATGTAGTTCATTATAAAAATCTTGAACTATATACACAATTAGGGTTAAAAGTAACAAAAATACACAAAATATTAACTTTTGACGAAAGTCCTTGGTTAAAAAAATATATTGATTTTAATACTCAAAAAAAGATCTAAAGCAAAAAACAACTTCATTTGAAAAGGACTTTTTTAAGTTAATGAACAACTCTGTATTCGGTTAGACGATGGAGAATTTACGCAAGAGGATTAATATTAAATTAACTCATGATGAAAACCTTTTATTAAAATATATAGCCAAACCTTCATTTGTTAGTTCAACGATGTTTAACAAGAATTTGTTTGGAATTCATAGAATAAAAGAAAGTTTGTTATTAAACAGACCTTGTTATGTTGGAATGTGCATTTTAGATTTATCAAAATATTTAATGTATGATTTTCATTATAATTACATTAAGGAAAAGTACGAGGGTAATTGTAAATTACTATTCACTGAGACTGATTCATTATGTTATGAAATAAAAACCAAAGATGCATATGAGGATTTTTATAAGGACAAAGATTTATTTGATAATAGTGATTACGATAACAACTCAAAATTTAATTTCGACAATAATAAAAAGTAATTGGAAAATTTAAAGACGAAGCTGCCGGCATTCCCATTGTTGAATTTGTTGGATTAAGAATTAAAATGTATTCATATTTATTAGAAAACGAAGTTAATATTAAAAAATGTAAAGGAATTAAAAAACTTGTTGTTAAGAAAACAATAGTTCATAAAAATTATAAAGATAGTTTGTTTAATTCAACCCAAACTAATCACACCTTTAAAGTTATTCGTTCTGATAAACACAATCTTTCCAGTTATGTTATAAATAAAACATCTTTATCATGTTATGACGATAAAAGATATATTCTTGATAATGGTATTAATACATTAGCTTATTCTTAAATTACCTCTTAAATTAACTCTTAAATTACAGAACCATAAATTGTTAACTGAATATTCTTAACATTTAAAGAATTAATAGAAAATAACATCATTTATTTTAAATTTATTAGCATAATTAATAGAATAGATTCATTTTTTTCTGTTATTTTTTACATTGTAACTTTGAGAATTACATTTTCTTTATTTTTTAGTTGTAATTTAGCTTCTCCTTTATCTAATTTAATTGCATCAACAAGAATAATTAAAATGCAATTAAAACTAATTCTTACATTATTGCCATTTTGAACTAAACCAGGACTAGCATTTACAGTTTTCCATTGAAATAATCCACTATCAGTATCTTGGGTATAACATGTTAAAAACAATGGAGGTTTTCTTATTAATTGTCTTTCTATTTTATTTACTTTTTCATTTATATTATTAAATATTCCCATTATATTAATTATTCCAGTTAAATAAAAACACAGTAATTAATTAAAGTTTTAATTAAAGTTTTTAACTTAAAAGTTTGTTTACGAATTCAGGTTCATTAAATATATGTTCATCCGATATGTAGAATCTGATGTAACTGTCCTTCATAAGCGTAAATGTTACTTCTGTAGATGTTGAATCGTTATAAGGATGAATGTCAAACATTGTCCCTTGTGTTAAATAAATTTTAATTTTTTTCTTATACATAGATATTAACTGATCAGTGTCATAGTCCTCAGCTGCTACATTTACAGTATTGATAATTGTACTAAAAATTAGATCATCATCATTATTCCACCACCTAAATATAAAATGTGATATTGGGCTTTTAGTCGGTTTATACGGTTCACCTATAGGACTCGAACCCGTTAATAAAATCCTAATATTTATTATATAAATTCCGGTTTTTTCGACCACAAACACACCCCTCAAAAGCACATCTGGTACAACTATTTTATGTTTTTGGTTTATTTGTATAAAATCTTTATAATCTACAATAATTCCAGGTTTTAATTCAAATGCATTTAAATAGTTCAGACCGATCAGATTTTCATATGTTGAATATATCCAGGCACCATGACGGTTAAAATACTTTTTCATTTTTATGTAATCATAAAAACTGTTATTATAGTATTCGAAGAGAAACACTTCATGTCCCACTTCCTCTAACCTTTTTTCTATTTTTTGTCTTTCTTTTTAAGTTGAAGAATTATTTCAGCTAAATCATCAAGTCGTTTTGTTTTTTAGCAACTTCAGAAGCAGATAAATTGTCAACAACACCTTTTGTTCTAGCTAATTGTGTTTCTTGTTTTAGAAAAACATTTTTTTACTTTTGTAATTCCTTGGGTATTAGTAGAAATTTCTTGAGTATTAGCAGTAATTGATTCTCCTTGTTTAGTTGATATTTCAACTACAGAGTCCAGATCATTTATTATTTTTTTAATTTTATCATTAAATTTATCTTTAAATTCATTAATATCTTTTTGTAATAAACCTGTAAGTGTACTTAATTCCGCGTACTTTAAATTGTGGCGTGTGTCAACAGTACTAATCAAGTTCCGAAGTTGTTTCTTAAAATTTTCTAGCTGATCATTAATTGTGTTAATTGCTTTAGCATTAGCAGTGATTGATTCTCCTTGTTTAACTGATTTTTCAACTACAAAGTCCAGTTCATTTTTATGTTTTTCAACTTTAGCATTAAATTCATTAATATCTTCTTGTAATTTTTTTGTAATATTACTTAAGTCTGCATACTTTAAATTATGACGGTTGTCAACAGTACTAATCCAAACTCGAATTTGTTTTTTAAAGTCATCTATTTTAGAACTGAGCTCTTTTTTAAGGTTATCTAATGCTGTGTCATGATCATCACCTCTTTGTGAAGCTGCCTTTTCCAGTTCAGATTTATATTCTGCAAGTTTATTTGAAATTAATTCTAATAAATCTTTATGCTTATTTTCAGTTTCAGTATTTAGTTTATTTATTTCTGTTCTGATTTCTAACTGATACATATTTTGTAACTTTTTCTCAGCTTCAATAATCTTGTCTTTTAGTTCTTCATGTTTAATCATACTATCTTTTAATTCTTGAATTTGAGTGAATAAAATGTTTAAATTAACTCGAAATACTTCTTTTATGTTTTCGTCTGTCAAATCAGATTTCTCTTCAAGTTCTTTAATAGAATCAACCATAGCTTTCATTTCTTCTTCAATTTTACCTTGTAATTGAACTATTAATAATGAATTCTTTTTAAAATCTTTTTTTTATTCTTCAATATTCTTTACTTCTTCTTCTAATGTCTGTTTTATAGATTTGATGTCTTCAAGATTATAGTTATCTATTACACTTTGAACTTTTTTAAACATAAATCGTCTTGAAACTGCATCCTTTGGTTTATCTGGATCTCCTAGGTTGATTATTTCATTACCTCCCATATCTAATGCTTTGTTCATTGTGTTATCAAGTTCCTTATTTTTGTGAAGATACGATTCCGTTTCCTTTTTAAATTTTTTGAATGGTTTTTTAGTAGCATAATCACTTAAATCAATATCAATTTAACTTTACTTATACTGTCAGGTTCACTTATTTGTTCTATATTATTAAAACTCCCATTATATAATTATTTATATTACCAGTAAAGTTTTTTCTAAAACACTTCCTTGGTTTGTCAATATATAAGAAATCATATTTTTGATTTGTTGCATTAGCAAAAGAGTTAGGGTTAATATTTTGTTCATTACAAATCATATCATTTTCTCGTTTACCTGGACTTTCAAATAAAATATAATGTGAACAGTTAATTCGAATATCTTTTGGTGTTTTATAGTAAGACTGACTTAAATAAATAACACAACAGTTTTTGTGACGTAAAGTATTTTGTTATTTCATTTTGAACTTTTTTATCTTCACATACAAAATCATCAAATATTACTACTTTTTGTTTTTTCTGATTCAAGATTCTCACAAGGTTCAATTTGGTTAGGATCAGCCGAATATTCAAGTATTTCATTTGGATCTACTTTAATTTTTTTTGCAATTTGACTTAATTGGTTAATTAAATCTTGATATTTAGATTGTTCTAGGTTTTTAGCATATAAGTATAATTTATCATAATATATAAGAGGTTTTCGGAGTATATGCATTAATGTATTTGTTTTTCCAGATCCAGAAGATCCACATATTAACATTCTAAAACATGAATCCGGCATCAAAGGAAAACGTTGTTTAAAGTTATTGGATTTATCACTTTTTGTATCATAATTTGGAATTTCCATTTATATATAATAATACATTATCTTACATTATCTTACATTATTTTACATTATCTTACATTATCTTACATTATTTTACATTATCTTACATTATCTTACATTATTATATAAATGCAGTCAAAACTTAATGAAATAAGAATAAGAAAAAACTTGGTCGGGCAAAAGATGAGAGCTCTTAGAGAAGAAATAATGAGAGAAAAAATCAAAAAAGCTACAAATCGGGACATGTATACTGAAATTTATAAGCCAACTACTGAAAAAACAGAAAGTCAAAAAGAACAATTATCAAGTCAGTTAAAAGCATTACCTGGAATTAAGGAGCAATTAGCGTTACTTCCAAAAAGTATATCAGAAGATCTGACACAAGGTATTGCTGAATTAACTAAAGGAATGCAAGATGAATCTAAAAGGCAACAAGCTTTAAAACCAACTTCCACACCGATAGATTGCGGAGATGAATCTGCTGGATGGGTTCCTCAAGATGAACTTAAGAGATTAGAAGATTATGGAAGAAAAAAGATGTGAATAACTGAAACAACTGATGATACAACTGAAGAATCAGAAGAAGAAGAGTTGGGAGCAAGACCAAAAGAATTTGATCCGGAGGTATTAAATAAAGAAATTGATTTAGATCTTTTAGATGTAAAACAATATTGGACGCCGCAAGAAGTGTTTGAATTTTTTCACACTGAATCTGAAAATCCTGATGAAAAAATGACTAGGGAAGAAGAGAAGTAGAGGATATCATAGAAAAGGTAACAAAGAAAATAAAAAAAATGGGTAATGAATCTGGTGCAATAACCAGAATGAAAAATCCCACAGATCTTGATTTAAAGCAACAGGAAGCAATTATAGCTAAGTCGGATAACTATAAAAAATATAGAGAAGTAATCAATGATATTCTAAAACAAGGAAAATATATGGGAAAAGGAATAAGATATCATAATCCGTATAAAGTTTCACCAAATGGACATTATGGTAATTTAATTATTAATTTAAATAAACTTTATAGTCAAAACAAATTAATTGCTAAGGATCAAAGAACTGGAAAAGAAGTAATTAACACTAAAGTAGATAATGATTTGATTGATTTGATTAATAAAAGATATAATAATAATAAAAAACATTCAATTCATTCTAGAAAAATATTCAAAGAATTAACAGAAAAGTCAGGATTACCTATCAATAAAAGATCTATGAAATTTAAAAAAGTAATTAGAGGACAAGGTTATGACGTTTGTCCATGTAATCCAGAAGAATTGGTTAATGAGTGGGAGTTAATCTGTGGTTCAATTAATGCTGGAAATAATAATGAAGAACTAAAAATGAAGGTATTAGGGTAGTAGATCAATTATTAAAAATGAATTCACTTTTACCAGAACAACATGAAATGTTATATAAAAAATATTTTTCTTGAATATATAAATGGAACAAAAAATAGTATTAAGTTCTGAAACAGTTAAAGATAATAAAAATACTCCGAGTGATTTTACAATCAGATTTAGTCGTTCTTTAATTTTAGATAAAAATAAAACTTATGTTGTTGGTTTGGATAGTATTAACACTATGACCTACTCTTGGCATAATATTAGTGATGAATATGATAATAAAAGAATTCGTTATAATAATGGTAAGGATTGGAAAGATATCATATTTACAAATGGTTCTTACAGTTACACAGATATTAATAATTATATTAGGGAAAAATTAATAAGTAATGGTGATTATGAATTTGATAAATCAGACATTGCTCCAATAAGTTTGGAATTTGATTTAAGTAGTTTTAAGATTTTGATTTCAATTCATGATAATTTTATGTTGGATTTAAGAATGTCAAATTTTCATACATTGCTTGGATTTAAGAAAAAAGCTTTAAACAATACTGAATGGGGAACTACAAAACCAAATATAACTAACTCTGTGGATACAATTTACATTCATTGTGATCTTATTGATAATTCACTTGTAGATGGTAATTTCAGTGATATTATTTATGCTTTAAGTACTGCAGATTTAACAAGAGCTTATCCATTTACAAAAGAACCACAAAGAGTTGGATATTCTGAAATTAATAAATATATTATAAATTCAATTAGAATATATATTACAGATGTATTTGGTAGAATAATTAATTTTAATGGGGTTGAAACAAGTTTTACACTAATTATAAAAGAAATATGAAATTATAAATTTTAGTTTTATATAATGTACAAAAAAGTTTATGACAAAAATAAAGGAATATTTATTTATGTTGATGCTCAGACCGAAGAAGAAATCATACACGGAACAGGTATCTTTGACACTTTAACTAAATTGTTTTCAAGCGGAGTTGCATCTTCAATTAGCACAGCTGGAAAAAAAGCTTTGGAAACAGCAGGAAAAGCAGCACTAGAAAGTGGAACAAAAAAGGTTGGAACAGAAGTTGGAAATTTAGCTGTAAATAAAACTGTTGAAAAACTTAAAAAGAAACCTGCTCCGGCAGTTGGTGATTTAATTGTTAAGGAATTACAAGAAAAGAATAACAGTAAAAATAGTAAGAAGGAGGAGGATATTAGTATAAGACTAAATAGATTATTGTCAGGATCGGGGACGCGTAAACGTATTAACAGATTAATTTATAAAAACTAAAGTTTTAACTTTAATAAAAACTAAAGTTTTAACTTTAATAAAAAAATAAAATAATATATAATATATACATGTTTAGAACAAAACAATATTGTGAAAGATATGAATTAACTCCTATTCAACTAGATACAGCTTTAATATCTGTCTTGGGAAATAATGTTAAGCAACAAAAAAACGGATATCACTTTACAATTAATGATAGAAGTTCATATTTTGATTGGTTTAATGGTTATTTTGAAGTAAGTTTTAAAGTAAATAAGCTTGCTAATGGTAATAATTATGCTGGCGGAGATCAAATTGCTCTAATTAATAATGCAGCTTCATTAATTGATCAGTTAGTGGTTAAACAAAATGGAAAAATTGTTTATGATTGTAATAATTTATATAAGGTAGTAAATGTAAAGAGTTTGGTTGAATTGTCTGAGGATTATGCAAAATCAACTGGAACAAATGAATTTATCTATTTAGATACTACTGCTACTGCTACTACTGCTGATAATTCAGGTTTTGCTTTTAGAAAAGGATTAATCCAAGGTGGTGCTGAGGTAAATACTAAAATTCCATTAAATAATTATTCATTTTTTCAGGGTTTAGAAACTAATATTTTACCTCCAAGTCAAATTCAAATAACACTGCAGCTGACAGATGATGATGAATTAATTTTTAGAGCTAATGCTGCTGATCCAGGTAGGGTAATTGTAACAAAATTAATTCTATGGGTTCCACGTTTGGTTTTTAATGAATTTGGACTTAATTTAATTTCTGAAAGATTTACAAAAGCAAGATGGTCATACCTTCGGGAAATGATGACGCAATCAACTGATACACAACAGATTTATACAACTTTTAGAATAACGGCTGGTGTAACAAAACCACAACATGTATTTGTTTATTTACAACGACCTGATAAAAGTAATTCACAAGAACATAATCCACATTTATTAGATACATTTAAACTTAATGCAGCAAATGATGATTATAATTGTACTTTGAGTTTTTGTCGTCTTGAAGTTGGTAATGGTGTTTTTTATCCAGAAACAGAATATACAAGTATATCAAGAATATATGATGATGTAATTAATTATTATTATAAACAAAATAACAAAACTACTGGAAGTCTCTTAAATAGATTTAATTTTCGGAGTTTGTATGGATTTGTTCATTTTAACTTGGAATATAAAAGGAAGTAATAACAGAAGATCCTAAGCAGATTACATTAACAATTAAGTTAACTACACTTCCCACTGCAAGATATCGTATTTACGCAATTGTATTATATGAGGAAACAGTTGAAATAAATACTATTGGAAATGAACTTGTTATTGTTTAAATAAAATAAATATAGATTATATATAATGGTATCAAATTATATTGAATATAAAGTTAACCTTACAGATGGACAAAAGAAAAATTTAGCACAAGCTTATAATAATAAAATTCCACATACTTTTAGATTAAAACATGAACAATTACATAGAAACTTTCCTTTACTTTTAACAAAAACACAAATTAATCAAATTAAAAAAGCTGTTGCAAATAAGAAGGGATTAGAAATTAAAATTTCAAAAAAACAAATGTCCAGTCAAGGTCAAAATGGTGGATTTTTAGGAGCTTTGGCTGGTTTGTTAGGAAAAACAATTCTTCCAATGGCAGCAAAAATAGCTCCAAAAATATTAGCCCCTCTAGTCATCGGGGCCCTCTCTGGGCTGGCCAGTACTGGTGTTAGTAAGTTACTTGGGAATGGTATGATCGGACCCAATGGGTCCTCTCTTCTCCCAGGAGGAAGAATTTCAGTAGCTAATGATAAGAGAAATATGATATCACCATATCTTATACCTAATCAAAGAAAGCAACTAGTAGGATCTGGAGTGATTAAATTAACACAAAAACAAAAACAAAATGGCGGCTTTTTAGGTATGTTGGCTGCTAGTCTAGGGATACCTTTGATTACATCTTTGTTAAGTGGTAAGGGACATGGTCAGGGTGGAATTATAAATTCCCCAGGAACCAAAGGTTTTGGTCTACAGATTGATTCGCAACGGAGACCTTACAGACGAATTCCTATAGTAAAAAAAAAAATAAAATTTATAAACAAACCAATTTCTAACTTTGAAATTGAACAATGGGTAAAACAATTAAAATTAAAAACTTTAGGGGTGTATTTAGTAGAAATAATTTATTAAATTTATTAAAATCAAAAGCAAAGGACGAGTGTGGAATAATCAATTTAGATGACTTTGCTGGACCTGGAACACATTGGGTTTGTTACTTGAATACTTTGTACTTCGATCCATTTGGACTTCCTCCACCAAAGGAAGTAATTAATTATATACCTGGGGTCAAGTATAACAACATACAATATCAAGACAAAACAAGTACACTCTGTGGTTATTATTGTTTATTTTTCATAAAAATGTTACAAGATAAAATACCGTTGTATGATTTATTGTATAAAATACTAAAAGTTAACAATCAAAGAGTAAATGAACAAACAATTATAAATTATTTTAATAAAATGAGTTAAAATGTATTAAATGTATTAAAATGTACCAAGAATGTAATATTCTTTACTACTAACAAAATGTATCATAAGCGTTATATTTCATACTACTTTTCAATGTGTTCATTCATGCATTTGATTATAATATAATCCTACAGTTGAATAATTTTGACAATATGAAATAGTATGATGTTCATTCGTGCATTGTGATTATAATATAATCCTACGGTTGAATGATTTCAAGAAACGTAATATTATGATGTTCATTCGTGCATGTGATTATAATATAATCCTACGGTTGAATGAT
Source organism: Mercenaria mercenaria (assembly GCF_021730395.1). Classification (NCBI taxonomy): domain Eukaryota; kingdom Metazoa; phylum Mollusca; class Bivalvia; order Venerida; family Veneridae; genus Mercenaria; species Mercenaria mercenaria. Next base: position 59,967,976 of record NC_069361.1, on the reverse strand, counting down.
TTCAAGGAAAACGTAATATTATGATGTTCATTCGTGCATGTGATTATAATATAACCCTCGGTTGAGTGACTTATTTGTATTCACCAAGTCAATTCTTGAAAGATTTTCTTAATGATTGTAAAATTTTGACAAATATACTCAATAGATAAAGCACAATGTAATATTTTATTATGAGTCATTGCAAAATCATATAAACGTATTAAAAATTTGCAATGTGATAATGAATAAACGAAACCATGATTTTTTAGTATATCCATAAATCCTTTCTTTTCCTTTCTTGAAAGTTTTTTTAAATCTTTTAAAACATGTCCTTTGTTCGCAGAATTTAAAACTACATTCCGTTTATCAGAGCTGATCAATTTGTCATACGTTCCCAAAGCTTTAATACATAAATCAATCGTTGGTTCTCCAGAGTAATCACAGTCGCAAGTTAACCTTCTTTCTTCTGAATATGATTGTTGAATATTTTTTCTAATTTTATCATATTTCGTTTGTTTTGATATGGACGACGTCATTGTTTTAGAAGTACTTTGTTTTAAAGTCTGTAATTCTTGTTTTAATCTAGTGTTCTCTTCTTGAAGTATTTGAAATTCGTCTGGATTCCAAATATGTTGAATGAGAAGATCATAGTATCTTTTGCAGTATATTTCATTCCATTTCTGCACATCAGGGTCGTTAGGGTATTTCTCTCTCAAAGCCACAGTAAGACAATCAATATCTTTAAAGAACTCTTCAAAACTCCTGAAATGAATAAATAAAATAAATTTTAATAGCACTACAAAGTAAAGAAATATTTATTTGTCAAAAACACATTTTTTCAAAGTCAGTAAAAGAAAATGGAACAACACTTACATTTTTAATCTTTATATCCTTATTCATTTACGCCAAATACTAAACTGCTACAAAGTTTTACGTGACTTAACACAACGAATGTTCTAGTATTAGTAAACAGTAAACCAGTATTACAGTTTTCCAAAAATGTGTCAGTTATTTATAAAACTGAATTCATTATCATTTTCAGAAAATGTCACGTACTGCTATTATTATAACACAAAAGCGATATCGGTATATCTTTTTTTACTGTATAGAAAACCAATTGATTTTTATCAGTTGAGTGTTTTTTACCCAATAGTCTGTTTGAAATCTGTGGTAAATATTTACGCTAGTTTATGAATGAGTAAAATAAGGAAGTAATATTGTAACGTAGCGTGGCCATTCAATACAACAAACATAACCTTTTAACCAGTTTTATTTATCATAGCAACAGTCTTTAATATTTAAACATAACATTTTAGCTAGATATTATTAAGTAAAGGTGACCTTTTCAATCTAGCATTTTTAACCCATCTTTCTCTCTAACTCCCAATCTAACTGACTCTGACCGTAGATAATTATATTTCAGCATATATATTTAATTAAGCAGTTTAGCCGCTATGTAAAATTACACAATTCGTCGTGACTTTTTCCTTAACATATCTAACTTTGATCCCGGAAGTAAATGATATAAACAACTAAGTATACCTGTTTAACCCTTGGGCTACATGTTTTGTGACAGGTTTGACAATTCAGCAACTTTCAATATTTTCAAGTATTACAGTTTATCATCTTTCTACGTAGCATATTAAACAATGATTTATAGAATATACAATATTCCGAACCTTTCAAACCTGTTACATTACAATATTTTCATTCAGTTATACCGGAGATTTACACAATAGTATGTTTGAAATCTGTGGTTTTTAAAGTATTTTAATTTGTCTGACATTAGTCGGTTTTTTAGAGGTGGTCAAAAGGTCAAATGGGGTTAAAATGCCAAAAACGCTATATTTAATACTACTCTCAATCATTGGATAACTTAGTAAAAAATATTCCAGAATTTAAATATTTATCTCAAAAATTTGATAAAAATATAGAATTATTAAAGACAAAAGGTGTTTATCCATATGATTACATGGATTCATTAAAAAAATTCAAAGAAACAAAATTACCTCCTAAAGAAGATTTTTATTCAATTTTAAATGAAACACACATATCTGACAACGAATATGAACATGCTAAAAATGTTTGGAATAAATTTAAAATTAAAACAATGGGAGAATATCATGATCTATATTTAAAAACTGACGTATTACTTTTAGCTGATGTATTTGAAAATTTTAGAAAACTATGTTTGGAGTACTACAAATTAGATCCTTGTCATTATTTTAGTAGCCCTGGTTTAGCTTGGGATGCAATGTTAAAAATGACTGGAATTAAGTTAGATTTAATAACTGATATTGATATGTATCTTTTTATTGAAAAGGGACTGAGAGGAGGAATAAGTTATATTTCAAACAGATACAGTAAAGCAAACAATGAATATATGAAATATTATGATCCTAAACTTGACAGCAAATACATTATGTACCTCGACGCCAATAATCTTTATGGTTGGGCCATGTGTCGACCTATACCTCTGGAAACTTTAAAATTTATATCCGAAAAACAATTCAAGAAATTAATTGCAAAAGGTAAAACTAACTTTATAGTTGAATGTGATCTTGAATATCCAAAAGAATTACATACTGTACATAATGATTATCCTTTAGCTCCTGAAAAAATTAAAATACCAGATCAATGGCTTTCCAATTATAGTAAAAATATTAAAACAGAATATGAAATAGGAAAAAGTAATGTAAACAAATTAGTTCCAACTTTAATGAAAAAAACAAAATTATGTAGTTCATTTTAAAAATCTTGAACTATATACACAATTAGGGTTAAAAGTAACAAAAATACACAAAATATTAACTTTTGACGAAAGTCCTTGGTTAAAAAAGTATATTGATTTTAATACTCAAAAAAGATCTAAAGCAAAAAATTCATTTGAAAAGGACTTTTTTAAGTTGATGAACAACTCTGTATTCGGTAAGACGATGGAGAATTTACGCAAGAGGGTTAATATTAAACTGACACATGATGAAAATATTTTATTGAAGTATATAGCAAAACCTTCATTTGTTAGTTCAACGATGTTTAACAAGAATTTATTTGGTATTCATAGAATAAAAGAAAGCTTGTTATTAAACAGACCTTGTTATGTTGGAATGTGCATTCTAGATTTATCAAAATATTTCATGTATGCTTTTCATTATAATTACATTAAGGAAAAGTACGAGGATTTAGCAAAGCTTTATTCACTGACACTGATTCATAATGTTATGAAATTAAAACCAAAGATGCATATGAGGATTTTTAAAAGGACAAAGATTTATTTGATAATAGTGATTACAATAACAACTCAACATTTTATTTCGACAATAATAAAAAAGTAATTGGAAAATTTAAAGACGAAGCCGCAGGTATTCCAATCGTTGAATTTGTCGGATTAAGAAGAAAAATGTATTCATATTTATCAGAAAATGAAGTTAATGTTAAAAAGTGTAAAGGAATTAAAAAAACTTGTTGTTAAGAAAACAATAGTTCATAAAAATTACAAAGATACTTTGTTTAATTCAACCCAAAGTAATCACACCTTTAAAGTTATTCGTTCTGATAAACATAATCTTTCCAGCTATGTTATAAATAAAACATCTTTATCATGTTATGATGATAAAAGATATAATCTTGATAATGGTATTGATACATTAGCTTATTCTTAAATAATAGAACCATAAATTGTTAACTGAGTATTTTTAACGTTTAAAGAATTAATATAAATAACATCATTTATTTTTAATTTATTAGCATAATTAATAGAAATAGATTCATTTTTTTCTGTTATGTTTTTTGCATTGTAACTTTGAAGAATTACATTTTCTTTATTTTTTAGCTGTAATTTAGCTTCCCCTTTAGCTATTTTAATAACATCAACAAGAAGAATTAAAATGCAATTTTGTTTAATTGTTATATTATTACCATTTTGAACTAAACCAGGACTAGCATTTACAGTTTTCCATTGAAATAATCCACTATCGGTATCTTCGGTATAACATGTTAAGAACAATGGAGGTTTTCTTATTAATTGTCTTTCTATTTTATTTACTTTTTCATTTATATTATTGAATATTCCCATTATATTTATTATTCCAGTTAAATAAAACTAAAGTTTTAACTTTAATAAAAACTAAAGATTAACTCAAAAGTCTGTCATCATCATAAAATACATATTCATCCAATATGTAGAATCTGACGTAACTATTCGTCAAAAGCGTAAAATTTATTTCTGTAGATGATGAACTGTCATAAGGATGAATGTCAAACATTGTCCCTTTTTTTAGATAAACTTTAATTATTTTCTTATACATAGACATTGTTGTGTCCGATTCAATGTCAAAGTCCTCGGCTGTTATATTTACACTATTATTGATAAATATACTAAGAAATGGATCAAAACTATCATTCCGCCACCTAAATATAAAATACGATATTGGGCTTTTCCTCAGTTCATCTTTAAACCCGGCCCCCGCTAATAAAAACTTAATATCTATTATATAAATTCCGGTTTTTTCGACTAAAAACACACCTTTTAAAAGTACATCTGGTACAGTTAGTTTATATTCTTGGTTTGTGTTTATAAAATCTTTATAATCTACGATAATTCCAGATCCTAATTCAAATGCATTTAAATAGTTCAGACCGACTATATTTTCATATGTTGAATATATCCAGGCATCCCGACAGTCAAAATACTTTTTCATTTTTATGTATTCATGGGGACCGTATTTAAACCTTGGATCTGTTTCATAAAAACTGTTATATTCAAAAAGAAACACTTCACGTTTTACTTTTTCTATTTCTTTTTCCAATTCTTTTATTTTTTTGTCTTTCTTTTTAAGTTTAAGAATTACTTCAGCTAAATCATCAACTCGTTTTGTTGTAGCAACTTCAGAAGCAGACAAATTGTCAACTGTATTCTTTGTTCTAGCTAACTGTGTTTCTTGTTTTAAGAAAACATTTTTTACTTTTGTAATTTCTACAGCATTAGTAGAAATTGCTTGGGTATTAGTGGTTATTGCTTTAGTATTAGCAGTAACTAACTCTCCTTGTTTAACTGATTTTTCAACTACAGAGTCCAGATCATTTATTATTTTTTTAATTTTATCATTAAATTCATTAATATCTTTTTGTAATAAACCTGTAAGTGTACTTAATTCCACGTACTTTAAATTGTAACGTGTGTCAACAGTACTAATTAAGGTTCGAAGTTGTTTCTTTAAATTTTTTAGCTGATCATTAATTGTGTTAATTGCTTCAGTATTAGTAGCAATTGATTCTCCTTGTTTAACTGATTTTTCAACTACAAAGTCCAGATCATTTTTATGTCCTTCAACTTTAGCATTAAGCTGCGTCGTATCTTCTTGTAATTTTTTTGTAATATTACTTAAGTCTGCATACTTTAATTGTGACGTGTGTCAACAGTACTAATCCAAATTCGAAGTTGTTTCTTAAAGTCTTCTATTTTAGAATTAAGCTCTTTTTTAAGGTTATCTAATGCTGTGTCATGGTCATCACCTCTTTGTGAAGCTGCCTTTTCCAATTCAGATTTATATTCTGTAAGTTTATTTGAAATTAATTCTTATAAATCTTGATTCTTTTTTTCAGTTTCAGTATTTAGTTTATTTATTTCTGTTTTGATTTCTAACTGATACATATTTTGTAACTTTTTCTCAGCTTCAATAATGTTGTCTTTTAGTTCTTCATGTTTAATCATACTATCTTTTAATTCTTGAATTTGAGTAAATAAAATGTTTAAATTGACTCGAAATACTTCTTTTATGTTGTCATCTGTCAAATCAGATTTCTCTTCAAGTTCTTTAATAGAATCAACCATAGCTTTCATTTCTTTTTCAATTTTTATCTTGTAATTCAACTATTAATAAAGAATTCTTTTTAAAACCTTTTGTTAATTCTTCAATATTCTTTACTTCTGCTTCTAGTGTCTGTTTTATACTTTTAATATCTTCAAGATTATAGTCATCTATTACACTTTGAACATTTTTATACATAAACCGTCTTGAAACTGCATCGTTGGGTTTATCTGGATTTCCTAGGTTTATAAGGTTATTACCTCCCATATCTAATGCTCTGTTCATTGTGTTATCAAGTTCCTTATTTCTGTGAAGATATGATTCCATGTCCTTTTTAAGCTTTTTGTATTGTTTTTTAGTAGCATAATCACTTAAATCAATATCAAATTTAACTTTACTTATACTGTCAGGTTCACTTATTTGTTCTATATTATTAAAATCTCCCATTATATATTACCAGTAAAGCTTTTTTCTAAAAAAAACTTACTTGGTTTGTCAATATATAAGAAATCATATTTTTGATTTGTTGCATTAGCAAAAGAGTTAGGGTTAATATTTTGTTCATTACAAATCATATCATTTTCTCGTTTTCCTGGACTTTCAAATAAAATATAATGTGAACAGGTAATACGGATGTCTTTTGGTGCTTTATAGTAAGACTGACTTAAATAAATAACACAACAGTTTTTGTGACGTCCTTGAATAAAGTATTTTGTTATTTCATTTTGAACCTTTTTATCTTCACATACAAAATCATCAAACATTACTACTTTTTGTTTTCCTGATTCAAGATCATTAACATCAATTATTTCATTATTAGAACATTCAAGTATTTTATTTGGATCTACTTTAATTCTTTTTGCAATTTGACTTAAGTGGTTAATTAAATCTTGATATTTCGATTGTTCTAGGTTTTTAGCATATAAGTATAATTTATCATAATATATAAGAGGTTTTCGAAGTATATGCATTAAAGTATTTGTTTTTCCAGATCCAGAAGATCCACATATTAACATTCTAAAACATGAATCTGGCATAAAGGGATATTGCTTAAATTGTTTAAACTTATTAGATTTATCACTTTTTGTATCATAATTTGGAATTTCCATTTATATATAATATTACAATATCTTACATTATCTTACATTATTTTACATTATCTTACATTATCTTACATTATTATATAAATGCAATCAAAACTTAATGAAATGAGAATAAGATAAAACTTAGTCGGGCAAAAGATGAGAGCTCTTAGAGAAGAAATAATGAGAGAAAAAATTCAAAAAGCTACAAATCGGGATATGTACACTGAAATTTATAAGCCAATTACTGAAGGAATAAAAAGTCAAAAAGAAGAATTGTCAAGTCAGTTAAAAGCATTACCTGGAATTAAGGAGCAATTAGCGTTACTTCCAAAAAGTATATCAGAAGATCTGACACAAGGTATTACTGAATTAACTAAAGGAATGCAGGAAGAATCTAAAAAGCAACAAGCTTTAAAACCGGCTCCCTATACACAAATAGATTGGGGAAATGAACCTGTTGGATGGGTTCCTCAAGATGAATTTAAGAGATTAGAAGATTATGGAAAAGAAAAGATGGAAATAACTGAAACAACTGATGATACAACTGAAGAATCAGAAGAAGAAGAATTGGGAGCAAGACCAAAAGAATTCGATCCGGAGGTATTAGATAAAGAAATTGATTTAGATCTTTTATATGCAAAACAATATTGGACGCCGCAAGAAGTGTTTGAATTTTTTCACACTGAATCTGAAAATCCTGATGAAAAAAAAATGACTAGGGAAGAAGTAGAGGATATCATAGAAAAGGTATCAAAGAAAATAAAAAAAATTGGGTAACAAATCTGGTGCAATAAGTAGAATGAAAAATCCCAAATGGACAATATGGTAATTTAATTATTAACTTAAATACACTTTATAGTCAAAACAAATTAATTGCTAAGGATAGAATAACTGGAAAGGAAGTAATTAACACTAAAGTAGATAATGATTTGATTGTTCTGATTAATAAAAGATATAACAATAATAAAAAACATTCAATTCATTCAAGAAAAATATTTAAAGAATTAACAGAAAAATCAGGATTACCCATCAATAAAAGATTTATGAAATTTAAAAAAGTAATTAGAGGACAGGGTTATAACGTCTGTCCATGTAATCCAGAAGAATTGGTTAATGACTTGGAGTTAATTTGTGGTTCGACTGATGCTGGAAATAATAATGAAGAACTAAAAAATGAAGGTATTAGGGTAGTAGACCAATTATTAAAAATGAATAAATTGTTACCAGAACAACATGAAATGTTATATAAAAAATATTTTTCTTGAATATATAAATGGAACAAAAAATTGTGTTAAGTTCTGAAACAGTTAAAAACGATAATAAAAATAGTCCGAGTGATTTTACAATCAGATTTAGTCGTTCTTTAATTTTAGATAAAAATAAAACTCATGTTGTTGGTTTGGATAGTATTAACACTATGACCTACTCTTGGCATAATATTAGTGATGAATATGATAATAAAAGAATTCGTTATAATAATGGTAAAGAATGGAAAGATATTATATTTACAAATGGTTCTTACAGTTACACAAATATTAATAATTTTATCAGAGAAACATTAATAAGTAATGGTGATTATGAATTTGATAAATCAGACATTGGTCCAATAAGTTTGGAATTTGATTTAAGTAGTTTTAAGGTTTTTATTTCAATTCATGATAATTTTATGTTGGATTTAAGAAAGTCAAATTTTCATACATTGCTTGGATTTGAGAAAAAAGCATTGAGAAATACTGAATGGGGAACTACAACACCAAATATAACTAACTCTGTGGATACAATTTATATTCATTGTGATCTTATTGATAATTCACTTGTTGATGGTAATTTTAGTGATATTATCTATGCTTTAAGTACTGCAGATTTAACAAGAGCTTATCCATTTACAAAAGAACCACAAAGAGCTGGATATTCTGAAATTAATAAATATATTATAAATTCAATTACAATATATATTACAGATGTATTTGGTAGAATAATTAATTTTAATAATGTCGAAACAAGTTTTACACTAATTTTAAAAGAAATATGAAATTATAAATTTTAGTTTTATATAATGTACAAGAAAGTTTATGATAAAAATAAAGGAATGTTTATTTATGTTGATACTCACACAGGAGAAGAAATTATACGCGGTACAGGTATCTTTGACACTTTAACGAAATTGTTTTCAAGTGGAGTTGCATCTTCAATTAGCACAGCTGGAAAAAAAGCATTAGAAACAGCAGGAAAAGCAGCACTTGAAAGTGAAACAAAAAAGATTGGAGCGGAAGTTGGAAATTTAGCTGCTGATAAAATTGTTGAAAAATTTAAAAAGAAACCTTCTCCGGCAGTTGGTAATTTAATTGCTAAGGAATTACAAAAAAAGAATAACAGTAAAAATAATGAGGAGGAGGATATTAATATGAGAATAAATAGAATATTGTTAGGATCTGGGACTTTAGCTCGACAAAAACGTATTAACAGATTAATTTATAAAAAAATAAAATAATATATAATATATACATGTTTAGAACAAAACAATATTGTGAAAGGTACGAACTAACTACTATTCAATTAGATACAGCCTTCATATCTGACTTGGGAAATAATGTTAAGCAACAAAAAAGTGGATATCACTTTACAATTAATGATAGAAGCTCATATTTTGATTGGTTTAATGGTTATTTTGAAGTAAGTTTTAAAGTAAATAAGCTTGCTGATGGTAATTATTATGCTGATGGAGATCAAATTGCTTTAATTAATAATGCAGCTTCATTAATTGATCAGTTAGTGGTTAAACAAAATGGAAAAATTGTATATGATTGTAATAATTTATATAAGGTAATAAATATAAAGGATTTAGTTGAACTATCTAAGGATTATGCAGAATCAACTGGAACAAATGAATTTATCTCTTTAGATACTACTGCTGTTGCCGAAAGTAGGGGTGATCAAGCTGGATATAATAAAGGTTTTGCTACTAGGAAGTTATTAATCCAAGGTGGTAATGAGATAAATGCTAAAATTCCATTAAATAATTATTCATTTTTTCAGGGTTGAGAAACTAATATTATACCTCCAAGTCAAATTCAAATAACACTGCAGCTGACAGATGATGATGAATTAATTTTTAGAGCTTATGCTGCTGATGCTGGTAGAGTAATTGTAACTAAATTAATTTTGTGGGTTCCACGTTTAATTTTTAATGAATTTGGACTTAATCTAATTTCTGAAAGATTTACAAAAGCAAGATGGTCATACCTTCGGGAAATGGTGACACAATCAACTGATACACAACAAAATAATATAACCTTTAGAATAACAGCTGGTATAACAAAACCACAACATGTATTTGTTTATTTACAACGACCTGACAAAAGTAATTCACAACAACATAACCCACACCTGTTGGATACATTTAAGGTAAATGCTAATAATTATAATTGCACTTTGAGCTCCTGTCGTCTTGAAGTTGGTAATGGTGTTTTTATCCAGAGTCAGAATACACAAGTATATCAAGAATATATGACGATGTAATTAATTATTATTATAAACAAAATAATAAGACTACTGGAAGTCTGCTAAATAGATCAAATTTTTCTAATTTATTTGGATTTGTTCATTTTAACTTGGAATGTAAAAAGGAAGTAACAACAGAAGATCCTAAGCATATTACATTAACAGCTAAATTAAATATTCCACCAGCAGCTAATATTCGTGTTTATGCAATTGTATTGTATGAAGAAACAGTTGAAATAAATACTATTGGAAATGAACTTGTTATTATTTAGATAAAATAAGCTTTAAATATATGATGGTATCAAATTATATTGAATATAAAGTTAACCTTACAGATGGACAAAAGAAAAATTTAGCACAAGCTTATAATAATAAAATTCCACATACTTTTAGATTAAAACATGAACAATTACGTGGAAACTTCCCTTTACTTCTAACAAAAACACAAATTAATCAAATTGAAAAGTCTATTAGAAATAACAAGGGATTAGAAATTACAATTTCGAAAAAACAAATGTCCAGTCAATGTCAAAATGGTGGATTTTTAGGAGCTTTGTCTGGTTTGTTAGGAAAAACAATTCTTCCAATGGTAGCAAAAATAGCTCCAAAAATATTAGCTCCTCTAGGCATCGGAGCCCTTTCTGGGCTGGCCAGTACTGGTGTTAGTAAAATACTTGGAAATGGTATGATTTCGGTAGCTAATGATAAGAGAAATATTATATCGCCATATCTTACACCTAATCAAAGAAAGCAACTAGTAGGATCTGGAGTGATTAAATTAACACAAAAACAGAAACAAAATGGTGGGGTTTTCGGTATGTTGGCTGCTAGTCTAGGGATACCTTTGATTACGTCTTTGTTAAGTAGAAAAGGACATGGTCAGGGTATACAGATTGATTCTCAGAGAAGACCTTACAGAGGAATTCCTATAGTAAAAAAAAAAAAAAAAAATTATAAACAAACCTATTTCTAACTTTGAAATTGAACAATGGATAAAACAACTCCGTATAACAAACTTTAGGGGTGTATTTAGTAGAAATAATTTACCAAAAACAAAAGCAAAGGACGAGTGCGGAATTATAAATTTGAACGACTCTGTTGGACCTGGAACACATTGGGTTTGTTACTTGAATACTTTGTACTTTGATCCATTTGGGCTTCCTCCGCCGAAAGACGTAATTAAGTATATACCAAATGTAAAATACAACAATGTTCAATATCAAGACAAAACAAGTACACTCTGTGGATATTATTGTTTATTTTTCATAAAAATGTTACAATCAAAGTACCGTTGTATGATTTACTGTATAAAATACTAAAAGTTAATAATGTAAAACAAAATGAACAAACTATTATAAATTATTTTAACCAATAAGGACATATAAATTTTTCTTCTGGGTTTTAAACTTTGTGCACTTACAAAATAGAAACAAGAGGTTAAGTGAGGTTAAACTGACCCTGTTTTCGTGGTAGGATTTTGACAAATATTTGGTGGAAGTGTTTAATCATATTTTACTATAGGTTTTCATATAGTACAATGAAAACTTGTTTATTTTTTGTTTTTTAATTGTTTGACTTTGGGTTTTTTAGAAGTGGTCAAAAGGTTAAATAAGGTCAGATTGGCTCAAAACCATCATAATGTTCACTACTGTTGAAATCAATGATCCCGAAGGACTAGAAAATATATCAACACTGAGATGAAGTCAGGGCGACTTTTTATGGCTGCCTCACAGCACTTATAACAACCACTGTTGTGCTGTAAATATAATCTGAAAAGTAGATCCCCTGAAAGCACTGAAAGACATCAAAACAGAAATTAAATAGTTGCGGACGCATTGGTCAAGAGGGCCAAGACGCTTTCCTACGGAGGTGAAGGCCCCTGGTTCGAATCCTGGCTACTCCCACTGCGGTGTGTCCTTGGGCAAGGCACTTTATCACGATTGCCTCAGTCAACCCAGCTGTAAATGGGTACACGTACCAGCAAATTGCTGGGGGTGACGTATAATTGGTTTCAACTGTTCTTAATATAGGGCCGCAGAAAAGCTCTAGAGTTTATGTTAATTGTTTCACCAAGCGACGGTAAATAAATCTTACTTTTACCTTTACCAGTGCTGAATATCATATGGAAAGTTTCTTGTTTAACAGAACTGGGTGGGGTATGGCAGCAATTTGCACTCGTTTCTTTTTCTTTACAGAGACTAGACTTTAGGGTTTTTACTGAAAAAATTTCATGTTGCTGTTAACGAACACATATGTAGGCTATTTGATCTGCAACAAAATCCTGAAAGGCCCAAATCTTGGGATAACTTTGCGCCAAAATGAATTCAAGAATTATCAGAATAGATCTACAGTATAAGTATTAATTTATATGTACTTACCTCACTCTTACGTAAAACACAAGATATATCGATAGTTAATTGAAAGGCGATTTTATTCAGTTGTTCTAATATGTAACAGTATCACCGAAAGACACCAAAAATACTAGTCCAAATAATTAGACGTGAAAAAGTTGTCATTTGACGTTCAACAGTCAATATTCTGACATTTTACATTTTTACTATCAAAGCCTTTTTCGACGTCTAAACGCTAAGTATGAAAGAAGTGTAGCATAAAATCAATTTCTAAAACATTATAAAGTCGCTAAACTTTGTACCTAATAGGAACAAAAATACCTTTGCTTCAATTCTGCAAGGTTAAAATGATTTACAATCAATTATTATCCGCGAAATGACGCTTCATCTTTTTGACATCGAATGTTTATATTTGACATGCCACCATCTTGTTTCGAAATTGAAAGTACTAATTAAATTTGATCGGCGGTAGACGAAAAAATATCTTCCGCCAAATACTTAAGGTATTAGATCACTAATAGAGAACCTCCTTTCTGAAGAGTATTCAATTCCTACTATAAACCTACTTTTACTGCAATTCTTAGGGGTGTGTAGGTTCAAGCCCTACTGGGACCAAAATTTTTTTTCCTTATTTTCCTTTTTTCTCGTAAGTTTTACTTCTTTCAAGACTTATTATTGATTTCTTGTACAAAAATGGAAAAAGATGAATCTTATAATCAATTTCTTGGTGTTCAAAGTGAATTTACTACTTAAACAGAAGGGGTAGAGTTGCACATCTTTAAAAATATTGAGTTACACGCGGTGAAAGTTCTTTATTTTGCTTTCACTCTTAGATTATATATTGTGGAAGAAATTTAGATAGGTTTTACGTCTGCCGTAGGGTTAATTTTAAATGGAGTAAGCAAAATTCAAAACAGAAACACAGCATTCGACCTTATTTTTTCAATGTTGAAGTATGAATTTTGTCTCATTAAATCCGCTTACTTGAGGCACCATAGAAAAAATGATATGTACATTTTTATTTTGTGTTTTATAATTGTTTACCAATAGTGTGATGTTTCTTTTATTAAAATTAATGGTAAAATGAGTTCTCTGCAAACGTTTTGGATAGTGGCTATCACTTTGAAATTTGTCTCTACTTGAGCTTGAGGAGATACCATAAGTTATACAAAATTTATAAAAAACGGCACGGTAAAAGTTGTTTAAAAATTGCAAAATAGTGCAAAACACGGTTACCTCTTAGAATATGCCAAGCAAAGGCCATTTTGTAAACATTACTATTAGTGCTCTAATACCTTAATTGTAATTTTGATTTTTTTCATCATAAATATATATTTTCTATTTTTGTCCTTACAAATTTTAAATGTCTCTTCTGGAAATAGAAAGATTATTAACATTTATAGTTTCTCTGTATGAGAAAGCGAAAAGGTAACTTTCGTTCAAGAAATAATTCTAATATGCAAATCATGTTTACATCCGGAACACCCTCGGTTATTACCGTGCCACTATTCAAAACTTTCAACGGATTGGATACTGGATTAATTAATTGGTTAATTAATAACAAATAAGGTAAAATATAACTTTTAATTGCTGCCATAAAGCACATTTATGATTATTCTTCATACTCAATGTGAAAGTTTCAGTCATTTTTGCCAGAAAGTCGTTTAAAAACCTTCAGATCAAAATTCAAATCTGAAGCGATTTTTGTGCTATACGTTATTTCAGTTCAACGTTCACTCTCTTGCACACCGGTTACATTAGCATTCACCTCTGTAGTAGGCTCAGAAAGTAGTTCCAAATCACGTGATAAAATCGATCACATGACCGTGGATTCAAAATGGCTTCTCGAACGCCGGTAAAAGAAAAACAGATAGATTGTTTCGTTTGTTTTACTGCAAATTCGAGGTCAATCAAGCTGAATGGTCGTAAATCCACCAACGAAAATTTTATAAGTAAGCTTGATGTAGTTTTAGGGGACAATAACAATTTTGTTTACATATTTATGCGCATTAAGTGTAAAGAGGCATGAAAATATTTTCATATTTATCTTCAAAAATATCATCTTTTTGTCTGATTTAACATAACTCTGATTCAACTATTCGCCAAGCCTTGCATTTGGATAATTAAAATTCAACTCCCATTTAAATAAAATGCAAATTTCCAGTTTTGCCAAGATTCTTGACATTTAGCCTGTTGCAGAGGTGTATGGTGAGGAACGAACGACAACTCTGCTTGGAGATTGTTCAACGTTAAGACCTGACATAACATGGAAAATAAAAAATGTAAAATATCAATTAAAATGAACTTATAAAGTGATATGAGTTATGTCAGGTCTTATATTTAGGACTACAAAAATACTAACGGACTTTGTAAACATTCGGCGCGCATGCAGATATTCAGGTGTCAGTACATCCGAATCAACGTTTTTTTTTAAGAAAGAGATACACAAAGTAAATTTACGAAAAAATATTTAAGTTCAGTGATATTACAGTATATTCGACAACTTAAATTGAAATAAACGAAATTATAATGGCAAAATATAGATTCGAAACTATCGCTACGAAGTCAGCTTTACATAATGAAATACTACAACAACAACAACAACAACAAAATATTGACACTAAAGGAAAATAAGCTAATTTATTTCAAGAAACAAGCTTATTTTTCAGAAGTTGAAATTCAGGTCATCAGTATTTCTGATGTACCCCTCATAAATACATAATTTGCTTAAGCGTAGGCAGGGTTTCCGCTGCAATTCGCCAAATACGCCAATGGCGAAAAAAATAAAAAAAAGTGGCGGAAAAATATTTTGCCATAAATGTATTTTTTTAATATGTATTTCTTTGTCTAAAGTACTCTCTATCTAGTCTAAAAATCAATATTACCCGCGGCCGTTTCCGTTCATAATACACAATACACAGCGTGTCACCAACCGAGGGATTAGCGATTCGACATCCATTACGTAACGCTTCCACGTGTCTCTCGATCTCTGACTTTAATTGAAACATGCGATAAACCAATGACAGCTTTGGGTGTAGAACGCGTGACGTATTTTATCCTCAAAATTATTTAGCTCCGCCTTTATACATGTCATTGTTGATTGAAGTAATTACTGATATATCGTCAAAGAAATGAAAATCATGTTTCACGGACTGACGTAAAGGTCAATGACAGATGTTAGATGAAAAACGCACATCAGTTATAAATTTCGCGGCAATCTTTTAACGAGCGGAATCACGAAAGTAGTATCTGTAAGAACCATTTGTAAATATGACATCTTTCCATTCTTTAACATTATCATAACGAATTCTTTTATTATCGTATTCATCACTAATATTATGCAAGTAGTAAGTCATAGTGTTAATACTATCCAAACCAACAACATAAGTTTTATTTTTATCTAAAATTAAGGAACGGCTGAATCTGATTGTAAAATCGCTTGGAGTATTTTTATTATCGTTTTTAACTGCTTCAGAACTTAACACTATTTTTTCTTCCATTTATATTCAAGAAAAATATTTTTTATATAACATTTCATGTTGTTCTGGTAACAATTCATTAATTTTAAATAGTTCATCAATTATGCTAATACCTTTATTTTTTAGTTCTTCATTATTATTTCCAGCTTCAATATTACCACAAATAAGTTCTAAATCATTAACAAATTCTTCTGGATTGCATGGACAAATGTCATAACCTTGACCCCTAATTACTTTTTTTAATTTCATAGATCTTTTATTGATAGGTAATCCTGATTTTTCTGTTAATTCTTTAAATATTTTCCTAGAAAGTATTGAATGTTTTTTATTATTGTTATATCTTTTATTTATTAAATCAATTAAATCATCAACTACTTTTCCTGTGTTTTTATTTATTTATAGCAATCAATTTGTTTTGACCATAAAGTTTATTAAGATCAATCAATAAATTACCATATTGCCCATTTGGTGAAAATTTATATGGATTATGATGTTTCATTCCCTTTCCAAATACATCTGATCCGTTAATCATATTTGATAAGCGTTTACCGTATTTTTTAAGATTTTCTCTGTCTAATTCTAACTCCGAAACATACTCGCCTGCAGCCATAGGTTCTGCATTTCTAAATTCATTTTTTTTATTTGGTTTCTCTTTTTTGTATTCATTTATTCTACGAGAACACTCCTTTAAATTCTTGGTAACCTCTTTTCTTGTTTTTATCCAATAGTCTTTATCTTTGATTATTGCTAACTCTGTTAATGTGAGTAATTCATATTCTGATAATATATCTCTATTGATATTTTTATTTAAATTTGCCCTCATTTCTTCTTCTGATTCTCCTGATTCATCAGTTGTTTCGTATGGGTATGATGGGTCCGATTCTTTTATTATATCAATTGTTGGAACCGTTGTTTCAGTTATTCTCATCTTTTCTCTTCCATAATCTTCTAATTTCTTAAATTCATCTTGAGGAACCCATTCAATAGGTTCATCTCCCCCAATTTACTGGTATATATTCTTGTTGTATTTTGGATTTTTCTGCTTCTTGTATTCCTTTAGTTAATTCAGTAATACTTTTCGGAAGTAACGCTAATTGCTCTTCGATTCCAGGTAATGCTTTTAACTGCCTTGATATTTTTTCTTTTTGACTTTCTATTCCTTCTGTAATTGGTTTATAAATTTCACTATACATTTCCCGACCAGTAGCTTTTCTTATTTTCTCTCTCATTATTTCATCTCTAAGAGCTCTTACCTTTTGCCCGACCAAGTTTTTTCTTATTCTTATTTCATTAAGTTTTGCTAGCATTTATATAATAATGTAAGATAATGTAAGATAATTATGACACAAAAAGTGATAAATCTAATAACTTTAAGCAATTTAAGCAGTATCCTTTTATGCCAGATTCATGTTTTAGAATGTTAATATGTGGATCTTTCGGATCAGGAAAAACAAATACATTAATGCATATGCTCCGAAAACCTCTTATATATTATGATAAATTATACCTGTATGCTAAAACCCTAGAACGATCTAAACATCAGGATTTAATAGAAAGTTTAAATACAATTGCAAAAAAAAATAGATCCAAATAAAATACTTAAATATTCTAATAATGAAATAATTGATGTTAATGATCTTGAATCAGAAAAACAAAAAGTAGTAATATTTGATGATTTTATATGTGAAGAAACAAAGATTCAAAATGAAATAACATAATACTTTATTCAAGGACGTCACAAAAACTGTTCTGTTATTTATTTAAGTCTGTCTTACTATAAAACACCAAAAGATATCCGAATTAACTGTTCACACTATATTTTGTTTGAAAGCCCAGGTAAAAGGGAAAATAATATGATTTGTGATGAACAAAATACAGATCGTGATTCTTTAAATAATGCAACAAAACAAAAATATGATTTCTTATATGTTGACAAACCAAGGAAGTTTTCAAGAAAAAACTTTACAGAAATTATATAGGATGGGAGGTTTTAATGATGTAAAACAAATAAGTGGACCCGACAGTATAAGTAAGGTTAAATTTGATATTGATTTAAGTGATTATGCAACTACAAAACAATTCAAAAAGCTTAAAAAGGAAACGGAATCGTTTCTTCACAGAAATAAAGAACTTGACAATAAAATGTTTAAACCATTAGATATGGGAGGTAATGAAATAATTAATTTAGGAAATCCAGATAAACCCAGTGATGCAGTTTCAAGACGGTTTATGTTTAACAAAATTCAAAGTGTAATAGAAGACTATAATCTTGGAGACATAAAATCTGTTAACCAGACACTAGAAGCACAAGTAAAAAATATTGAAGAATTAGAAAAAGACTTTAAAAACAATCAAGCATTAATAGTTGAGTTACAAGGTAAATTTGAAGAAGAAATGAAAGCTATGGTTGATACAATGGAAGAAATTGAAAAGAAATCTGATTTGACAGATGACAACTTAAAAGAAGTATTCAGAGTCAATCTAAAAATTTTATACGAGCAATACGAGGAATTAAGAAATAGTATGATTAAACATGAAGAATTAAAAGACAAAATTGCTGAAGCTGAGAAAAAGTTACAAAATATGTATCGGTTAGAAATCAGAACAGAAATAAATAAAATAAATACTGACTTTACTAAAAACAATCAAGATTTGTTTGACACATTTTCAAATAAACTTGCAGAATATAAATCTGAACTGGAAAAGGCAGCTTCACAAAGAGGTGATGATCATGACATAGCATTAGATAACCTTAGAAAAGAGTTCAATTCTAACATAGAAAAATCTAAGAAACAACTTCGGGACTTACAGAAATATTACAAAAAGATATTAACGAATTTAAAACTAAAATTGAAAAAAATAAAAATGAACTGGACTTTGTAGTTGAAAAATCAGTTAAACAAGGAGAATCAATTACCTCTAATGCTGAAGCAATTACCACTAATGCAGAAGAAATTACAAAAGTAAAAAATGCTTTTTTAAAACAAGAAACACAATTAGCTAGAACAAAAATTACTATTGACAATTTGTCTGCTTCTGATGTAGCTACAATAAAACGAGTTGATGATTTAGCTGAAGTAATTCTTAAACTTAAAAAAAAGCAATAAAAGAAGAAATAGAAAAAGTAAAACGTGAAGTATTTCTTTTTGAATACTACAATAGCAGACAACTACATGTAAAATATTATCTTTATACAAAATTTGATATTGAAGATAAACAGTTACAACAAAAGGTATTAAAGACCTCAGATTTTTTTTTTTGCATTATTTGGAATACGAGTTAATAAGATTACAGATTATAAAAGTTTTATTAAAAAAGTAAAAGATGATAGATTTGAAATCCAACAAGATGGGGATAACATAATTGAAATGTATATTATCATTGAATACTCTGGTAAAGAATTAAATTTGTTTATTTTTAGATGGAGTTGTGATCACACGAGCGGATATGAGCATATATCACCTGAGGTTAAAAAAACAACACTGGTTTTTAAGAAATAAATTGAAATAAATTGAAGCAAAGGAACATTTACAATTTGGCCAAATTTAAACACGAGAAACATACCGCTGGATTTTACTATAGAACCAGGAAGTTATGTCAAGTTCTATCCGGTTAATCTAGTTAACCAGATTATTTAAATGGAATGTTGGTAATGCTAGTCCTGGTTTAGTTCAAAATGGTAATAATGTAAACATGAAACAAAATTGCATCATAATTATTCTTATAGATGCAATTAAATTAGATAAAGGAGAAGCTAAATTAGAATTAAAAAAAAAACAAAGAAAATAAAATTCTTCAAAGTTACAATGTAAAAAATAGCAGAAAAAATGAATCTATTTCTATTAATTATGCTGATCAGTTTAAAATAAATGATATAATCTATATAGATGGTTTAAACATTAAAAATATTCAATTAACAATTTACGGTGGAATTATGTCTCCCACCACACAGTGGTGTGGGAGACATATTGATTTACTCCAGTCTGTGTGTGTGCGTGTGTGTGTGTCTGTGTGTGTGTGTCTGTCACAAAGCCTGTCCGCACTCTAAGTCGAACATTTCTCATCCGATTTTCACCAAACTTGAACATAAGGTGTTTGACCATAAGACCTCGGCCAAGTTCGATAACTAGCCAAATCGTTCCAGACGTCTTGGAGTAATGGCCCTTGAATTACCAAAAATTGGCCTTTTTACTCTTGTCCGCACTCTTATTCAAACATTTCTCATCCGATCTTCACCAAACTTGAAAAAAATGTGTTTGACTATGAGATCTCGACCAAGTTCGATAACTAGACAAATCAGTCCAGGCATTTTGTAGTTACGACCCTTGAATTATCGAAAAATCGGCCTTTTTACTCTTGTCCGCACTCTAAGTCGAACACTTCTCATCCGATCTTCCCCAAACCTGAACAAAATGTGTTTGACCATGAGACCTCGGCCAAGTTCGATAACTAGCTAAATCGGTCCAGGCATTTTGGAGTTACGGCCCTTGAATTACCGAAAAATCTGCCTTTTTACTCTTGTCCGCTCTCTAAGTCGAACATTTCTCATCCGATCTTCACCAAACTTGAACAAAATGTGTTTGGCCATAAGACCTTAGCCAAGTTCGATAACAAGCCAAATCCACACAGGCACTTTTGATTTATGACCCTTGAATTACTGATTGGATCCACTCATCCAGACCATCTAATTGGATCCACTCGTCTAAACCATCTAGAGACACTAAACATTTTTCATAGGGGCAGTTGTGGGAGACATGCTCTTTTCTCAAAAGCATCTCTAGTTTAATTTATATAACCAGGCTGAGCGTGAAGCTCATAAGAAGCTGAAGCTCCATAAACTAATGTATTAATACCATTATCAAGAATATATCTTTTATCGTCATAACATGAAAAAGATGTTTTATTAATAACATAACTGGAAAGATTGTGCTTATCAGAACGAATAACTTTAAAAGTGTGGTTACTTTGGGTTGAATTAAACAAAGTATCTTTGTAATTTTAATGAACGATCGTTTTCTTTACAACATGTTTTTTTTTTTATTCCTTTACATTTTTTAATGTTATTTTGATTTTCTAATAAATATGAATACATTTTACTTCTTAATCCAACAAATTCGACAATGGGAATTCCGGCAGCTTCATCTTTGAATTTTCCAATTACTGTTTCATTATAATCGAAATAAAATTTTGAATTACTATCATAATTACTATTATCAAACAGTTCTGAATCTTCATAAAAATCCTTATATGCATCTTCGGTGTTTATTTCATAATATAATGAATCAGTGTCAGTGAATAAAAGTTTTGCTGAATCTTTATACTTTTCCTTAATGTAATTATAATGAAAATCATACATTAAATATTTTGATAAATCAAGAATACACATTCCAACATAACAAGGTCTGTTTAATAATAAACTTTCTTTTATTTTATGAATACCAAACAAATTCTTATCAAACATTGTTAAACTAACAAATGAAGGTTTCGCTATATACTTCAATAAAAGATTTTCATCATGTGTTAATTTAATATTGATTCTTTTGCGTAAATTCTCCATCGTCTTACCGAATACACTGTTGTTTATGAGTTTAAAAAAGTCTTTTTAAAATGAATTCTTTGCTTTAGATCTTTTCTGAGTATTAAAATCAATATATCCTTTTAACCAAGGACTTTCATCAAAAGTTAATATTCTATGTATTTTTGTTACTTTTAATCCTAATTGTGCATATAGTTCAAGCTTTTTATAATGAATAACATAGTTTTGTTTTTTCATTAAAGTTGGAACTAATTTGTTTACATTACTTTTTCCTATTTCAAATTTTGTTTTAATATTTTTACTATAATTTGAAAGCCATTGATCTTGAATGAGTATCTTTTCAGGAGCTAAGGGATAATCATTATGAAGATCATGTAATTCTTTTGGATATTCAAGATCACATTCAATTATAAAGTTAGTTTTACCTTTTGCGATTATTTTTTTTATATGGTTTTAAAGTGACCCATCTAAAATTTCCAGAGGGCAAAGGTCGGCACATGGCCCAACCGTAGAGGTTATTGGCATCAAAGTACATAATGTATTTACTGTCTAATTTTGGATTATTGTTTTTCATATATTTATTGTTTGCTTTGCTGTAACGATTAGCTATATAACTTATTCCTCCTCTCAGTCCCTTTTCAATAAAAAGATACATATCAATATCAGTTATCGAATCCAGATTTATTCCAGTCATTTTGCATCCCAAGCTAAACCGGGACTACTAAAATAATGACAAGGGTCAAGTTTATAATATTCCAAACACAGTTTTCTAAAATTTTCAAAAACATCAGCTTAAAGGTCCATTACTAAGGGAAAGTGAGTTGGCAATTTTTTTCATAGCCAGTGCATAGACTTCTGCAAGACACTAAATAATGAAGATTGGCAGGTCAAAATTTACAGAAGGTCTTTGGAACTCAAAGAAATGTATGTGCATTATGTTGAAATTTCAATGAATCGACAGAATGACCCCCAGGTCTTTTTAACTTTCTTCATACTTCATAGAAAAATAATTGTACATATACTGCGATTTATTTCGAATTTCTACATACCAACTTTCATTTTCCAATAAAATGAAATAGTTTCTGTGCTTTTTAAAAGAAATTAAAATGTTCACTTTCCTTAGTATTGGACCTTTAAAGTAATACGTCAGTTTTTAAATATAGATAATGATATTCTCCTATTGTTTTTATTTCAAATTTATTCCAAACAGTTTTAGCATGCTCATATTCATTGTCAGATATGTGCATTTCGTTTAAAATTGAATAAAACTCTTCTTTAGGAGGTAATTTTATTTCTTTGAATTTTTTAAATGAATCCATGTAATCATATGGATAAATACCTTTTGTTTTTAATAATTCAATGTTATGGTTACTAAATTCTTGAGAAGTGTACTTAAATTCTGGAATATTTTTTACTAAGGTATCCAATGATTGAGACATAAATTGAAAACTATCTATAAAAATCAAATCACTTACCATAAATGCCATATATCTTTCCATATTGTTAGGAATAACATCTACTAGTATTTCTTTTTTAAATATTCCTATTTGTTGCATAATAAAATGACCATCATAACCTCTTAAATTATGAATAATAACAGGAATTTTGTGTGTTAGTCTAAAATTAATATTACATTCTGAGTGAGCACTTCCTCTAAATTTTCCTGTTATATGACAATGATCTCTTACTTAAGTTTCATTTTCCTTATATTCTTTTCCACAAATATGACAAGAGGTTTGTTTTTTTGAATAAAGCTTCATCTTTTTTAGACATTTTCAGATCTTTGTTAAAGTTTTCATTAAATATTTCTTTACAATATTCCTCTTCCTCAAGCATTTTCTAAATAGATTTATAAACTGCATTAGGACCTCTGTAAACTTGTGTTGGTTTAGTATATTTATCATCATAACAACAAACAACTTTATAACCGTAACCACAATCTATATTTTTTTGATATGGTTCAGTAAATGAAGATTCAGGTGATGGCAAAGCAGTTGATACTTTCTTAGTTATTGATTCAAAATCAGCATAAATTACAAAAGGTACGGCTAAGCCTTTGTAATAATTTTTAAAATGTATTTTACTTCCCTCTTTTGGCATTTTTATAGCTTGAATACCATTAATAGCTAAACAATTTGGAATATGTTCATTTAATATACTTTCTTGAGAAAAAATTTGTAAACATGATTTGCAGAAATGTTTTTTATTTGCATGTTTTGTTTTGTTAAACATTAATCTATTAAAGTCTTTTATCAAAACATAATGTGTTATTTTGTCATTATTAATTAACAACATGTCACAGTGTTCTTCATACTGATTTTTTGATATGTACAATGGATAAACATTATTATCTTCATAACCAAATATATTAAATGAAATATCATTCTGGGTTTCTATTTTAGGTATTTGATTTATTGTAACAGGAAATTTTATTCCTTTATAATTGAGTTTTTCTATATGCTTTTTATATTTTGAAACTCTTTGAGGGTCTTTTTCAACAGGAAATTTGTAAGCTAAATGACACCATCTAAAACATTCATTATCTTTATCATTCTTTATATTTATCAATCCTTTCATTGAAATCTGTAATTGCTTTGGTAATTCTAAATAACTTGAAGCAGCCAGCAGTGTATTTATATCTATTTGTATAATGAGCATCAACTGACTGTATTCTCCAGCCGCTTCCTTCTGAAATCCAATTACCAGTTCTATTTATTATTTCATCAAAAGCTTGACGTAAAGTGTTTTTAATTTGAAATTCTCTCATGATAATTAAAGCCTTTGATTGAAAATAAGCTGATTTATATATTGTATCTGTTTTACTAATTTTCGCAGAAGTTATTTTTAAAACAACATTTATTTTTATACCTTTTAAAGTTTTAAGTTCAGATTTAAGAATATCAAATGAGTCTTCTATAGTTAAATTTAGTTGATTTTTTTTGGATCTCGTCTATATGTAATTTTAATTTCAAATTTCTTAATATATAAATTTAAAGACCTCTTAATTTCTCTAACAGCCATCTATATATTATATTTAGAAAAAAAAATCGTTAAGCAAAAAATAAAAATAGAAATAAAAAATAAAAATAAAAAATTAAAAAATAAAGTTTAAGAAGAGATCAAATATTTGAATTTATACTTTCTCCCTTTTGTTTTAGATTTTCCGCTTTTTACTCGGTTTTTCCCTTCACAACACATTTTTATTAACCCAGAATTAATATCAAGGTCTTTATATGCTGCGTAAGTGCTTCTATATGTTTTTTTCTTCATTAGTGTCACAATCAGTTGCAATTATCTTTTTAGGATTGTTTCGATGATTATTTGGTCTGGGGCAATCACATAATCCTACATTATTTTCCTCTTCTGCTAATAAACAACCACAATCCCATTCGAATAAATCTATATTCTTTTCTAAAAGATAAGGATCTATAACATTTTGCAATTTATCAATCACATGGTTTTTATATTCATCGCTAACTATTTGATTAAGTTTTGATTTAATAACGTTTCTTCTTTTTAGTACTTTTTTTATGAATTTTTATCTTCATTCATTACTTCTCCTAAAGTGCTAGATAATTTTGGCATAATCATTCTATCTACCTTTCTATTAACCATTTATATAATATACTTATAGAAAAAAATCTTTAAAAAACGCACGTAAAAAATAAATGTATTTAATACAACTCTTCTTCTTTTTTATTTCTATATCCGTTAAGTTTAAATTCCTTCATATACATTTCAAAAGGCATTGAATATTTTTTTTTCTTCCTGCATTTCTAACAGTATTGAAAAAATATCTTCAGTAACATTTTTCTCATCTTCTTTATTTACTTTTCCAATCTGTGCTTTTATTATTAGTTGTTTTATTTTGTGGTGATGTAATTTTAAAATAGTTTTCTTGTCTTCAACTTTTAGTCTATTAATAAATATAGTAATTACTGATGGAACAGCGCAAGTAACTCCTACAAATATAGGAATAGCTGGAACAAGTGCTAATGCAACCGAGCAACCAAAGATACCTGCTGTAATTTGTAATCCTGTATTTACTCTTCCACAAAACTTATAACTTTTTCTGTAAGCAGCAGCAAGTTTAGTCAAGTGAATAATTAATTTATCTATTGTTTCTATTCCATTAGAAATTAGAATTTTACTACTCATTTATATATATTTTTTTAATTTCATTATATTTGTTTTAGTTCACTAAGTGGTATCCAGCTATTAAATTTTTCACTATAACCTTTCCACTTTACTAAAGCTTGTTTTTTCTTATAGTCTCGTCTAATAACTTTTTCTATTCCAAAAACCTCTTGTTTAGGAGGTAAAAGTTCTTGCTCATAAAATGAACCCTGAACTATTTCATTATTTAAATCTTTAATAGTACATGTATATGTTCTGGGATTTGTATTTTGGATTTTATCAATTATAAATATTTCCTCTGTCCAGTTTGGTGTATATCCTTTTTCCAAATGGCTTTTAAGTTTGCTTAAGCGAACCCGATCACCAATTTTAAACTTTGGTTTACTCTTTGGTATCTTTAAATTACCATATAAATTAAAGTAAACAGTATCTTTATTTAAGTTTTTACTGGCTTCAGTCGGTGTCATTTTTATACTTGAATGTTTTGTTTTGTTATATTTACCAACCATATCCTGCAAATTGTCTAAATAAGTGTAAGTATTATTTGCTGTAAAATATTTCCACATTATTCGTTTTAAACTTCTATTAAATCTTTCAATTACTACAGCTTTTCCTTCATTAAATGTATAATACATATTAATCTTATTTTTATTTTAAAAAATGATTCAAACTTTTTATTATAAAATTCTTTTCCTTCATCTACCCATAAATTTGTAGGTGTTCTACCTTCTAAAACTATTTTATCAAATGCTTCAGTAACAGATTCTCGAGTTTTATTATTTAATGGAATAACACAAGCATATATGCTAAACACGTCAATAACAGTTAACAAGTACTTTACACCTTTATTATATTTTGAAAAAGCTTGCATATCAACTAAATCAGCAGACCAAGAATCATCAATATCACTAACTATCACTCTTCGTTTCGGAAATTTCCGTTTAATGGGTTTATGTAATTCTTCTGCTAATCCATCACTCCATTCAGCTCCCAAGGACTAACGTCCAAGCAGACGCTCGACCCCCTTTTCCCGTTTTTTGATTTTTGTTTTTGCCCGAGTCCAAGTTTGTATTTCGTTTTAATTGCTGGTTTTATAACTAAATGTTTAACAATCTTTTCTCCAAATGTTTTTGATTGAGTGTTATTTAAGTTGGAAAGCATTTGCTTGTCACATATACCTTTTTTACACCACTGCCGTAGCAAAAGTCATGGTCCATACATACTGCGTCTAGTTCATTAACAGGTGGTCCATTATCCAAAGGATTTCCTGGTCCACAATAGTTATATCCTGGAAGTGTTAAACCTTTTTTAGGTAATAAAGGTTACATTGCTTTATAAATATCTAAATTACCCCCTGTACTTTTAACGAACTTTGATTTCATTCTTCCACAAGATGAACAGGTAGCCATTATCATTTTTTCCCGTTTTTTGCTGTAACATAATGTGGATTTATATTATCAGTAATTTTTCTTTCTTTCAAACAATATATTTCATTCTGTAAACTCATTTATATGTTATATGTTTTTTAAAATTATTTAAAGACTTATAATGTAGTTACTAATCGAAAATAAAACCGATGCCTTTTCACTTTATCGATTAAAATAACCTGTTAAAGTTTTGCCAATTTTTGCCAAAGTGGCAGATACTGACACATTGCTGCCATCTGGCAGAAATTTGGCAGAAATTTAACATAAGTGTTTTATTAAATTTAGATACATTAAATAACCTTGCTAAAGTGTTGCCAAAGTGGCAGATACTGACACATTGCTGCCATCTTGCAGACATTTAGCAGAAGTTTGGCAAAAGTGTTTAATTTGTCAAACTAAAGGTTTTCACAGTAACTTGTTAAAACCTGTGGTTGTTTTTAGTTTGCAAGCATTGGTCAGTTTAGGTCAAGGGTAAGGTCAAAATGAGGTCAAAAGTGTCTTCGTGAGCCATCGCTGCTTGTTAATATTCGGATACTCTTCGGATTTTATCGCTACGTTTGAAATACGTAAACTGTCTCCGCAAATGAAAGTGTTCTTTACAACTACCGTCTTGTCATCGGTAATCATGGCAGGCAAAGTTAATTTGCGAAAGCGAAAAAATTAAATAGCGTATCTGTAAGTAACAAAGTAGGATTGAACCTAATTTTCGGTCTTGTTAGTTTGCATTTAGCCTGTTTTGAACGGTAATAACGTTATTTTAAACTGGCACGGTGTGCTTGGTGTGTTTTAGGGGGAAGACTTTGTTACTAAAAATGTGTGGGATTTATTCGGATAGAGAAAACACTACCGTTTTTACGCCGTTGCCCGCTCGCTATGCGTAAACGTTTTGCAACTTGGCTTTGAAGTAAGACTTTTCTGGAAAGAGTATTCACTTGCCCAAAAGACGGCCAACCATTTGTAAAGAAATTTTTTTTTGAAAAAAATACGGACCTGGAAGCAATGCACATGTCAAAATGTTCATATCTACCTTTCTCAATGGCTCATTGTCACAAGGGCAAAAAAAATTCTAAATGACTTTGGCATTTCTTTCCTTAGAAAACATAATAATTGTAATATATTTAAGTGTATATGGCTCATGGACCCATATTGTATCCTAGGTACGCTACTGCCACCTGTGAGCAAAATAAGGTAAGTTCAACAGTCTTTACAACTTAGAGACAAGATTGGGTGAGTGCATTCTTGCATGCATGAGTATGCAATGAGGGCTGAAATTACATACCGTTCTGAACTGTACGTTTGCCTTTCAGTGGTCCCGCACCATACGTACGTTATATATTTAATATTTAAAGGTTTGGTTTTAATATATTTATTCATCTATATTGTATCGCACAGCAAATAACAATTAAACAGTTTTACATATAGTAAAGACAAGCGGATTGAATTGAAAGCTTAAGCTTATAGAAATTCTCTCCACTGCTTACTTAGTATTGGTACAAGATATGGCGATCTGAAAAGATAATTGGACAAAATAAGACTGTATGATGAAGTTATTTTTTCTTATGTATAACTTTAAATTTAAAGTAATGGAAATGGAGACTAAGAATTGGAAAAGTAATAATGTTCAGTAGATATAGGTTTAGTACATGTAGAAGAAAGCGGTAGGAAGCGACTTGGGGATGGATGTCTTATCGTTACTTTTGGATACTTTCTTTCACCTGAGTCAAACCGTTTTGATTTTTCAATGTAGTGTTGATGGTGAACTGCAAGAAATTTTCTTTCATTGTTCAGTGAAACAAATTTAAAGGTTTGAGCACTAACGCAGTACTCGCCACAGTACTAAAATTATTTCTGGACTACGTATTTCTATGTTTAGCTCATGAGACATTAACCTCGCGTCGTATTGCATATCTTGCGTCGACCTGGAAGACTTTCATTACACAACAGGCCGGGATCCAGAAATAGTAGATGGGATGGGGGGGGGGGGGGGGGGGGGGGGCACCAGTTTAGAACAATGGCGTCACCGGCGAGGTGCGGTAGGTATGGGGCCTCTGTCCGTATTGGTGGAGGAAGTTTTCTGTGTACAGGTATAAAATGTTGGTATGTGGTGCATTTTTTGGTCTAATCTTTTAGGTACTGGATGGGTACTCACCCTCATTTTAGGGGGGTTAGGGGCTCTCTCCCTGGAACATTTTGAAATACAGGTATGAAATGCTTGGCTCTAGAGCATTTTTGTTATAAATTTTGATGTATGGTAGGGGGTACCCCTGTCATTCTAGACGGGGATCAGGGGGCTCTCCCCCTGGAAAATTTTGAAATACATGTACAAAATGGTGGCCTCTGTTGCATTTTTTGTCTTAATTTTAAGATAATTGAAGGGTACTCCCCTCATTTAAGGAGGTCAGTGTGATCTCCTGGAAAATTTTGAAATATAGGTATGTTGGCCTCTGGTGAGCAGTTTGTGTCTAAATTTTGAGAAAATATTATTTCAAAATAGTTGGGTGCAACTTTGATGAGTATAGCTCATTTTTCAACCAAATGTGGGGTGGGGGCCTCGACCCGGGCCACGATCCAGGTCTGTTACACAACATGATGCTCAACAGTGCGACGCTCGACACGATACGACGGGCGGCAATTTTGTTATAAATTTTGATGTATGGTAAGGGGTACCCCTGTCATTCTAGAGGAGGATCAGGGGGGCTCTCAGCCAGTTTATGTCTAAATTTTGAGAAAATATTATTACAAAATAGTAGTTAGGTGCAACTTGATGAGTATAGCTCATTTTTCAGCCAAATGTGGGGTGGGGGCCTCGACCCGGGCGACGATCCGGGCCTGTTACACAACATGATGCTCAACAGTGCGACGCTCGACACGATACGACGGGCGACAATACGACGCAATATCGTGACATCAATGTCCCGCGTCGTGTCGCATTGTCGTGTGTCGCATCATACTGTCATGCTTCGTGTTTCGAAAGCATAACATCTAATCACGAGTTCACGACATCTGATCTCGATTGCACGACAATTCTTTTCGAGAGCACGACTTATCTCGATCACACGTACTCGTAATCCTATCTCGAGCGCTCGACATCTTATGTCGAGCTCGCGCCTCCTAATTTCGATCGAACGACATCTTATTTCGATTGCTCGTGATAAGTGAAAAAGCAGCACAAGAGTGCGTCCTATACATACAACCGTACTTTACAAGTATAACATTTGTTTTAAACAGTTGCAGACAACTTACCTTCACGATACCAAATATAAACAAGAGATAACAAGAGCACGCAATACGGAGCAATATACGCCCGAAGGTATGTCCTTTTACCCCTAAGTGTGACCTTGACCTTGAAGCGATCATCCACACGTCGTCGCGATGTGGTGAACATTTGTGCCAACCTTCTTTAAAATCCGTCGAGCAGTTCAAGAGTTACAGAGCGGACACGAAACAAAGTCATATGAACTTTGACCCCTAAGTGTGACCTTGACCTTGAAGCGAGCCATTCAAAACATGCGCTTTACACGTCGTCTTAATGTGGTGAACATTTGTGTCAAGTTTCTTCGAAATCCTTAAAGGGGTCCAAAATTTACAGAGTGGACACGAAATTGCTAACGACATTTAGTATAACGGTGGGCAAATCTTTGCGACATTTAACGTTAAAGGTGCAACATTTAGCGGCAGATGATTTTGCGACATTTAGCGTCAACTTTGCGACATATAATGGTGGTTGCGACATTTAGCGGTGTTGTGACATTTAACGGTGATGCTTCCTGTGCATGCATGTATTACGTAAGAAAATATTCCGTATGATACTGCCAATTGCTTAGTCGCGCAGGAATTGCAGTAACATTGATTCTTTAGTATTGCATCAGTATAATATCTTACTGCCGACATCTAGTTAATAATTTTCGTCCACAGCGCCAAAACCTAGGGATGTGCGCTTTAATTGTGACTGTATCGTAATAACGAAATCATTCATCAATAACTAATAACTGTACAGTATTTCTGTTCTTTAGATATTTGATTGCGCGAAGTTAAATCCAACAAAGGAATTTACATAAGCTATCAGCTTGTTTTCCAATCCATGTATTTGACATGTAAAAAATTGTTGTACATGTTACGAGTATGTTGCTTCAAAAATAAAATATTGTTTAAACTAAACCCAACAAAATAAATAAATAAATTTGATATTTCATTTACTTTTATTTAGATGTTTGTGTATGCAGCTTCTACATCATCTTGTCATAGGCGTTGTGCTGTTGATATATGCTATTATACCGGAGCCAAGGAAGAAGGACTGCCGATTCAAACAGTACACTAGGAATAGAAGGGGGACATGAAAGCACTGTCGGCGGATTGCATTAGAGAATTTGTGAAATCTAAATATACACTGGGAGTGGTAGGGTGGCATGATCTCGGTAGCGTTCTTTCATCTTAGACTGGTGAAAACAAGCGGAAACTTTGCTAGCAGGGTAAGCAAAAAAAAAACTATTAAATAAAACTATTGAACTATTCAAATATACATAATTACATACTTGAATAATGGCTGAATTATAAAGTACGTGACTTATCAAGATTACTGCCTGATCTATTACGGGTTAGATCCAACAAATTTATTAGGGAAAAAGTAACTGCTGCATAGTGTTGATTAGGTAAAATCAATGGTCAAATAAAGCTGGATATAGCTTATACTGTCAACTTTGAAAAAGTAAATAAGCCGGAAAATCTGATATTATTAAAGAAATGAATGTTTGCATGTGGCTATTAAGTAATTAGATATGATATTCAATGTACCATTT
Source organism: Mercenaria mercenaria (assembly GCF_021730395.1). Classification (NCBI taxonomy): domain Eukaryota; kingdom Metazoa; phylum Mollusca; class Bivalvia; order Venerida; family Veneridae; genus Mercenaria; species Mercenaria mercenaria. The sequence goes on along the minus strand of NC_069361.1, from coordinate 59,935,875 downwards.
TATGGGCAAATTTTATTTCATAAAATATTTGGTGGCCCTCAACACACTTTGTGCATTTCGGTATGGCATGTGTACATAATCATTAGTATACTTTAGGCAATCAAAGCAAAATCCATCATCATTACGTTGAGAATTAGTTGAGCATCTTTGCCTCGGATTTTCGGAAGCTGCATTTTCCTAGCACTATGCATTCTCCTTGTATTGTCTAGTACAATGTCATTGCGCTTATCATAAATAGAGCTTCAGCATCATAGGATTGTCTATTTTGTTTCTAAGCATTTTGGCTAGAAATCTATCATTTCATGCTTCGTTTCATGATACTTCTATTTCTCATACAATATGCCATGATATTTCATTAATTTTCTGTAATAATATTATAATAATAAAAGTCACGGCCTTATCCCATTCGATCAGCATTTGTTATTTATTGTCAATAGTCAGAAGCGACAGGCCGCTCTTACTGATATATGGTTTAAATCTAGGTCACTTCTCACCCTGGTTAAAGCAACATGCCTTTCAGAGTGCGGGCGAGTCGTCTGTTGCTTCTTATATTCATGTCCTACTGATAAAAAAGAACACATTTTCTTTTTATTTTATGTATTTTCGATGGTTTTAAACAAATTATATCTATTTTACCCGCGCCGCGTCACGTGCATCGCGTCTTGACGTCACTATATCTATAATGAACGTATATATCTTTATGATCCTGTAAATATTTATGTACATCTATATCTTTACTGAATTATATTTTGCTTGGAATTTTCTTTTATTTATAATTCATATTCTTTCGCAGTCAAATGTAGTTCCGTACCAGTGATAAATAAAAATGATATTTTCACTGTTTGAAACAGTAAAAATATCAATTTTATTTCACT